>NC_092700.1:26162088-26513338 GCF_964275005.1 Diadema setosum | reverse complement strand
TTCCCCAATGCTACATCGCAATTGATAGTGTTGAAATGAAATCTCTATCGCTGCCCCTTTCCGACAACAGCGTCGAATCCTAGTCAAAACCCCATTGACATGCTAGATACTGACTTATATATGAACTTTTATTTAAAGAAAAAAAAACCTACAAACTTGCATCAGTTCTGCCTTTTCTTCGTTGAGTTCGTCTTTACAAACCCGAGAATGACTTTAAATATATAAAACTCACCTGATTGTAGCTCCTACTATACATGTAGGAGATTGGGTAGGCCCTTTTCAGGGCCACACACTTACCCTAGAAAGAATACGTGGTGCACCGTGAAGCCTTCTACCACCCAACGTTCTACCACCACGGAAGCCTTCAAAGATTTCTACATATACAAGACACAATTCTGCTCCTATTTCCTTCCGCAAAAGATTCATCATTTTAAGCCATCATACTATTTTGCATCCCTCGTTCTTCCGACCCAGATATAATGTACCAAAATAAGAGAGAGAGAGAGAGAGAGAGAGAGAGAGAGAATCTAACAATAATTATATTGTTCAAAAGCAAGGGCTGCACCAACATTCTTTCTTTTAATACAAGTCTCATCCAAAGACACATGCACGATCAACTCTTCAAAAACATCTATACTGTCTGATTTGTCGAGATAATTCAGCATTGTGTTGGTTTTACTGTGTTATTGTAACAACACATAATTAGCACAGGGTCCTAAAAGGCAAAATTAGATGGAATTACCCTAGTAAAGACAGCCACAAATGGTGTTTCCATTGAAGATATTCTGTCATTATAAGCAGGTATAGATCCAAGTACTGCATGTGATATACTCCTTATTCAGATGGCCTGTTTCTGTGTCTCTTCAGTTTTCAGAAACGGTCATCATTCTCAAGATGGCCAAACCACTGATGGTAGCCATCGCGGTCGGATTGTTGACGGCGGCCGTTGTCGCTGCGGTGTTGTGTGGCGTCCTCCTCCCCGAAGATCCGCCACCACCGCCGCGAAAATACGCCGCGTCTATCGCGGGAAGCAAAATCGAGATAACGAGATATTCCAACGTCACGCTGCTGAGAGGGGAGCTTGGTGTCACACTCGACGAGGAGATCATGCCCTGCGCCGCCAGCGACAAGGTAGGGAAAGGGAGAAGACTCAGAGAAAGAAGGTCTCTGCTGCCCTTTGATCAATATTATACTTTTCGATTATCATTACACGATTGTACTATACACACACACACGCACACACGCACACACACACACCGTCAACCTCGCCTGATCGTTCTTTATATGTATATAGATAAGATACAGCAACACTCTTCAAGGTACAATAGTGAAGTTGAGATAGCAGGACGGAATTTCTATCCGTCGATTTTTTCAATAACTATACAGTCCACTGTACAGAGATAGTATCTTGTGTTGGCTTCCCATACACGGTAGGTCAACATATAAACCTCTGATAGATTATTCATCTTAGAAATAATAGCCGGAACAGAAATTGTTGAAGAATTATGATATAAATGTTGACCACGAAATTCATTTTCACTTCTTGCGCTCCTTGCAGACATTATCATTTCAAGATCATGCTTACATTATAAAGAAGCATACTGTCCGTAGAATACATGTTGAAATATCCAGTATATGCACAAGAAAAAATTGCTTCAGTTGAGCGTATTCGTGCAAATGCACCGACCAAAATGACAAAACGAGTCATCATGCCTTAATGTGTGGGTGTAGCTGGCCTCCTTTTATCTCCCTCTGTAGAGGTGAGTGATGCTTCCGCAGGGTCGATACATATATGTTTTTATTTTGTTTTGTTTTTTCTATACAATTGTAATCCGGAAGTTCTAACAATATCCCCGGAATCTCTCCGCCATCTCGTTCATTTCCACAGAATGCTATTGAATGCCAAGAATGGGAGTCCGAAGCAAAACTGGAGGTGAGTGAGGAAGGGAATGATGACGTCACTTGTCATCATTTCAAATGGAGTGCGACCTCAACGGACACTGTCCTGCAAGACTGCTACGACATTGACGACGCTTACTGGTATGGCACTGGTGCCATCTTCAACCAGCACTGGCCCCTAAACGAATGGGACCAGCCAATGAGGATTTACGCGTCGGCGAATATCTATCGCGACCCGACATGGTACGGTTCTCTGGTTGAGCGTTACTGGGTGTCGTCGAGTGGCGTGGCGATCCGCGTTTCCCGCAGCACCCCCCTCTACGTCAGCATCAACCACAGGCAGAATGGCAAGATCTGCTTCAGAGGGGCGTACCCTTCGGACGAAGATACCTACACTTCCTACAAAAACCCGGACAGCTCGCCTCCCATTTTAGACTACAGAGTATGTACGGCCGAGAACGTCCGCCGAATCCACGAGTACATGACAAATAGATTTGTGAAGAAGCCAACAGGTCTACCGGATGTTAGAATGATTCGGTCCCCCATCTGGTCAACGTGGGCGCGCTATAAGAAGTTTATCAACCAAAGCATCATTCTAGACTTCGCACACGAGATCCTGGACAACGGATTTAACAACAGTCAGCTTGAAATTGATGACGGTTACTCGTACAGGAACTTCGGAGACTTCATCTTTGATGAGGTGAAATTCCCTGATCCAGCTGGAATGATTCGAGACCTTCACGATCTAGGCTTTCGCGTAACGCTGTGGATAACACCATTCGCCAATCAAAATACAGATGCGTGGATAGAAGGCGACGGCCGCGGTTACTGGGTGCAGAATGCAGACGAGACAACGGCTGAGGTTCTCTGGTGGAATGGTCCGCGCGCAGGAATGCTTGATGCCACGAATCCGGATGCCGTTGATTGGTTTGTCTCAAGACTGAAGCAGGCGCAGGCAGAATTCGGCATTGACTCGTTCAAATTTGACGCTGGCGAGACGCAGTACCTTGGCAACCATCGCACCTACAAGCTGCTGAGGAATCCGTGTGAATACACGACGAAGTGGGTCCAACTTGCTGAGCAGCTTGGCTCGCAAATCGAAGTCAGGTCATCCTTTGAAAATCAGCGGCAACCCACTTTCCTGCGTATGATGGACAAGGATTCGAAGTGGGGCTGGGACAACGGACTTAAAACCTTGATCACTACTGCGCTCACCTACAGCGTCCTTGGGTATTCTTACGTTCTACCCGATATGATAGGCGGTAACGGCTACCCTTTTTTCGGGATTTTCCCCGACAAAGAGCTCTACATTCGCTGGCTGCAGATCACCGCTTTCCTTCCTGCCATGCAGTACTCGATCTCTCCCTGGCAGTTTCCCGACCCGGCGGTCACCGACATTGCGCGCACCTGGACCAGTTTCCATGAGAACGTGATCACGCCCGAGGTCGTGAGGCTGGCAGAGGAAGAACTGATTCCGCACGGAAAACCACTGATTCGCCCTCTGTGGTGGATCGCGCCAGATGACCCGGAAACGTTTACCGTCGACTCCCAGTTCCTCGTCGGAGACGACATGTTGGTGGCGCCCATCCTTGAAGATAAAGGGCGAAGCCGTGACGTATACCTTCCGGCTGGTCAGTGGGTTGATGAAACTCATGGGGTTACTGTCGACGGGGGAAAGTGGTTGGAAAGTGTCAGTTGCGAGCTACATGAAGTTCTTTATTACACAAGACAGGAACAGTAGTCTGTAAAGAAAACAACTTCATAACATTGTTAAGATTGTACACATTAAACAAAACTGTACTTTTTTTTTTGGGGGGGGGGCTTAGCTGCCAAGTGATAACTGCCTAAAGGAGGTGACAGTTGCAACGAGTATAAACAAAGTATAAGGTTGTGAGATAGGCCTTTGTGGTTTTTAATAACATTTGCTACACATAATTGACTTTATAAACTAGCGATCCAGCTTCACTGCGAACTAAAATCATCGCTTTATTTCGACGACATCGCTGCTGAGAAACGCTTTCCGGTATAATCATGTGATCGACGATCATTAAAAGCCAATCTACTGATAATAGTGTTCCTGTGCCAGATATTTTGGACGGTGTGTACAACGTTATGGTGTTTGTTTGTTTGTTTTTTGTTTGTTTGTTTGTTTGTTGTTTTTTTTTTTGGGGGGGGTTGATTCCACTCGGCATTTCAAGCACACAAATGGTTAATCAAGGAAAGGAGAGACAGAGAATGCTGTCTGGTACATTAAACGTGTCGCCGTTAATTTCAAGGGCATATTTATGACGGATAATGTTGCTGGTTCACTTCTGCATCTGTACTTAATTGGATTCAGAATTTTGAAAGTGCCGTAATTCACGGCACGCGAGCGCAGTGCCCAAAATAACAATACATGACACTATCTCTATGATTTGATGATAAATTAGATTAGAATGAAAGGCTGTCTCTGTAGTTATTGGTTTCTATTCGTTTTGTTCTGTTTGTATTTGTTCGGATTTTCTTAATTTTGTACTCGCACTGCGCCTTCAAGCTTAGTAGCTGCATTGTAGTTGCTATTGAAGAATCACAGACTCCTGTGCAAACGAATCAACCATCATCAATCATCAAAATGCAATATTACAGCCAACTGGACTGACAGTGGTATTATGCAACGAAACCAAGAAACTTCAGAAGTACTCGAAATGTGTGATGATATTCAAATTCTCGTCGCTCGACCTCTCTTCTATGTGGATGGATTGCGACTTTCTTACTGTACGATCTGCACATTTATCTATAATTAACAGAAGTATGAAAATAGATGAAGCAATCTGTCTTCATCGATGATTTTGCTTTAACACAAACTAAGGGTGTTTCTGGATGGATAATTATAACATTCAGTTGCCTGGTCCATGTTTGCACACGTAAAACTTCGTATTTACCTGTCCTGGCAGAAAATAAACTTGGCATTTATATGTATTCACATCATACTTCATTATCTAATGATGAATATAGTGCAGTGACACACAGTGATAATCATACAAATGAAACGCGACAAACGTGCAATGTACATCGATCAATGCAATATCACACTGTCCACTCTTCCGCGGCATATTGATAAAAGGAACGCAAGATCCCCTATATACTCGAAGTGGCTGTTTATCTTAAGAATTCATTACGCGCCGCTCTTGTTGAAGATTTCAGGCTGATTATTATCTTTCTGGAAAGAAAATAAATATTTACTTTTATCGCATGACACGCCCTTCACTCTAACACGTGTCTTGATTATACGCTAAAAGATATAAAGTGTGTATACAAAACAGTGATAGTTTGCGTTTTAATGTTTTTAATGATGCAAGCTGTATGGTCCCATGTCCTACCAATTCAGTGGCATTGTGGATGTGTTTGAATAGAGGTTGAAAAGGATTATCCAAATGAACATTAGCCTAGTGATTATCCAATTAAAAAGTGAATATTTGTGAATGACAGGATCAACGTCGCGATTATTCGAATGGACAGCGGAATTAGAATAAGCAATTCAGAAATAATGTCTTTCGTCCTAACACTTCTTCTTTTTCGTACATATCGTTAGAGTGATGGAATAATCTATATGAAACGTTTGTACGCCGTAAGTGTTAGTTAAAAATTTCTACATCTTTTCATGCAATAAGCCTACACAATATAGCAGTGTTGGGCTATAATAATTAAAAATTACCAGTGCTTGGTACTTTGCATTTATGTCTCTTCCTTTGTTTGTTTGTATGATGTCCCTAATATATATGAAGGGTTTGTTTGCAAAAACCGATAAGTCCATTTTTGAAGATTTTGAAGTACGATCTCTGTCATAAAGTACAAAATAATACCTTTTAAATGATATATTGGTCACTACATATAAAAACGTTTTTGAAGTTATGGTCAAAAGAAGCAAAAATTTTCTTATTATTTTCTTTATTTTTCTTGACCTTTAATCGCAAATATCTCCATTTGGCAAATATGGACTTATCGGTTTTTGCAAACAAACTCTTCATATATTGTATAAATATATATATAAATAAATTATATATATATATATATATATATATATATGTTTATTTACATAATTATGTATATATATATATATATATATATATATATATATAATATATATAAATATATATATAAATTCATTTTTTTATTCATTTATTTATTCATTTATTTGTTTATTCACATGCAGGGCTCAACATTAGCGATGGCCCAGGGCCACTAGAAAATAAATGTCGGGCCACCAAATTTCATATTCGAATATTTCAATGGCCCGTGTATGTGCATGTGTGTGTGTGTGTGTGTGTGTGTGTGCGTGTTATAAATAATCTGTCGCTGAGATCAAAGGCAAAATTATGATTCTAAAAATAGGACAGGTAATTATGTATTCGTACCGAAATTATTTTTCGAGAATGAATTTCAATCTGCTTATTATCGCGCTGAACCCAGCAACACATCAAAACAGTCCCTATATTGGCATGCTTGTTTGTTTGTTTGTTTTTTGGGGGCACTGTCGCATATTAGTGGATAAGTTTCTTGTCTTTTAGACGATAAGATCTCGAGTTCGAATTCCTTCAAGTGCTGGTTTGCAAGCGCCCTTGGACAAGATATTTTACTCAAGATATCCCCGGGGATGTCCCTTACAACTCTATGTGTTGATGAGTATTGTCATGTTGAGGTAATAATGATGACAGGGCCATCTCGTATAGAATAGTGGCAACACTCAAGAGACTTACTCCGGATAGCAAGTGTACACGTTCTACTATCGTAGTCTCCCTGCTGTTTGTTAAGTTCTACTTCATCCAGAAGTGAGGCCCTACATGCACTATGAATAATTATGTTGAATGTCTCCTGTTGTGTTTTGGATATTCTTTGGCCCAGTCCGCCTGCAAATTTAGGCCGGAGTATCTTGCATCAATGACCGAGTAATCAAAGTTCAGCTCAGTGGATCTACATGTTATTGTTGGTTGGCGTATGTTTGCCCTCTCTGAAATCATTTGGGCTGATGATCGTGTATCATTTGTTTACATGGCACCTAATATATTGCATGGAATCCTGTACGTGGAATGGGGGTATAACGAGCACTCAATGTTTGTATTGAACACGTTGGTGTAATCATTTCGAGATTAGCCGACATTTTTAGTGTTGTTATACCCCTCCCCAAATCCGAGGTGGGAGGGACCGCATGCATGATACCTAAATCTCCGGTATAGAGGCTGCTATTTTTCGCGCGACGAATATCACACGGCCTGAGAATCGTTTTCAAAAATTGCATTGTTTCCATACGTTTTGTAGTACACGATATTGAAAACTTGACTATGTAATTAATTGCCTGCAATTACTAATGAACACAACCTGCTTTGGTTCCCAAGCTAATTTCATCCTCCGTTCACGCTTAGTCACCAAATAATCCACCTCAATGCAGTAACTTCACTTTCATAAACATTTCCTCTGTTCATTAATGTAACAGTGTAAACTATGGACTCACGGTCATAAATTGACAATCTGACAACTGAACTTCATGGGGCGAAAGGCTCATTTGTTCATGCCAGTTGCTCGTTGAGGTAGTAAGACTCAGCGTTTGAATAAAACTGACTCTTGATCTGGATCTGGACAAGAAACAAAGTCATATTCGACTCTTCTTTGTTTACAACATTATCGTCTCAACATAATAAAAAAAAAACAACAACAAATAATGCCATGCATTGAAAGTACATCATTTGGCTTCCATGACCTATATCTGTCTTTTATTCGAATTGCCTAACCCTGTAACATGCATTTAGCTGTGCGTGGACCGACCGGTAATTCCATTATAAGCAAATAATCTTCCATTCAACAATTGAGTGAGTAAATTTATCTTCAGGTGGCGATATCTATAGCACGCAACAATTGGAGGAGTAAAGTCCAGAACCAAGACGTATCAACAGGTGTAATTTGAGGGGTTACACAGGTGATAGAGGGGCTTTGGTTTACCCCCATTTGATGGAAGATTACTTCAAAGAGTTTGACGGAAAAGATTGCCTCTTTCGCCAACAATCGAGCGAGGGTTGGCAATCGACTATTTTAACTGGTCAGGGGGCATTTCATGAAGCATTTTGTCCGACAAAGTTGTCGGACAAATTTGCTCTCAGCCAATCAGATGCAAGGATTTCAGTAGCTTGTAACAGTTTGTCAGAAAAATAGGCGACCAAACTGATTCATGAAATGCCCCCTGATTTCAAGATAATCATGTTTAAAGACATTCCCAAGGTATATCATCACTCAGGAATTTATTCATTTTATTGCAAATGTTCGCTGCCTTATCTAAAAATAGGCCCACTTTGATTGACAGATTTAGCAAAGCCATTCTTTCTCTTTTCCTGTACTCTCATGCAAATTTCATACGATAATAATTGTTCATTTCATCGATTCATTTCATTTAAGACGGCAAAAGAAAGAATTTGTCTAAGAATTGATGTCTTATCGTAACTTTTTCGAGAATCAATCAATAAAAGTTCTTCACCTGTACTGACAGAAAAATAGATATTTCTGTCTCTCAGTCCACTACATTTCGAACCATTTCTGTCTAGGCTTGTATAGATGTTGCTCCTGGTACACAGATTTACGTAAAAGTGACGTCGATTTTGTGATATTTCTCAGATTGTATCGTCAGGATTCTCTCCTAAACGCTTGCCTTCATTCCTTTTCGTTTGGTAACCGCTCTCAGAACACCTCAAGGTGATAGTTCAATAAGATAAGATATTGATATAAGAGCTCAATAAGATAAAATATCAATATAAGAGTTCAATAAGATGAGATGATTATTTTTATTACAATGAATTAGAGACTGTCTCTTGATTTCTTTGAGTTCATACAATTTCAAATTCATTTTTATGGGACCTAATCTATCACATTTAGAACGATCTGAATTTAATGTCGCATGGTTTACAGGAGTTTAACTTGTTTGCTGTCACATGCCTTCAACTTTTTCCCCGGTTGCTTTTCTATACTGACACTCGATTGGTCATGTCTTTGTTAGGATGCGTCGGATTTGCCCAAGTTTTCCTCAATAAAAATGTAATTTATCTGAATTCATGGAATGTAAATAGATACAGATCTATCTACGCCTCCTCAAAATATTCGCTTTTATACCTGTTGCTCTTATTTCATTTATTATATTCGAAACAGATTTTTCCATGACAAAATCCACGCTGTTTCAGCTCGTTAACTCCCAGATGGTCCTTCTATAAGCTGCTGTGGTTGCTCATGAACACGAACTCAATTTAATATTCACCAACCCTTGTTTTCATATACAGCCATTATACGTACCTGCGTTGCATAGATACAGTTTCTAAATGCAGTCGTGATTATTTTCCCTTTGTATGGATGATAGTGATTCCAAATTACCCTCCAAAGCACCAGCCAGAGTCCTCTGAGTGGACGATGGATGGGATGACTTTCTTTGCTTCCACAGTAGGCCTAGAATATGTCGTCGGAAAAAGGAGAAGCCAGGTTAGCGAAAATGATTATTTTTGTCATGATACATAATGACTACATTCAATAATTATTGCTTTATCAGAGTGAATTTATTTGTGATAGTGACTTCGACCTCGTGCAGACAATGAAGGACAGAAGCATTTATAGTGATAACTCACAATGCTGACTTGAGCAGATTATGGAGATTTCAAAGTCGAGAATTATCAAGTTCATGAAGAGATCTACTACTTAGTATTATGTACGGAGCCTTTTCTTTTACTGCTTCTCAGTGCATACATTTTGCGAGCGACTAACTATTATAGCGAAGCAATGACATGACTGATAACAAGTGAGAGAACTATTCCTAGGGAAAATGAATAGGAAGGATACTTTCTTGTGATAACTCGGCTACAACAGAAGGTTGACAGAATACAGAAAATGTTCAGTTTATTCTTAGTTAGCAATAAACATGACCAACTTTAATTGACTCTTCAAACCTGATTTTGTGTAGTTTTTTTAAACACAATGTGTCTGTTATTTAAAATTTGATCTGCATTACCATGTTCAAAGTAAATCATTCGACCAATCACTGGCAGCTCCTTTGGAATACTTAGATTATCACACCTGTCCATATTTTCAAATGAGATCTGTCGCCACGAAAGTCTGATGTAGTCGGCGCCGAGTATAGACTTTGGGATTTTGAAATCATGTGGTTCTCCAAACTTCTGTATGTAAAATTTGAATTATTTATAATTTGTCCTGTTTAATGTAGATCATTGGGCCACTGTTTCTCGTCTGAAATGCCCTTCACTGAAAAACAAAAGAAAGATTAAAAAAGACGGAGGTCTGAGAATAGTCGGGTGCAGAGCGAGGATGATCCGGGTGATACGAGGCGCTTCACACTACTTGAGGGGGGAATAATATATAATATATACAAATATATATATATATTAGGTCCAAAGTCAGATAACATCAAAACTCTTGACAAAAACAACCGATCTTTATTCTTATCTCTTTGTTTCCTTGTATGTTTGTCTGTTTGTGGGGGGCTGCAACAATTCTCATTGTTTGTGAATATCTGGCAAAGCTGGTATAGACGTGCAATATACCAACTCCTGGCTATTTACAAGAGCTAATAACACAGAGCGGGCGGTGTTTATGTGAGCGATAATCATCATGATTATGATCTTACTAATCTACGTCATCATCTTGTTCTGAAACATACAGGAATGGACCTATATGATGGACTCTGTTTGGAGGACATGAATGTCGTGCTGTCACGTGATTCTGATCATGGCTGCCAGCGACAACAAGGACGAGCGCCGATACCATCACGCCGAAGCGATCCCCCTCCTTAATCCGACGGTGTGTATTATTCGTGTTTTGTTCCCTTGAGATTGGTCGACCACGATTATCCTAAAATTATCAGCAGCGTTTCCGTTTGTGTTTCTATCGTTTCGTCTTCATCTTAGTTAACACTTTCTTCCACAGTCACACATAATATGGAAAACCTGACATTTTCAGAAACCAGTTAAATCAGTGGACATGGAACCGACTTTCAAGCAAGAATTGGTTCTTCCGTGTTCTTTCTAATAGGGGAACGTGGGGCAGGATGGGCCACATTTCACTAAATGTGCTTTAATTCAAATACTACGTCACAAACTTCCACATGAAACAGGATTTACAAAGATTGTGTAAGGCAACACTATCTCATGTAATATCATCTTAATTGCCTACTTTTATTTTACGTAATAGCCATCTCAAAATAGCCAGATCTGTCCCATCCTGCCCCACATACGTGGGGCAGGATGGGACAAACAATGAAGACGCATATTTCCGTGTTCCACTTGAAACGGTCACTCTTTCGTTTGTAATTCCGGACCATTTTGAAACTGCAAAAAGAATAAAACATATACATTAACCTTATCAAATATGATGGGGCAAGATGGGACACCCGCCCAATCTGCCCCGAGGTGGATGTCCCATCCTGCCCCATGCACACACACACTACACTTCTAAGCTCTACACAATACATGCAATGACATACAGTCTGCCTTCATTTTGTGAAATAAACTTGATGTATATACTATAAAAACCACACAATATCAACGTTCTACCTTTCTTCTTATTATGCCAGGGATACTATACATTTCTTAACTGCAGAAATTCTGCCGTCATCGATATCAATTTTTGCGTTTGTCCTCCAAAGCTCAAGAGAATCTCAGCTTCACAGAGCGTAAAGATGGCTTCCTGACAGCGTGCTTTTTATCAGTGCAGATTATAGTGCCCTCTGATGCTTACTTAGACAGTTATCGCATTGTCCCATCCTGCCCCGTGTCCCATCTTGCCCCACCTTCCCCTACTATGGTAAATGATTAAAGACTGTAGATTCGGCTTCAGTGAAGCAAAGGATTTGTCTAAATTTGGCCCTCCATTTCAGAAGAGCTCACAACTCAACAATAAGTTACAGTGATGACTTACCTTCCTGCCATATAAACATTTCATAATTTCTATTTTCAAAGCTGACTGCTTGCTGCTACTTCATTTACTTTATTGGTACAATTAAACAAGATGTTTTGTTTTACTTTCATACATAGAATAGAATAAGATTGTGATAAAGGTTGCAACAAAAGCGGACTTAGAATGACAAAGAAGTTACTTTTAAAATTTCACTTGTATTCATGAAATTGTGATCTGGCATGTCTGGTCGCTAACACACGCACACTTACACACACACACACACACACACACGCACAAATTACGCGGAAGGAGAGGCGACATCTCGTGTCATATCATTTGATAAAATATAATTCATCATAAACATCTTATTTTTGAAAAGCTAGCAACTACAACCGCCCTTTACATCCCCCTTAACAAAAATCACTATTGTTCAATTTATTACAGGAATGCAACAATTTGAAACGAAGAATACAACTGAATCAATTTTATTGAAGATGTAAGTACATGCTCGGTAGACACTTCTCTCCATCATCATCGCCTGTAATTTGCATACTGTGTCCTGACTACTTCGCTTTTTTGTAAAAACTTTAAACTTTGAAGTACTTTCTTATTGTATGTCAGACTTGTGTGAAATTTCTGTCTTTCTGCTCGCCTGGTTTCACTAGAAATATACACACCCACTTTGCACGCCGTATTCATGATTGCACTTTGAACGACTTTCATATTACAAAGTCTTTACTACAACGAGGTATTGTTGATGACCTGTTACTCGAGTGCAATGTTTTTTCCTAGCGCTATAGCATTTCCTATGATGCTGGCCAGGGTGATCTCTAATCCTGTGTCGAATTTTATTAGACGACGATCGCTCAAAGTTCCATGCTCCCCTTCAGTCATGTCAGTCCGGTGAGGTAGAATTCAACGGGCTACGCCCCTATCTGCCTATTTTAAGTTATACCAGCGTGTGCGAAGAAGATCTGGCCAGTGTTCAAACAAAACCTTGGCATTTTCTTATTTACATCCTGCCGCACGTACAGAAATCACCTTATCCCAGTTACTGACATTACGTATAGCATTTCGCCACACACTACTCTGTCACTGAGGTCAGTGTTTGGGACTACATAATTCGCCCGTGTCCAACCACCGACCTTCAAGGCAAGCAGAGATCGAAAAGAAGGAAGAAAAATCAGCCTTGGAATTCCGGTTCAATGTGCGATTGATTTGTGATTGGAAAATTTCATTCGAAAAGGGTAAAGGCATTGAAGAGTTTATTTTGTTGAAGTGAGGCTAACGGCCTCTGTACGTACTCTTGTGACCTGGCGTGACTCTGTGCTGCGTTGCGTACTCTTCTTGCGGGTCCAAAGCTCTGGCGTTCTCGGTGTTGCATGCCATGATATGATTGTCCCGAATTTTTGTCAAAGTGCACGGCTGATGCCAATTTTCGCATCCCCGACTCTATAGCGAATATGCTCCCAAACTCGTGTAACCACATTCATCATTTTGTCCCACACTGTATTCGCAACGCAACATAGAGCTATATTTTAACTCATGACGTCTTGGCAGATTTTGATGCAGATATTACCTTCCTGTACTTGGTTAAATTTACTCTTAATTTTGCTGTGTATACCATATACTTGGAAAATATAGATAAAACACGTTAGATTTGTTAAATAAACATAAAATTTACGTGTCAAAAAATACGAAATTTAATACTTGAGGCAGATTTTTCACCTTTAGTTGTCTTAAATGTGCTGCCAATTAAAAGGCAATTAATTTAAACTCGGCGGGTTTAGGGGAATTTCGAAACCTGCAACTGAAATGCACAGTTATGTAACCATTAGGCCTACACAGGGCTCAGGTTAACGAGTTTTGATTCTACGTGACGAAAGATTAGAATTAATGGTTAAAAAAAAACAAAACAATGTTGCTGGTTTTATTTATTCATTTTTTTTTGGGGGGGGGGATTGGTGGGTAAAAGAAAGAACAAAGGATCGCCATCGTCCTTTTCTGCTATCAAATCGATGCGATACGCACATTGCCAAGAACCTGGAGGACAAATGTAATACCTGTATGTAGTCTTTATGAAAATGCGTTTCATAATACTGACTTGTGAATATTATTTTCACTTCTCTAGAGAATCTTCCTACTCGTGTTCAGGACTAAACCCCTAAACTGAAGCTTTCAAAAAGAAACTTATGAATAGAACATTTATGAACATTATCGACGACACAAAATTGATGAATTATTTGAACTTTTAATCGACTTTTACGTCTTTATTTCTCTTGTAAATTGTTGATTCAGTGTTTATTTCTTTTTATATCTCGATCTAAAAGTGCTTCGAAATGTAAGAGGCACTATACAAATTTTCATATTTCTATTACTATGACTGTAAGACCTATTGACAGTATAACATGTGTACACATCACAATTTTGCATTATCGATTTATATATCAAAATTAAAGGTTTCAGAATGCAAACGTGGCTCATAATACATACATAAAGTGTTTTTTCCTAATTTTGGTATATCCAAAGTAAACACACTGCGATAGTCTCAACGCCACGGGGACTAACATGGCATAAATTAGAATGACATGGCATAAATTGAAATGACAGTACAGTTGTAATGACAATTCGGGGAAGATGTTATGAAGAAATAACCTTATAACAATATATCGATGACGTTGATAGCAGAGATAACAATAACAGCTGTTTACAGTGTCAGGACGGTCATACCGTATAGTATACCTGACGAGCATCTATCGTTGCTGAAGAAATCGTGAATTTCCATCAACCAAGCAATCAATTCAGAAATAAGATTTGATTCGTAAGAGGGTTAATGTAGAGACACTTTTTTATCATTACTGTTCCATATTCCACGTTTCATACAAGTTTAGTATCCCATTTTATCAAAAAAAAAATACGTTTAACACAACAGTTAGTTTGAGATAAAATTGCGCAATTTATCAGGACGTAATAAATAATGTGTAATATGAGGAACCTACTAAAAAGCAATTTCGATTGGTTTCTCCATGTTTTCCTACGTCAAAAGGTGATCATGCCGTCCAGCAGAACCGTGATGCTGATTACTGGGGTGACCATCGGTACGGCGGCGATCATCGTCGGGGTCATCTGCGGCGTGTATCTCTCAAACCCGTCGGAGGAGAAACCACCCGTCCTGCCCGTCAGCAGTGAAGGTGGCATCGACATTCGACATGGAGACGAGGTTGTTCTAATGGGACAAGCTGGAGTCTTCCTGGATGGCACGGCCGAGGAATGTTCACCTACCCGTGAGGTGGGTCTAGACATATTAATCATGACGCTGTATACACTAGTATTTGGATCACTTTGATGTGATGCGATTGGTTGACAATTATTATTATCGTCGAATGGGCGATCCGTTATCGCAGGCATAAGATTGGAGTGATGTATGTGTTTTAAGGCCGCAAAGTATGCTGTTTGTTGCAACAACAACAAAAAAGAAGATCTGACAATCAAACTTTTTAATATTGTCTGTCATTTTATTACTTGAAAAGACGGTTTGCAATCTCTTTCTCTCTCAAAAAAAAAACTAACAGAACAGAACAAAAAAGTACAGAAATGAGCTGGGTACGTTCAAACAAGGCTACATTTTAAGAACTATGCCAAAATGAAGACATTAATTCAACATCTCTGTATAAGGATCAAACGAAGAAGGAATTCACTTTGTCCTCACTTTAGAAAAAGAAACATCAAAAGGAATTTTGGGGTACATTCGTCTTGGTGAATTAATGTGAACAGGTAATTTTGTTAGGACCACATTCACACTTAAAATGATGCATGACCTCATTCCTAAAAACTAGCCCGCACAGAACAATTACGCACGCACTGCATAAAAAGTTCTGGAACAGAAGTTCTGAAATATTTCCTTTCACGTGTATGTATCGTTCTTACCAAAATGGGACTTCTTTACTATTCTGTTCAATCCATTAACATTCCAAGAAACCGAATCTCATAGATGTACATTCATGACATTATAAACATGGCTATGTTCTGTACCTTCTTTTCAACCCAGAATGGCGTACAGTGCCTCCAGTGGGGTTCCAGAGCGAAACTTGAAATAACTCAAGAAGAATTTGAAGAGAACGGAGTGACCTGTAATCGCTTCGTGTGGCAGGCCGTTCCAGACGGAGTCGTCCTCCAAGATTGTTACGAGATCGGGGACGAGCAGTGGTTTGGTAGCGCCACGCGCTTCTTCCAGCACTGGCCAATCAATGAATGGAACGAGTCTATGACGATGTATGTGTCCGGGGACATGTATGCAAATTACAACGACTACGGATCGGTACTCGAACGATATTGGTTGTCTTCAAAGGGCGTAGCCATACGTGTTTCCCACAGGACACCTCTGCACGCAAGCGTCAATTATGATAACGATGGCCAGATTTGTTTGAAAGCGGATTACACGGAAACATACTACCCAAATCCAAATCCAGCCAGCACCAATGTCTCTTTGGATTACACCATATGCTCGGCAGAAAACATTCGGGTAGTCCATGATTACATGACGGCTCGCTATGTCAGAAAAACAGAGGGTTTACCCGATGTCCGAATGATGAGGTCACCAATTTGGTCTACATGGGCGCGATACAAGACGACAGTTAGCCAAGATATAGTTCTCAGTTTTGCGGACGAGATCCTTGCAAATGGATTCAGCAACAGTCAGATAGAAATCGACGACGGATACAACTGGCCAAACTACGGAGATTATGAATTTAATGAGAGCAAGTTCCCCAACGCGACAGCGATGGTGAAAGAACTCCATGAGAAAGGCTTTAGGGTGACCCTCTGGGTTACGCCATTCGCCAACAAGTTCAACACGAGCGCATTTGCAGAGGGAGATCGGCTTGGATACTGGGTAAAGGATGAAAACGATGAGACTGCTCTAATTAACTGGTGGGCTGGAACGCGGGCTGGTATGCTAGACGTGACAAACCCTGATGCGGTTGATTGGTTCGTCCAGAGACTGGAAGACGTCCGCACCACGTACGGCATCGACTCCTTCAAGTTCGACGCCGGGGAGACAAACTACCTGAGCAGCTACAAAACTCAGCAGGCAATCGTCAATCCGTGCGAGTACACTACGGGATGGGTGAATCTCGCTGCACGGCTTGGCACCCAGGTAGAAGTCCGAGTCGGCTTCGAGACCCAGCATCAACCAATCTTCGTCAGGATGATGGACAAGGACTCAATCTGGGGCTGGAACAACGGTCTGAAGACACTCATCACATCGGCCCTGACTTTCAGCGTGCTGGGCTACCCGTACGTCCTTGCGGATATGATCGGCGGCAACGTCTACGAAGGTGGGTTCCGGAATACATACCTTCCCGACAAGGAGCTCTTCATCCGATGGCTCCAGATCACCGCCTTCATGCCGGCCATGCAGTACTCAATCTCTCCCTGGCAGTACGTCAATGACACCGAGGTCGTCAACATCTCGCGACACTGGACGGAGTTCCACGAGAACGTCATCACGCCCAAGCTCTTGCAACTGGCGGAGGAGGAGACGCTCACGGAAGGGAAGCCTATGATACGCCCTCTATGGTGGATTGCACCGACTGAGCGGGATGCCCTTCTCAGCGACGACGAGTTCCTTGTCGGCGACGATCTCCTTGTCGCGCCGATCGTAGATGAGGACGCCCGCTCTCGAGATGTTTATCTCCCGGCCGGAAGATGGCGAGACGAACTTCACGGGACGGAACACGACGGCGGGAATTGGCTGCGGGAAGTGGAAGTACCTCTCTCGGAAGCCCTATATTACACAAAAGTTGCAGACTCCACCTAATCGAAGAGATCAGAGTCACCCTTGTGCAGGAAGGAGCTTTTCGTGACGTATGATTAGTCTTTCAATCAGTATGCAAAATGTGGGAAAGATTAAATTGTGCAATTAACTCATATTACGCTGGTGATGAAATGTCCGGCAAATTCATGTTCTATTCTGAATGGACGCACGATTTATCATGATTGCATTTTCGTGGATACACGAAATGTCAGCGGTTCATTCGGGGTCCTTGCCTCGCGAAGCCCTTGTCAGCCTCGTGTCAGTCAGAAAATTGTTTGGGGTTTTTTTTCAGCTCGTTTACATGGTCGTTGATTAGTTCTTGGTACAACGCCTTTCACTGCGTATTGGAAATCATGTTCACTGATTGATGAAAAAAAAAACAAATAAAAAAGATTATCATATGTTCAGAAATGGAATTCCTTCAAGTATTCAATGATGCACTGAATAAACGATAATTAACTGTAATTTCACAGCTCTGATGACCGATGACCAGATAACGCCCATACCACTTCCAGTCAGTGATGGCAAGGAGTTTCAAATCAGAATGGCATTAATCGTGGCTTCGAGGTCTTATGATTTATCAAACACGGTACCTGTATACGACTCATTCGATCTGGTCCTGATACAAACTATGTATTCACTGATAACTTTGCCAATGTTAGTCCCATTCAGCTCACCCTGCACTTCTTTCGTCGTTAAAGGATGTTAATATTATGAGGAGTAAATTAGTTCAGGTATATAGGTGGTTTGGAAGCTAGACTACTAATCACATGGCATTGACGTCAAATCCAACCTGTCAAAATAAGACACTAATTTGCCACGAGAAAGAAGCGAGTTTCTGTGATATAGCGATTCACTTTCGCAGTAATTTTTCGTAATCTTTGCCGAGGTTGATTTAAGAGGGCATTGTCACCGGAAAGGCTCAAAAAGCACAAAACAGTCTGAAAGGTAGGCTACATTACCATCTACATGACATGTTTCTGCAAGCACCAATGCATTTTTATGTGATAGTTTGGCTGATTTGAAATAAATTTGCACTGTTCTGAACGCTAGCACGAAAAATATAAGGCCTATCAGTGTTGTTACTTGTTTGATGAGTTTTGTATTTGATTTCATTGTTATTGTTGAAGTCATCTTTGCTGAAATCTTTGTTGACTTAGTTTTCTGTGTACGTTTTGTTTCTGAGCTGCTCAAACACTCTAGTAAACGTGGTCTGTCAATAAAAGATTAAACGCTGTAATTGTGTTCAGTAGAGCTTCTAAGGCCTGGAAAAATAAACGGGATGGTGTCAAACACATACGTAGGAATTAGATGAGATATGTTAAGATTATTGTATTCTGTTTGAAAATGTGTCTACGAAAAAAAAGTGAAATTGAAAACTATCTATTAAAAGGAACAAAACAAGAACGGGCAAGATCTTTATGTTGTCGTGTCCGACGATCTGGTATATAGAGGCGATGCCTAATGAAGAGGGCACGGCAAGAAAATAACTATGAGGAGAAAGTAGACGAGAAAAAGAGGAGGAGCATGGGAAGACAAAGATGATGATGAGGAGGAGGAGGAGGAGGAAGGAGGAGGAGGAGAAATGTAAGGGGGAGAACAGGTCGAGAGTACATATACATGACAAGGATGAGAGAGGGGGAAGAAAAAGAAAGAAGAGCATGATGTAAAGGGGGAAGACAAGGGTAGGAAAACCATCTCATTGTGGCCAATGATCAAGACGTGTAATGACTCAAGTACATTTGTAGAGTTTGTGTCACCCCCGACACCGCAAACGTTCCAAGTACGTACAATGAATAGCAACTTTCAGACGCAAAGGACTACCATTAATTAGGGGACTGAGACCCAAATGCACATTATGATTAGAGTGGATGCAGCAAAATTGATAGTAACACAATTCCAAAATAAACGCCAGTGAATGGCGAGATCACTATTATCACAATAATGCTATGTTTATTTGTGCAATAACGAAAAATGAATTATAAAAATGGAAAGAAAAAACATTTAAATTTTGTAGTTGTTGCATGATTTTCTTATTTACTGACCAAATCTTTTCTCATTTGAGGCTTATCTTCATGACTCGATAGTAATTGGGAGATAAAAAAAAAAAGAAAATATGTAAGAATATAATAATGGGAATGAAACAAAAGTTGATTGAGATATACAGTTCCTTACACTGCGCACACGAACACACACATGCACCAACATACACAAAAAGACATGCAGACAGTCAGACATACAGACGCACACACAAATACTTACTTACTTATTTCTCAACCGATCTTTTTTCAACTTCATTCATCGTATACTTATTTTCGCATCCGGTCACTTGAAAGATACGTGTAGAATAATTAGATGGCTCACTTCAGTTTAAGATTGTGCAGGCGATGACACTTCATTATTCCGAAGGTCGTTATGCCGAAGGTTCGTTTTTCCGGAGGTTCGTAATGCCGAAAAGTGAAATAGGGTCCGTTATTCTGAAGGATCGATTATCCGAAAGCTTTGTTATTTCGAAGGTTTGTTAATCCGAAAATTAATAGCGGTTCGTTTTTCCAGAGTTTCGTTAATCCGAAGATTGAAGATATGGTACGCAGAAAGTGGAATAAGGCTCACAATTCTGAAAATGAAATAAACTTCATTTAGTGACAAAATACGATGTTGAAAGTATGATGAAAATTGAATAATTACACGCAAGTGTAGGCCTAAATGTGTCGGTGCGAGTGTGTGTATGTAAAATGTGTGTGTATATGTGTGCATGTATGATGTGTGAATGAGTGTGTCTGTATATGTGTGTGTAAATTAATGTGTGTATGTGTATGTTTTTGTTGATGGCATGATAGTATATACTGCATGAGTGCAATAAGCAACCCCTATCATTAGTTTTTGCGTGACCTCTATAGGCAATATCTAATCTTGGCTAATTTTTACGGATACATACAGCTCAAAGTTCCTCATACCTCCTTCTTAATCAGGCCGATCACCTAGAATTCAAGGAGCTACGCCCTATAAGATATGCGAAGACGATCTGGTAAATGTTCAAGTACATGTACACCTTGACATTTTCTTATTTACATCTGCACCCACTGAATACCCTTTATCCCGGTTTCATGACATTACATAAATATTATCTCACAACATAACAGATACGACTCTGACATTGAAGTCTGTGTTTACAACTGATTTAGGACAGCATAGCTTACGAGTCTCCCGACCACCGACCTTCTAGACAAGCAGAAATCGAATAGGAAGAAGAAAAATTACCTTGGAATAACGATTCACCGTGTGATTGATTGGAGCCTTCAATATTTCATCCTTAAAAGGTAAAAATTTGGAAGAGTGAGAACAACGAATGTCTCCGTATCTGCGCTGCGTTGCGAGCACTTCATGGATCTACGCTCTTGGGCTAGCTCCCCGTGTCGAAGGTCTATGACAATACATATTGATATATTGATACATTGATGTATTGATATATTGAGATATATTGTTATAGTATATATATATATATATATATATATATATATATATATATATATATATATACAAATATATTGATATGGTTCAGCATTTTGTCAAAGTAGCTTATATCAATATTTGCATTCTTGACTTTACTCACGACTTATTCACAGCATTTCGCACATTCTATTCAACGTAAACCAGCATCATGTCCCTTAAGGGATTTTTTTTTCTTTCTGCATATACTATCTTCTTGTCTTTGGTAACTGTTGATTTTATTGTGTACTCCACACTCGCAAAATTACAGACACTGACAGATGAAACTGGTTGAATTCGTCAAGTCTGCATAAAACAAAAGATTAAAGAATACAAACTTTCCGATTTGAAACAAATTAATTGCCCTTAGTCGTCCAAAATGTGTTGCCAGTTTAAGGGGACGACATAAACTTGGCGATTTTGAGGAATTTCGGAACCTGCAACTGAAAAGCACATTTGCATTCAACTTTAATGGAGCTCAAATGAAAATGTAGTCTTTATTCTATGTTACGAAATGTTAGAAATTAATCATCGAAACGTTGTTTGGGGGACTTGAAAGAAATGACAGCAAAGGAAGTCATTGCGCTTCTTCTACCATCATATCTACGCATTTTGCGTCTACTGAAAAAATTACAGCCTTTATGAAATACGTTTCATGTCCCTGATGTCTTTACGTACGTCATGTATGTCACATGATAACCGTCGTATATCATTGCTATATATGAAAAGTTACACCATATTCCAGATGTGGGTTTTTGTTTGTTTGTTTGTTTGTTTGTTTTCATGGCAAGAGTTTAGGCCCTACATTCTGACTATGATTGGTTAGGCCGTATTGCTGATTTTATAATTTCAAGCGGTAAACTTCCTGATGAGAATTTCCATTGGCGAACTTCTGATGCCTAATCTTGCTGAGCAGTACAACCAATCAACATGACAGTGTGTGTTTACAGGACTCATGGACAAACACGCTCCTGTGTAAAGATTGTTCATGTGGGACCTACTTATCTAATTTCAACTTTACGTCTTTGCGCTCCACAGAAGGGGAGGGGGATGCACAATGGAAAAAGCCGCTTCACCATAACCGGTTTGTGTAAAGCTCAGATCATCAGCCGGAGCACGTCCAGCCTCCATGCATTTTGTCCTTGGTTGGTACCCAACAAACCGCTATGGTGAAGCGGCTTTTTCCATTGTGCATCCCCCTCCCCTTCTGTGGAGCGATTTCTCTACCGATATCCACAAGTCAATTCCCATTGACACTTCAAAAAGAAACTCAAGACTTACCCATTTGAAGGACAATATCGATGATTATGCGATGGTTAACTTGTAATTGGTTTATGTATGGTTGTTTTTTCCTGTTTGATTGTTAATTCATATTAATATTACTGTCATTCTTATATATATATATATATATATATATATATATATATCAGCAATCTCATTTTCATTATAAAGCCGTACTTCAATGGACAGAAAATATCGAAATGTAAACATGATTCGTAACATGAAGAGTTCCTTTCTTATATTCTTCCTAAATAAATAAAATGCGATACAATAGTCCCAACATGCACCAGAACACCATAAAGACTAAATTGGCATAATGTCTGTCTTGGCCAGTTGACAGTGTTGACAGTGATGATTCGTGGTAAGGTGAGATGGCGGAACAACTTTATATAAGAATGTTACCGAAGCTGACAGCAGAGATAATAATTGTTGACATTATAATAGTAAATAACAATTGCTATGAAAATAAAATGTTATCCCACATACTTTCATTTACACAACATCATTCACCAAAACCTCGTTGATGTCTTTCAATCAAACAAACAGAATACAAAAATAAGACTTTAGAAGTGAGAGGCACACTTTGAGACAAAAAAAAACATTGATTTGCAATTGTATTTTTCATAATTTTTCCTCTTTTTTTTCAAAAGGTCATCATGCCGTCCAGTAGAACAGTGATAGCGATTACCGGAGTGACCATCGGCGTAGCGGTAACGATCACAGTTGCGGTCCTCTGTGGTGTGTATATCTCAAACCCGTCCGAGGCGGAGCCACCCGTCCTGCCCGTCAGCAGTGAAGGTGGCATCAAAATTCGACACGGAGACGAGGTTGTTCTAATGGGACGAGCTGGAGTCTTCTTGGATGGCACGGCCGAGGAATGTTCCACTACCAGCGAGGTGGGTCGAGAAATATCGATAAGGACACTTTTCATACGTGTTCAGATCACTTTAATGTGCTGATAATAAGTAAACAATTTAATCTTTGGATGGGCATTCCGTTGACTAAAGCAGTCATGGGTAGCTCCATGGCACAGTGATGTATACATGTATATAATGTGTTTAAACACTGCAAGTTATGCTGCTTGTAGCTACAATACACACACATAATATATATATATATATATATATATATATATATATATATATGACGAGTTTGTTCGCAAAAACCGATAAGTCCATTTTTGAAGATTTTGAAGTACGGTCTCTGTCTTAAAGTACAAAACAATACATTTTAAATGATATATTGGTCACTGCATATAAAGGTACATTTTTGAAGTTATGGTCAAAAGAAGCAAAAATGTTCTTATTATTCTCTTTATTTTTCTTGACCTTTAATCGCAAATATCTCCATTTGGCAAATATGGACTTATCGGTTTTTGCGAACAAACTCTTCATATATATATATATATATATATATATATATATACACACACACACACATATATATATATATATATATATATATATATATTGGTATTATTATCCGCGTGTTGGAATAAGAGCATGAAGACGATGAAGACAAACAAGTTGACATAATGCATTATTATTATTTTTCTGTGCTGAGCTTCAAATACAAATATCACTGTTACCAAGAGGAAGATCCGTGCAAGGGTCGAAAATTTGGTTTACAAATAAATGAAGTTGGATTCTAATGCATTATGTCAATTTGTTTGTCTTCATCGTCTGTATATATATATATATATATATATATATATATGAAGGGTTTGTTTGCAAAAACCGATAAGTCCATTTTTGAAGATTTTGAAGTACGATCTCTGTCATAAAGTACAAATTAATACCTTTTAAATGATATATTGGTCACTGCATATAAAGGTATATTTTTGAAGCTATGGTCAAAAGAAGCAACAATTTTCTTATTATTCTCTTTATTTTTCTTGACCTTCAATCGCAAATATCTCCATTTGGCAAATATGGACTTA
The DNA here is from genome assembly GCF_964275005.1 of Diadema setosum. Taxonomy (NCBI): domain Eukaryota; kingdom Metazoa; phylum Echinodermata; class Echinoidea; order Diadematoida; family Diadematidae; genus Diadema; species Diadema setosum. Next base: position 26,489,000 of record NC_092700.1, on the reverse strand, counting down.
TCGGTTTTTGCAAACAAACTCTTCATATATATACATACACATGTAGCCTTTTCAATATCGTCAGCCGTTATTACGTTACGTAAAACAAAGTTTACAATATCACATAGCATAGAAAAATGAGCTGGGTAAATGGAGCATTACAAACAAGGCTGCAGTTTCACAACTGGCGTAACGAAGACGTTTCTATCAAACTATCCGATAGAATTAAAGATGAAAATGAAAGCCAGTCTGTTCTTAGTTTAGAAAGTAAGTTTGTCGAGACGCAGCATGATATAATAAGAGGGAGGTACTGGGAAAGATTTGTTTTTGGCAAATTGCGTGTGCCTTCACAAGGACGCCTGAAACATTGATATTTACAAATGCTCTCTTTTCAACCCAGAATAGCATACAGTGCCTCCAGTGGGGTTCCGGGGCGCGACTAGAGATAGCTCAAGAAGAATTTGAAGAAAACGGAGTAACTTGCCATCGCTTCGTGTGGCAGGCCTTGCAGGAGGAGGGTAGTGAGGGCGTCCTCCAAGATTGTTACGAGATCGGGGACGAGCAGTGGTTTGGTAGCGCCACGCGCTTCTTCCAGCACTGGCCAATCAATGAGTGGAACGAGTCGATGACGATGTACGTGTCCGGAGACATGTACGCAAATTACAACGACTATGGATCGGTACTCGAACGGTATTGGCTGTCTTCATATGGTGTGGCCATAACGGTTTCTCACAGTACCCCTCTGCACGCGAGCGTCAATTATGATAATGATGGACTGATATGTTTCAAAGCAGATTACACGGCAACATACTATCCAAAGCCAGCCGACAACAGTGTCTCGTTGGATTACACAATCTGCTCTGCAGAAAACATTCGGGTAGTCCATGATTACATGACGGCTCGTTATGTCAGAAAACCAGAGGGTTTACCCGATGTCCGAATGATGAGGTCACCGATTTGGTCTACATGGGCGCGATACAAGACGACCGTTAGCCAAGATATAGTTCTCAGTTTTGCGGACGAGATCCTTGCCAATGGTTTCAGCAACAGTCAGATTGAAATCGACGACGGATACAACTGGCCAAACTACGGAGATTATGAATTTAATGAGAGCAAGTTCCCCAACGCGACAGCGATGGTGAAAGAACTCCATGAGAAAGGCTTTAGGGTAACCCTCTGGATTACGCCTTTCGCCAATAAAATCGGTTCGACAGCGTTTGGAGAAGGAGACGACCTTGGATACTGGGTGAAGGATGAAAACGATGAGACGGCTCTAATCAGCTGGTGGGCTGGAACGCAGGCTGGTATGCTAGACGTGACAAACCCTGATGCTGTTGATTGGTTCGTGCAGAGACTGGAATACGTCCGCACCACGTACGGCATCGACTCCTTCAAGTTCGACGCCGGGGAGACAAATTATCTGGGCAGCTACAAAACTCAACAGGCAATCGTCAATCCGTGCGAGTATACTACGGGATGGGTGAATCTCGCTGCACGACTCGGCACCCAGGTAGAAGTCCGAGTCGGCTTCGAGACCCAGCATCAACCAATCTTCGTAAGGATGATGGACAAGGACTCAATCTGGGGCTGGGACAACGGTCTGAAGACACTCATCACATCGGCCCTGACTTTCAGCGTGCTGGGCTACCCGTACGTCCTTGCGGATATGATCGGCGGCAACGTCTACGAAGGTGGGTTCCGGAATACATACCTTCCCGACAAGGAGCTCTTCATCCGATGGCTCCAGATCACCGCCTTCATGCCGGCCATGCAGTACTCAATCTCTCCCTGGCAGTATGTCAATGACACCGAGGTCGTCAACATCTCGCGACACTGGACGGAGTTCCATGAGAACGTCATCACGCCGAAACTCTTGCAACTGGCGGAGGAGGAGACGCTTACCGAAGGGAAGCCCATGATACGCCCTCTATGGTGGATTGCACCGACTGAACAGGACGCTCTTCTCAGCGACGACGAGTTCCTGGTCGGCGACGATCTCCTTGTCGCGCCAATCGTAGAGGAGGGCGCCCTCTCTCGAGATGTTTATCTCCCGGCGGGAAGTTGGCGAGATGAACTTCACGGAACGGAGCACGATGGCGGGAATTGGCTGCGGGAAGTGGAAGTACCTCTTTCTGAAGCTCTGTATTATACAAAAGTTACAGACTCCACTTAATCGAAGAGATCAGAGTCACCCTTGTGCAGGAAGGAGCTGGTCGTGACGTATGTTTTATTTGAATGGACATACAACTAATCATGATTGCATCCTTGTGGATACAACATTCTAGTGGTTCATTTGGGGTCCTTATATACCTCGGGAAACTATAATTAGCCTGGTGTAAGTAAGTTGTTTTTCAGCTTGTTTTTCCGGTCGTTAATTAGTTCTTGTGACAACACCTTTTCACAGCGTTTCGGAAATCACGTTCACTGACCATTTCAAAAATAAAAAGATCATCTTATGTTTAGAAAGCGCATTCTTTCAAGTATTCAGTGATACATTGAATAAACAGTATATATATGAATGTATATAATATATATATATATATATATATATATATATGAAGGGTTTGTTTGCAAAAACCGATAAGTCCATTTTTGAAGATTTTGAAGTACGATCTCTGTCATAAAGTACAAAATAATACCTTTTAAATGATATATTGCTCAATACCTATATAGGTATATTTTTTAAGTTATGGTCAAAAGAAGCAAAAATTTTCTTATTATTCTCTGTATTTTTCTTGACCTTTAATCGCAAATATCTCCATTTGACAAATATGGACTTATCGGTTTTTGCAAACAAACTCTTCATATATATATATATATGAGGACCTGAATATAAGAACGACCCAAGTCCAATTTTTGGCCAAATTCAGTTTGACATGGGAAATTGTAGCTTATGCATGGACTCATCTTGTGTATAAATGATAAATCCTAATTACCCCCGGAAGTGCCTGAAATGAATGAGTTAAATCTTATATTAATGTAAGAATGAAGGACTTGGGTCATTCTTACATTCATATATAGTGCCCTCTCTCATCCTTCTCTCATCTCTATAGCAGAATATCAAGTACATGAATCAAAGAACGACCCAAGTCCATATAAATCAAAGAACGACCCAAGTCCACCACACAAAATGGCCTCTCCACAATTTATGTAAATGTTAATTGTCATAATAATATATGTTCTAATTTGTATATACAATGTTGCCTTCCCATCACAGTTAAATAGAATATTATTGGACAAATAAAAAAAAATATGAAGTTTTTTTTAGTTTAGTCGAAATGGTCTTACATGGACTTGGGTCTTTTTTATATTCATATACTCATATATATATATATATATATATATATATATATATTATATACATTCATATATATACTGTTTATTCAATGTATCATTGAATACTTTTTAACACATTTTCTCAAATCATAGAATTCAATCCCGTCCTCTGTACTTCATTCGTCCTTTTCTATACTTATCATCCAGGTTCATATACTCGCTGCATTCTACTCTATCACTGTGAAATTATCTCCCTTCTGTGCGCCATACTTAGCTTAAGTTAATGAGACTATATCGAAACGAAAAGTTGTGCATGGTTCGCAAAGGGGTAAAGGAGCACTTCGAACAGGTGACATTTACTTAGGAAGAAGACGTGGGACAAATTTCATCTGATTGAGTTTATCGTTCAAACGGCGGGGAAATGGAAATCGAGTGTTCCCTCTCAAGTCTCGGGCGTTTTAACTATCTATTGACAACGAAATGTGAGTAGGACCAGTTTGAATACACTTTTATGTAGGGCCTACACTGACTGACAAACCAGCGTTGGCTGGTCATCGCAGCTGTGAAATAGCAGAGTGCTCAGTAATCGTTTGCTGGATCGGCAGCTCTGTGCAACTTAAATAACACCAACTGTCATTTAAAGCGGCGCCAAGCTTTGAATTCATGACAAGTTTAGATTCCTCCAAAGTCTAAGCAAGTACGTCGCATCCAAGGAAGCCAAATGTTGGTAACTACGACCATATAATCCATGATTGGCCTGTTAGGTCCGAGTAACGCACTGGAAAACAGGATGATTGAAGGTATTAAGCTCGCCCGTAATGCTTCGCGAGTACTATAATTGTTTCTACCTATTTTCATGGAAATTCCAGGCCCTATCCATAACAACGACTGTTAGGAATAGTAATACCAAAACCAATGGTCACGGAAAGAAACGGTGACGTCAAAAAGTCGAAATAAAGTCAACCAGGCTGTCAGCACCTTCCGTTTTTGCACGCAAGGATGTTCGTATAGACATACTGGTTGGTTTCCTCCCAGCAAGTAGACCACGGGCCCGTTTCATAAAACTTGTTATCAGTGACAACTGCCACATTTCTATGACAAATTTGCTCTCAGCCAATCAGATGGAAGGATTTCAGTAGCTTGTCACATCTATAACAACTTGTCACTAATGACAAGTTTTACGAAACGGGCCCCTGCTACTACTACTTTCAGACTTTTTCTTGTCAACTTACGTGAATTGCCTACATTTCGATGTCAATCCAACCTGTCAAAATGAAATAAGACACTAATTTGCCATGCGATGGAAGCAATCTTCTCTGATATATCACTTTATTTTTGCGGCAATCTATGTACTAGTCTTCGCCGAGGCTGATTTTAGATGGTATTTACATTAGAGAGGCAGAAAGAAAAAAATACGAGAATAGCAGAACGCAGTCTGTGAGGAAGGCTAAATGACCATCTACGTGACAAATTTCTGCAAGCACCAATGCATTACTCTTGTTTACTTTGGCTGATTTGAAATTTATTTGTGCTGGTCTCAACACCAGCCAGGAAAAGAGTTGGCCCATCAGTATCATAACTTGTTTGGCGTTTTTTGTTTAATTTCATTATCGCACTGTTGAAGTCATATTTGCAGTAATAAGTTGACTTAGTCTTTGTGTGTATGTTTCGTTTTTTAGTTTCTCTAACACAGTTTCAAAGTCAAAATGGCTTGTCAATACAAAATTCAACGTTGCATGTAATAGCTCGAAAATTGCACGGGATAATCTCATAGCATAGGCATACATAGTGAAATTAAGTGATGTGATTATATTTAAGATTGTTGCGTTCTGTTTGAATGGTCCTATAGGAATAACAATCTTGTCGAAATTGCGAGTTATCTATTAAAATGTATTAAAATGGAATACTAAATAACGGGCAAGATCTGTATACTGTTGTGTCCATTAACCTGTATACGGTTATACGGGGTCTGGTATGTAGAGGCACCGACTGAAAGAAGAGTATACACAGAAGGAAAATATGAGAAGAAAGAAGAGGAAAAGAGGAGGAGAAGAATAAGAATAAGAAGATGAGGAGGAGGAGGAGGAGGGGAGGAGGAGGAGGAGGAGGAGTACAACGAAGAAAAAGAAGAATTTGCAGAAGGGGCGAAGCAGATGTATGAGGAGAAAAACTTGGGGAAGAAAGTGGAAGGGGGCGCGGAGGAGGTCGAGAGTACGATGACAAGGATGAGGAATGGTTTGTTCAATACATTCAAAGGCCCATAACTAGGGTTATGGGGGGGGGGAGGGGAATAATGGTCCTTTCTATTTAAAGTTTGCCTTTCCCATGGGAAAAGTCCGCAGACTGTTATACCCCGAGGGATATAATTTCAAATGTAATAATTTTTTTTCTCTCTCTCTCTCCCTTTTTACCTAGTAATTTGGTTTGATGTATGTATCAGCCATGGAAAAAAGTCTCTGATATTCTTTTTGCATAAATATACTGACTTGTGTAGCCTATCACCTATCCAGAGATACCAAGTTCAGCATTATCCTTTTTATATTCGTATATTGCTTAAGATATCAACCACCTCTTTCAGGTTGACCACTTCCAGGCAATGAATGTGAAGAGTTCCAAGAGACGTTAGTCGAGTTCATGACAATACGTGTGATCAAGAATAGGTTTAATACTTGTGGGAACAAGCAAGAAGTGGTTGTGAGACATGAGAGGGGGATCAACCCTCCCGTAAGAGGGAGCTTTTGCATTCAGTAGAATTGAAATTACAGGCGATGTGGTACGCACTTTTGATGGAATATGGGAAAACTTTCAATCCAACAAGTAAGATGACACGTTGGTTATACATTCAAGTTGCAAGAAAGAGTCCTTAACAAACTAAATTCGATAATTTTTCCGAGATTTTCTTTCCAAGATTTAGTGATAAAATAATGTAAAAGTCTAATATCAAAGCGCAGCGATCAAGCGGAAATGTGGGATTGGATACCCTCTCCCACGCGAGAGCTTTTGCAATTTTAGGATTTAAATTTGACAATCTGATGCACACTTCTGATGGAATATTTGCGAAATTTTCCGTCAAGGAAGGTGAGAAATAAATAATCAGTGAAAATGGATATAGACAAATCGTAGTATATCTGTCACATTTTATTCCACGGATGCGTCTTCGCTTTACAATAAATCTATAATTATGGGAGTGGACTGCGCTCATCAGCAATGACAAGTTTGATAAACCCCATATGAATGGAGTTGTGAGAGTTATCAACGATAATGCCACGTGTATTTGCACAGTAACGATGATATAATTAGCGAAAGAAAAAAAAAATGAAATACTGTATTTTTTACCTTGTTTTATTACCTGATTAAAATATTTGCAGGGTCTGAAAGGTCGTTAATCCGAAAATGAATAAAGGTTCGTTAATCCAAAAGTTGGATAAGGTTTGTAATCCCAAAATGAAATCAAATTCATTTAATGACAAAATGCGGCGTTGTAATAAATAAAAGTAGCATATTACGCGTCAACGTGTCAGTGCGTGTACGTATGTATAATATGTGTGAATGTGTGTGTGTGTACGTGTGTAGTATGTATGTTTGCTAGTGTGAGTGTGTGTGTGTGTGTACGTGTGTATGTATGTATGTTTGCTAGTGTGAGTGTGTGTATGATTATGTGTGAATGAGTGTGTGTTTATGTGAATGTTTTTGTTGATGGAATGGTACTACAGGTGTACAGGAGTGCATTTTTTTTCTTTTTTTTTCACTGGTAATATAGTAGGCCCACTGCACTGGCGTGACCTTTATTTCTGTTTCAAATTTTATCAGATACAGATCGTAGGGGCGGATCCAGGAATTCCGTAAAGGGGGGGGGGTGGGGGCTTTTAAAAAATTAAAGGGGCGCGCACGCACCCCCCCCCCCATCATTTTTTTTCTTTAATTTCTTTTGGTTTAACGAAAGAAAAAGGGGGCACGTGCCCGGTGAACCCTCTCCTGGATCCGCCACTGGATCGCTCAAAGTTCCTTGTAACTCTTTCAGGCCAGTGAGGTGGAACTTAACGAGCTACGCCCCTATTGTAAGAAATGCGATATTCGAAGACGATCCGGAAATGTTCAAGTAAAACTTTATCAATTTCTTATTTACATTTGCACATAATGATCCCCTTTATTTGTGTTTCCCACAATGCATTACATTTCTCACAGCATTTCGCCAGATAAAGGCTATTACCAATTGGTGTACGACTACACATACTTTGCGAATTTCCAACCACCGACTTTCAAGACAAGCAGGGACTAAAAGGGGTGAGAAAATCACTCTGTGATACATTGGTGCCTGGAACATTTTGTGCTGAAAGGGTAAAGACTTGGAAGAGGTAATTTGGTTGAAGTGATGCTAACGCCATGTTTCTTCTGCACTGCTTTGCGTGCACTTCTTGGATCTAAAGCTCTTGCGCTCTTGCGCTCCCCTTGTTGTACGTATGTGACTATTGATATATTGATATGGTTCAGGATTTTGTCAAGATTTATAGCTTATACCATTATCAGCATTTTTTTACTCTTCTCATTATGCTCTTAAACTCGTGTAAACTTCTCCATATTATGTCTCACGCTCTATACAACACCTTTTTTTTAAATATAATCCATGAAGTCCTGAGGAAATTTTTTTCTTTTTTCTTTTTTTTTTTACTGTATAACTATCCCCTCCTTGCTAGACCTCAGTGTTACTGTGCATACTCGAAATATATCTATGAAACTGATAAACTCGTTAAACCTGAAAAAGATCAAACGCCAAAGGACACAACTTTCCGATTTGAGACAAATTCAAGCGTCTGAAATGCGTTGCCACTGAACATGCAGTTTACGTGCTGAATACGAGGATTATCTTAACCAGCAACTGAAATGCAGAGTTTTATACGATTATCATTGGTCTCAGATTTAAGAGAATATATTTTAATCTACGTTATGAAATATTAGCAATGATTTTTTAAAAATAGAAAGGTGTTGTTCTTTTTTGGACTTAATGGGATAAAGAAAGAACAACAACGGATCGCCATTGTCCTTCTGCCATTAATCCATATGCGCACAACGCGTCTGTGCAAGAGCCCGTTTAGACCTATGAATTGATATTATGTGTGAATAGTCTTCTTAAGATACGTTTCAAGTTACTGATATATACTCTTATCTTAATTTGACTTTCCGCTTGTGCCCCCCCCCCCCCCCCCCACCTTCTCTGGAACAATTTCCCTATATACCAACATTTGGGGCTCAACCTAATTCATGAATTATTTGAACTTGTAATTGTCTTATAATAATGTGTGTTTTTTTCTCATACTAACTATGAATGTTGATTCAGTGTCTTTCTTTATACAATATCGAACTCCACGGGGCTTCGAAACATTTTTTAAGAGGCGTCATACATTTTTTTTAAATCTTCATCATTGTATGTTATTACATCTATTAACAGCAGAATTTTACCGCCATAAATCACATGTGTACTATGCACGTAGTACATCAAAGGTCGAGAATATTGAAATGCAAACATGAACCGTAACATGGAATATTGTTTTTCCTAATCAATGTCTTCCTCCCAAATAGATAAACGCATTGCGATAGTTCCATTATCTCCATGTTCAAAGACAAACGTGGTATATACGATACTATAGCCTTGTCAGTCAAGGCGATTCGAACAAAGGTGTAGTGGCAACACAACTTTATAAGAAGGTTACTGATGTTGACAGCAAAGATAATAGTTTGCAGTGGCATTATGATTAAGAAGCTTTTGTTGGAAGCTCCTTGATTATGAGAGTAGTATAAAAATAATGCACAGGACAGGGTGGATCGGTAAAAATTGGATGCGTCTGAGAAGGTATACTGTTCAAATCCACGAGCGCCGCGAGTGGGTTTTAAACAGTTTCCAAAGTTAAACGAGAGCATCCGGTTCTCGCTGGTCCATGAAAAAGGCCTGTGCATCATGCGTACAGTTTTATAAAATGGGCTCACAAGATAGACAAGAAATTCAACTTGTTTCCCTCATGCGTGCGGTACACCTACAACATTGTACATTACAAGGCTTGAGCCATGCGTTCGGATTTTACCGGGCCCAGTGTGGATCAGTCAAAATCAATGCATGATGATTGTCCAATCAGATTGCAGAGATTCTAAAGCCCATTTTGTAATAAACAATAATTGGAAAGGAATATCTTATCTATGCCTGCATTAACATAACATTATTCACAAAACCCTTGAAACAGATTGTTGATTTCTTTCAAGCACACTATCAGAATAGTCTTTGTGTCAGCGTCTAATCCTTGTTTTGCCGTCGGCTCAATGTGCGTTGGGGGTTTTACCTATTTCGAGCATGTACCTACCACACACATGGACTAAGTAAGAAGGTATTTCTTTGATCCCATCATCACCGCCACCACCTGATTATGTGCATCTTCATGAGTACATTCAGATGTTTAGACATTGACGATTGCGTAATGTCGTGCATCGTCACTGACAAAAGAACGGTTTCCTTCATTTCGGTCTCTTGGCCGAGGTGCCTTTTCAGACGGTACTGCCTTTAAGAAACACCAATAGTGGAGAACAGCTAGCACATCTGAAAACATGTCGATTTTTCCGTCTCAGAACTGGTAATAAACTGACGTGGACATTGTAGTTGGACACGCATGTAATGTTGCTGAGTGGCAAGCCATACATGTCATCTACGGTTACTGGCCATGTTTACTCTGAAACAATGTGCGAAAATGGAAAATTTTATTTTCAGACCGTCACTATCCTCTGCGCATGTAGCTTTTAGGGGGAGGGGGTTAAGAGCCGTTTTGTTTTTATCCAGGCTGACTGTCGGCTTTGATTAGAGATCAAAGCAGGAAAGCATATATGTTTCTGTGACGCTTTTGACAGATACAGGTGCATGAATTAATTAATGTGTGAGTAATGAATGAAAGTAATTAATGTCCATGTGTAGTAGATCCATGTTTCGAGGGTGCGGAATCCGATTGTGGATGGATGACGCAACTTTTACATACTTGAGGATTTTGAGACATTCAAGATGGCCGCTAAATATTGGAATTCCTATGTATTTCCTCATAAACACTGATAAAATGGTGAAATTCATATAAAAGTCTGGTTTTGACCTACTTTTAGGGTGCTGAATCCGACTCTGGATGATACAGCAATGGACCAAATACATCTTTTTTCACGTTTTTATCATCTGGTAAGGAAATATTTCTATCAGATTTTCCGTTTTGGCAGCCATTTGAATACTTCAAAGCCCTCCAAGGGTGCAAGACTTGCATCAACCAGATTGGGATTAAGCATCTTTCAAATATATAGGGTATAAAGACTACCAAATCTTTTCACTTTTTCACAATAAGGAAATAGGTGGGAATTTCGATTTTTTGGCAGCCGTCTTGAATGTCTCAAATCCTCAAGGATGCAAGAGTTGCATCATCCAGATTGAGATTCAGGACCCTCGAAATAGATTTCACTTTCGTCTTTACATCTTTTTTTAATCGAAAAATATATAGGAGTTTCAGATTTTGGGAGCCATAAATGAAGAGCTTGCTTCCAAAAGGCGCTAAATCCATTGAAAATGATGGATTTAGCGCCTTTTGGAAGCACGTTCTTCAAATGCTGGTAGCCATCTGTAATAAAACATACCTCAAAACCCTTAAGGATGCGTGCAAGAGTTGCAGTAGCCAAAATCGGATTTAGCACCTTCAAAATAGGGTAAAACCCCTCAAAAACATTGGACGGACAGCAAAACAAGGTTAGACCCAAAAATCTGACTTTGACACCCAGACTTATATAGGGAAATTAGATTAAGTATAAGTGAGAGGAAAACTATTTTGCAGTTCGGTTTTCTTTTTTATATCTTCCTGCGTCAAAAGGTCATCATGCCGTCCGGCAGAACCGTGATGCTTATCACAGGAGTGACCATCGGAACGGCAGGTATCATTGCCGGGGTCATCTGCGGAGTGTATCTCTCAAACCCATCAATGGCGGAGCCACTCGTCTTGCCCGTCGGTAGTGAAGGTAGCATCGAAATTCGACATGGAGACGAGGTTGTTCTAATGGGACGAGCAGGAGTCTTCCTGGATGGCACGGCCGAGGAATGTTCATCTACTCGTGAGGTGGGTCTAGAACTTCGAAAATCAGCATGGCTTTATACTCATGTGTTTAGATCACTTTATAATGTGGTGATCGTTTAGTAGACAATTTAATCGTCTACTAAAATCGAATGGACATTCCGGTGTTGAAGGCAATAAGGTGATTATGTGTTTAACAACTGCCAGTTATGCTGCTTCCTGCTACAAAGAGGTTTGAACATGTAACCTTCGAAATTCATTAGGGAGTTTTCGATTGGGTGAACGAGAAGGACGTGCCGCCGAGCGCAACCGTACGTCAAGGCGTCACGTCTGTACGTTGACCCGCTGCTATAACACATTTCGATTTCGGGCGCCGGCGTCACGTCTCGTGGCGTGTGCAGGAGGCAACCTGTGCCTTGCGTGCATATATGCGGACTTTGTGACTCGTTTCTGTACTTGTAACATTTATTTTGTCTTTGACTAGATGCGTATCCTGGGAGGAATTATGTGGATTTTAAAACATGATGCATGGTAAGACTACCAGACAAATGCACTGCTGCACTAGCTAGGCCAAAAGCACCAAGATCTGTTTGCGTACAGCATTACGTGTAAATGCATGTGTGGGACTACGGTGGGCAGTTGCAAAGTGCGAAACAGTGAAAACGGGCAAATAAAGTAGGTACCAGAGGCTGTAGTTTGTATGTCAGCGTTGCTGCTGTGACGTATCAAGATCATAAGCTTTCATGTAATTAGAATATAAATATTTTCCCGAAAGAAAAAGGAAAACAGGTGAACTGAGCACGGATTTCCCGAGAGTCATCGTGCTCTTTCGTACGATGCCCGAGAGGAGTGTGACGTCATAGCAAGGTGGGTTGAGCGCGGCGCAACCGATTTGGGTGGACGGTGATAACCGGGGTTAACGCGTTCGAAATTTGTGCGATGAGCCGAGGGTCGACACTCGCGCATGCGCAGTACGTAAAAACTACGTCATAACAGGGTGACGCCTGGCTCAACGTGCAAATCGAAAAGTCCCTATTATATCACTTGAAATGAAGATTTGCAATCTCTCTCAAAAACAAACACAAATTGAGCAGGGTATACATGCAGTGTTACAAACAAGGCTGCATATTTACATTTAACACCACGTTTAAATCAAAATGACGATGTTTGCATTCAACAGTTTTGTAGACCTAAAGCAAAAATGAATGTCAGTCTGTCCTAAATTTAGAAATTAGATTAGTTGAGAGGAATTGACAGAGTAAAATGGAAAACTGCAGTAAATTCGTTTACTAGTATGGCGAATTGTGTATTCCATACAAGAGTAAGCCTAAAAACATTACTATCCATTACTCTATGGGTGCGTTTATCAACTCCTTTTCTCGGCAGAAACAGGTTATCCAAACAGCTTTCAAGGAATTTTTACGAGTTGATAAACGCAAAGCTGTTTTGATAGCCCTTTAGGAAAGCCTTTTACGAAAGGGTGCGTTTATCAACTCTCCTTTCTCGGCAGAAACAGGTTATCCAAACAGCTTTCAAGGAATTTTCACGAGTTGATAAACGCAAAGCTGTTTTGAAAGCCCTTTAGGAAAGCCTTTTCGAAAGCCCGAAATTTGTGACGATCCAAACAGGTTTCCTAAACAGGTTATCAGAAACCTGTTTGTAAAAGCCTTTCGAAGTTGATAAACGCAAAGCTGTTTTGAAAGCCCTTTAGGTCGCCCTATACTGCGGTTGCGCAACCATGCGTTTCCAATTTCTGAAAAGACGCGCGCCACGTAAAGTGCACACGAGTATACGTGTACACAGGTGTATACATACAGCTGTGTGTAATGCACGCATATGCTAGGAACAAGGAGATGTTTCTCTCACCAACAAGGTTTGAGAAATAAAGTAACAACAGTCTCATTCCCTTTGATCCCATGTCTCATGCCGCTACTCAGAAATATTTGAAGTATGTGCTAAACTGGAGCTGCCTCACAGATAGGAAGACAATTGATTCATGTGGCATTGTATCATGACTCCTCACTCTCAAAGGAAGATATGTCTTTATGATGGTAATTGCTTTTCGCCGTCCCTTCTTAGAAAACAAGCGGCACATTAATAGTACAGGCAGTCAGGGCTTTGGAAGAGCTCTCGAAAGGGCTATGGAAAGGGCTATGGAAAGGGCTATCGAAAGTTGATAAACGCAGCCGACGAAAACAAGCGGCACATTGATGGTACAGGGAGTGGACAGGGCTTTCGAAAGGGCTATGGAAAGGGCTTTCGAAAGGGCTATGGAAAGAGCTATCGAAAGGGCTATCGAAAGGGCTTTCGAAAGTCGTTTAAACTGGGGAAAGTTGATAAACGCAGCCTATGATTTCTTTTCAACCCAGAATGGCGTACAGTGCCTCCAGTGGGGTTCCGGAGCGAGACTAGAGATAGCTCAAGAAGAATTTGAAGAAACTGGAGTGACCTGTCATCGCTTCGTGTGGCAAGCTGTGCAGGAAGAGGGTAGCGACACCGTCCTCCAGGATTGCTACGAGATCGGGGACGAGCAGTGGTTTGGTAGCGCCACGCGCTTCTTCCAGCACTGGCCAATCAATGAATGGAACGAGCCGATGACGATGTACGTGTCCGGGGACATGTATGCACGTTACAATGATTACGGATCGGTACTCGAACGGTATTGGTTGTCTTCAAAGGGCGTAGGTATACGCGTCTCTCACGGTACCCCTCTGCACGCGAGCGTCAATTATGATAATGATGGACTGATATGTTTCAAAGCAGATTACACGGCAACATACTACCCAAAGCAAGCCAGCAGCAGTGTCTCGTTGGATTACACAATATGCTCTGCAGAAAACATTCGGGTAGTCCATGATTACATGACGGCTCGCTATGTCAGGAAACCAGAAGGTATACCCGATGTCCGCATGATGGAGTCACCGATTTGGTCGACATGGGCGCGATACAAGACGACCGTTAACCAATCTATAGTTCTCAATTTTGCAGACGAGATCCTCGCCAATGGATTCAGCAACAGTCAGATAGAAATCGATGACGGATACAACTGGCCAAACTACGGAGATTATGAATTTAATGAGAGCAAGTTCCCTAACGCGACAGCGATGGTGGAAGAACTCCATGACAAAGGCTTCAGGGTAACCCTCTGGGTTACACCCTTCGCCAATAAACGTGGTACGAAGGCGTTTGCAGAAGGAGACAATCTTGGATACTGGGTGAAGGAAGAAAACGGTGAGACAGCTCTAATTAGCTGGTGGGCTGGAACGCAGGCTGGCATGCTAGACGTGACAAACCCTGATGCGGTTGATTGGTTCGTCCAGAGGCTGGAAGACGTCCGCGCCACGTACGGCATTGATTCCTTCAAGTTCGACGCCGGGGAGACCAACTACCTGAGCAGCTACAAGACTCAACATGCAATCGTTAATCCGTGCGAGTACACTACGGGATGGGTGAATCTCGCCGCGCGACTCGGCACCCAGGTAGAAGTCCGAGTCGGTTTCGAGACCCAGCGTCAACCAATCTTCGTAAGGATGATGGACAAGGACTCAATCTGGGGCTGGAACAACGGTCTGAAGACACTCATCACATCGGCTCTGACTTTTAGCGTGCTTGGCTACCCGTACGTCCTTGCGGATATGATCGGAGGCAACGTCTACGAAGGTGGGTTCCGGAATACATACCTTCCCGACAAGGAGCTCTTCATCCGATGGCTCCAGATCACCGCCTTCATGCCGGCCATGCAGTATTCAATCTCTCCCTGGCAGTACGTCAATGACACCGAGGTCGTCAACATCTCGCGACACTGGACGGAGTTCCACGAGAACAACATCACGCAGAAACTCTTGCAACTGGCGGAGGAGGAGACGCTTACCGAAGGGAAGCCCATGATACGCCCTCTATGGTGGATTGCACCGACTGAACGGTACGCTCTTCTCAGCGACGACGAGTTCCTGGTCGGCGACGATCTCCTCGTCGCGCCGATCGTAGAGAAGGACGCTCGCTCTCGAGATGTTTATCTCCCGGCGGGAAGATGGCGAGACAAACTTCACGGGACGGAGCACGATGGCGGAGATTGGCTGCGGAAAGTGGAAGTACCTCTCTCGGAAGCCCTGTATTACACAAGAGTTAGAGACTCGACCTAATCCAAGCGGTCAGAGTCACTCTTTCGTAGAAAGCCGCACCAGTTCTTCATGGCTCATCATTAGTATTTGAAACAGTTTACAATAACATGTGAGAATAATTCAATTTTGATTATTGTGCGATTAACCAATGCCCCACTGGTGATGAAACTTGTGACGAATTCATATTATATGAGAAAACAATAATGATTAATCAAGAATGCGTTTTCGTGGGTACAACATGAGTGGATTTTTCTGTTCCGTACGGCAAGGAGACACTCATTTCTGTCCCGTGCAAAAAAAATAGGGGGGGGAAATGGTTTTTTTTTTTTTTTTTTTTTTTTGCTTGCTTGCCTGGTCGTTAATTAGTAATTATTTCGTCATATGATGTACACACTTTTTCAACAGCATTTATAACCTACTATTTGAAATTTTGTTTACTAATATTGCTGAAAGATATGTGTACATGAATATATAATATATTGATTATGTCATGTTTACCAATTGATATTTTAAAATATTCAATGAAATATTAAATAAGCAACAAAGTATTTTTTTTATATTTTCTCATTTCATAGAATTTAAGCATCTCCTCTCTACTACATTCGTCCTTGCTACTTCGTCTATGGTTCATCAAACATTCGCTGCATTTATACTTTTTTGATATTGTGGAATTACTGTAATGTATATTTAGGATATTTTGGGGATAACTTCCTGTTCATTAACAACTCAACTTAAATTCCCTTGCTTTTGTATACTCACCTCAGAATATAACACCAAGATTATTTACTATTAATTTCCAGTCCTTAATTACCCTTGTTTGATGTTTACATCAAGGAGTCATTTAATCACCCTCGTAACAACCCTTCTTTGTCCCTGGTTTAATTACCCAAAGATTATATACACACACCTTGTGAACCACCAGACTCTTTGTCTGCCCCTTATCTTATAATACTTCCTCCTCCACAAAAGAATCCCCCTCCTTTAATTGGTCAAACATCACCCCTTAGGACAACCCCTTTGGTCACTCTTTTTAGTTATCCCTTTTTGATTGGTTGTCTTACCAAAATTCTCACCCATCACCCATTGAACATTTCCAAGTTTGGTGTTCTTTCCAAGCCCCCAAGAGAGATAATGATTTCGACATCAGAGAGTCAACCTCGACTTGATATTGCTCTCTCTCTCTCCTGCATCTTGATACTTCTATATTTTACTCTGATGTACATACTCGTCATTTAACTTGTCATTGAACTTCATCATGATATTTCTGAACGATTGTGAATAAACACTTTGCATCGATGAAATGTACCTAAACTGTACCTGAGCTCCTTCATTTCTGCTTCGTAATAACATTCCAAATGTAACACCACCCGTTACATTACATGGTGGAGAACCCGGCTTGATTTGAACAATACTTATTCAACACAGCAGTTGTGACAGAACATCAACTGTTAACAATTGTTCATGACTTTCGACACTACCGTCTGAGAACCCGGTGCTCCGAAAATAAGAAAAAAAGACTGACATCTGTTGCTATGGACAACGAAAGTTTCAGCTTCCTGAAACCAGAACTTATCTCCTTGCTGTGAAAGTCTGTGCAGCAGAACTGAGAGCTTATAATTACCACATCTGATATATAATGGCATTTATCACATCATCTGCCACCATTGTCCTTAAGTGAAAAACGGACAACAACGGACAGCACAGCATGACCATGGACTTCTACATATACTGGTACATCGGATGATAACGTATTTTGACTGCTTGACCGATGTGTTCTCCTCCGGCCTGACCGAATCCAAGATGACTGATACCGACGACCCCGACGACGAACTACCATAACAGGATCGACAGACTGATCATCCCACCGGCACCGGTGACGACAGCAAGACCCGCCAGATGACGCCCCACGATGTAGCCCGCAATGACAACTGTACGACATGGACACCGCCGGCCATAACCAGCATTGCCTAAACATGATACAGACTCAACTCAACCCCAACAACGGACGACGACCAGCGCGACCCACATAAATTTTGTGGACGACAAAGACATTTGTAATTAATGATTCATCCCTGAAATGCATTTTTGGACAATGACGCTTCAATTTGTACACATGCAGTTATTCTTTTGTTTTTTGCGTGAATGTTACCTTGTTTCAACAAATCCTTGGCGTCTTAAAGTATCAACATTAATTTGTGAAACCCTTCATCATGACCAGTAAGTGAAACACACTTTCATTGTTCCAATTTGAATGAGAGCGAGCATGAGAATGGAGTAAGTTTGCCTAGATTATTGGCAGTCTGCGCTAACTTTTAAGATAGGCTATACCATTGGATGCTGCACTCACTGGAGATAAAGTCAATGGTATAATTTTATTCTCTTTTTCAACAATCAAGAGTTTTTCATTCTGTTCCTATCACTACCAGCATTGTTCAACAACATGCACAACTAATATCCTTTCATTTCTACCATGTAACAATGACATAAAATGTGTCCTACCATAAAACTAACAGACCCAATTAGGTTTCCTCTGAACCCAGACTTGACGACAGACAGAATTAAATGCAATGTGCCCCCGAGGACCATTGCCCAGAGAAGAACTACTTCGAACTGTTCACCCCTAACACTCTTGACCATAAATAACATGATACTGTAGCTGGACAGCTCAAACAAAACAAAAATGAAGTCGACAAGATCTCGCACTAACATAGAAAAAAATGAAAGCTGCACATCCCATGCAGCCCCACCATTTATTTTATCACGTTTCATGGCAAAAGACAAGTTGACCAGTTCATGACTGCCTCCTCGGGCAATATTAACATGACTTAACTTAGAGGTTGGACATAGGATAGTACAAGAGTGCTTACTATACAGACCTAATTAGAGAAAACAATAATAGAAGATTGACCAATTCTCGTGATTATTGTATAACATGTAAATAGTCTCATGTATCCTTTTTTTTTTTCTAGTAGCATATAGAGTTCCAGGCGAACTATCAAAAAAAAAAATCACATTGTTATATTATGTTATGTTATGTTATGTTATGTTATGTTCTTTTTAGTTATGTAACTTCCTTTTAGTGTGAAACATAGGCTATTTTAGGATAGTCATCTTATCCATTGAATGTTGACTATGATAATCTTTTGCAAGACAGCATGCTCAGTTTTGAACGATATTAATCATATATGGCATCAATTTGATGTGTAACGAGCTTGAATGCGCACTCGTTTATGATATTAACAAGTTTGAAAGTACTTGTTCAGTCGTTCGTCAATTCGACATTAGTATGGGAGAGTATGGAAGTAAACCCTTACTTAACAGGATAGGATTGATAGTGAATTTATTCTATGTTGATTCTTCAATATGAAATACATGGGCCCCTCATAACATAGACGCTATTAATACCTTGAGTATACCTGTTGACCTTCCACCATATTGAGGAGATATTCAGTAGTAGCATGTTCCATTAAATTTGAAGTTATTTCAGCATACTCTTTTCGTGAAAGATTTGATCAAGTATAGTTCAGCATGGATGGATGAATGACATTTGACTCTATTTGATTGTTTCTAGTAATATACATGTGACATGAATATATACAAGTTTGAAAGTACTTGTCATCAACGATCATAATTGTTTCATTAAGTGAACATACATTTATTTGCAAGTTGAGATTGTACAGTTAGAATTATGGCACAAGCTTGAAAGTGCTTGATCCTTCGTTCATTTTATAAGTTAATTTTCTTAATTGGGAAATTTGCATTATGCTTTAGTAGGAAAGGTTTGTAAGCCATGATATTCTATGATAGTCTTTCAAAATTGAATGACATTTTGCCTGGATCATAGATTTGACTTTCATTCCTTGAGCGTTCCTATTATCTTCCCAAAGAATTTACTATGAAGACAAATGCATGGATAGTGCATTAGATGCAAGCACTCAAGGTTGTCATTTAGATCGAATGTTTTATCTATCTGCACAGAATAAGGACCAGCGAATTATTTTTACTTTATTATGTGTTACAGAATTGCCGTTGTTTGATAGGCAAAATCACATTATTGCTTTGTTTATTGTGCATAAGTCTGCACAACGTTGTGTAAATACATGTATTGGTATAGTGCATAAGTCTGCACAATTCAATTTGTTTTCTTTTAACCTATATCTTAGACTATTTAGACGCCCATGACATTGACTATTTAGACGCCCATGACATTGACTCGGACAAAGCTGGCAACTTGACGACTATACTTAAGATTTTCAAGCGGACGTTAGAGGGACAGGCCAGACTCTGGATAGACAAATTGACTTTCACTACTTATGACGACCTAAAGACAGCTTTCACTAGGCGATTTAGCCCCGCCAAATCGACTTTTGCTAGGGTTACTGACTTTAACACCATGACTATGACTGATGGAGAGAGTGTCGAAACTTTTCTCCAACGACTCAGACAGACTGCCTCCTACATAGACTATGGGGAGAAGCAAATAAAGGACCGTTTACTTGCTGCACTGACCCCCGACTGTCGCGCCGCAATTCTTATGGCATCGCCGACATCAACGACCACCCCTGACGAGATAGCCGCGAAAGCGCAGCTTTTCATAGATCTTAGGACTGACACTACCCCGACAAAAGAGGTGACATTCGCAACCCAAGACGATGTCGACCTCCTAAGTGAGGAAATTTCCTCCCTTAGATTTAAAACTGAACAGAAAGACTCCCGAGGACGAAGACGAAATCGACATTCCCAACACAATGACTCTGACCGCAGTACCAGCCGCAGCGCTAGTAGGACTCGACATAGGGATGACCACAGCAGACATGAACGTAGTCTAAGTAGGGACCGACATCATTCTGACTACAGACGTAGTTTAAGTAGAGACAGACGACATGATAGTAGAGACAGACATCCTGGACGGCGCTCTCCTTCTCGTGATCGTTATCGGTCACAAAGCCGAGGACGCGACCAACGGTCTCGACCTCGATTCGCCGGCAAGTGTGACTATTGTCACATTCCTGGCCATTTTTGGAGGGATTGTCGGCATAGGTTGAGAGACATTGAACGCGACAGACGACCCCAATATTACGGACCACCCCCACCCCACAGACAACAATACAATGACTATAACCGACATCATCATCGGCAACAACAACAACAACAACAACATCATCTACAATACACAGGACAGTACTTCGACACACATCCCCAGGGTTTTCATTAAGGGAGGAAAATAGAAGCGCTCTCTATTCCACCTCCCAAAATGAACACCCCAGGCCTAGGGACGGACAAAAACTCAAATCGACATACTTAGGGACAGAGGACGTAGACCTGCAACTGACTAGTAATAACTTTGTTAAGGGACGAATTGACAGTGGTAAGCACATTTTCATTCTTTTTGACAGTGGTGCTTCCAAGACATTGATTTCTGACCGCTATGTTAAATCAACTCCACACCTTTCCAACCTTAAGAGGCAGAGCGTGACTCCTACTCGATTTAAACTAGGGAACGGGCAGTTCCTTGAAGCGCAAACCGCGATTAAATTCAGAGTCACAATTCAAGGTTACAAATTCGAAATTTCTGCTTTAGTCGTTGAAAACCTTGTTGGTGTTGATTTGATATTAGGCAATAACACACTTTCGGACGTAGACGGGACTTTGACTTTCAGGGACCATAGGTTCAAAATCAAACGGCGTAGGATACCATTTTCCCCTACATCAAAGGTGAAAATCGAACCATTCGGGTCCAGACTCATGACACTACAGGGACATACACCTGCCCACTTACGTAACTCTGACGTCATACTGACTTCCAATGACTACCTCAGTAGGCACTGCCCATCAACAATGGTGGTAAAACTAACAAAAGGTGCGACTCAAATCATTGTGACTAATACTACTGACAGACCTCTACATTTCTCTAAGGGTAGGGCGATTGCCTTTCTCGACACTACTAACCCCGTACGTGTGACTGAGCCCCTCCCAGTAGATAACATAACTATGACCTTGACTGACAACACACATGCACTTTACTCCACTCAGCTTGACACCGCAGACAGTAACCTTGACAATCAGACTAGACAAGCAAACCTTGACAAATACCCCCATCTTGATCCCAATGACCCCATTGCTAACATGACTGAAGACCAAATTATTAGAGCCCATATTGACTTAAAGGATAGTGTGCTTTCTCCCTCTGAAAAGAATGAGTTGATACAGATCCTTAAAGACAACAGACCCGCATTCTCCCTCTATGGTGAGCTATCTAGTTGCCCAAACTTTGAAGTAGACATACACTTGACCAATGACGAACCATTTTTCATTCGACCATACTTTGCTACTGAACCTGACAAACGACAAATCGAAAAGGAACTGACCAAACTCGTTAAACTTGGTATACTTGAGGTTGGACATCAGGCATACACCTCGCCTGTGTTACTCATTGCCAAGAAAGACAAGACTGAAAAACGAGTAGTGACCGACTTTCGTTACCTGAACTCTAGAATTAGACGTATCAACCATCCCTTTCCCCTACTGACTGAAACCCTTAAACGCATCGGACATGCTAAGACTAAAGTAATGAGTGTCATCGACCTCAAATCTGCCTTTCACTGCATTCCCCTCTCTAAACAAGCACAACAATATACCGGCATTGCCTCCTATCATGGAGGAAAGCACTATTACTATAAACGACTTGCCCAAGGACTTAACATTTCACCCGGACTATTCCAAGCAAAAATCGACAACATTCTAGGCACCATTCCCAACTCCCGCAATTTCTGCATTGCTCACCATGATGACATAATCCTATTTAGCCCTGACAAGACATCCCACAAACTCCACCTGACCAAAGTATTACAGGCCCTCTCTGACAATGGACTTAAAATTTCTCCTAAGAAATGTAAACTCTTCACCAATGACGTAGACTACATGGGACATAGGATAACTATTAACTCGGACGGTGAGGCTTGTTTTCGACCACTGAACAATAGATGCGCCTCTATACACAACATGACTCGACCCAAGACACCCAGACAAGTTAGACGGTTAATTGGTGCTGTCAATTATGTTGCAGGATTCTTCCCCAACATACAGTCTATTTTGAAGCCACTACACCAGCTTACCAGAAAGAGTAAGAAATTCAAATGGACTGACGAACATGAACGCGCCTTTAACAAAATCAAAGACCTCATGACCAAACCCCCTATACTACACATGCCTACGAATACCGGACGATTCACACTTTACAGTGACACATCACGGACTGCAACTGGATCTTACTTGACTCAAATCATCAACGGACATGAAAGAGTTATAGGCTATTACTCTAAAGTTCTCCCTGACGCTTGCCAGAGGTATAGTGTAACAGAACTAGAATTGTTTGGCCTTTTGATAAACATAACTGCTTTCAAACACTTGTTGCGTGGCTGTGAATTCAATGCATTTGTTGATCACAGCTCAATTGTTCAGATATTAAAGTCCAAAGATGAACCATCCACCACCCGCCTTCAGAAACTGATCTTGAAATTATCAGAGTACTCCTTTAAGATTGCATACAAGAAGGGTACCGAACTTGTCTTAGCAGATTTTCTGTCTCGCATACCAAGCGACAAACATGCCGAAATAGATCATGTAGTGCCCATTTCATTTAGTTTAGTTGATAATCATGACCTAGATCATCTTAATCCAATACAACCTGCCGAGCGTCCAGTGACACGCGCCTTTGCTAAAAAGATGGGTATTTCTGTTCCCAATCTTTATCCTGACAGACCCAAAACTAACAACCACAACAATATTGATACTGACACCGCCCCACCCCCTGAACCAGTCATCACACCTGCACCCAATAACAATACCCCACATTCGCATGAACCGGCCAATCAGAGATCAGCATTAGACACACCCCCTGACCTGCCCCCAACTACGACACACTTTGCCCCACATGACCATAACAGACCCAACACACAGAAACCAACACCTAAAGCTCCGAAGCAAAGAGAACCTAGACTGGTGGACAAACAAAATGAGTCACCGTGCACACAAACATACAGGGATGTGCCCCCAGACTTGTTTACAGCCCCTAAGCCACTGATCTCAAATGTTGAGCAGATTGTTGCTCCACATATACCCAAACAACATGACATAGACAAAGTACTAGACTTGATAAAGAGAAAAATCATCCGTGACTACAACCTGCCCATTGACATACGAAGACTTAAGACAGAACAAGAGACATCTCCATTTTTCAAACCGATCTATGACTTTCTAGCCCATGACATATTACCTAGTGACAAAAGGCAGCGAAAACAATTCAGCTGAAAGCTGAGCAATACATCCTATGTGATGGTGTATTATTCCGCCTTTTCTTTGACAAGACTGACGACTTTAAACTACAACTTGCTGTACCAGAATCACTGACTGATGTTATCATTTCACAATACCATGACAACCTACTTAGCAACCACCAAGGAACAATGCGCACTTACTTGACAATACGACGTAATTACTATATGCCACAGATGTTTGACAGGGTACAAAACTATGTCAAAGCTTGCCTGAGATGCCAACAGTTCCGTGGCAAACCAGACAAGTTACGCCCATTTCACACTCGCGTACCTGGCTCCTATCGACCCTTTGACAGAATAAGCCTTGACTTTAAGACCATGCCTACCTCGGCAACTGGTTTTAGACATTTGATGGTCATTTGTGACGAGATAACCCGCTTTGTTATTTGTGCCCCACTTCGCACTCTCGATGCCGAAACAATTTGTGAGGCATTGATACAAAAGGTTATCTGCATTTTCGGACCCCCTTCCTGCCTTGTGACTGACGCAGCAGCCGCTCTCACAGGCAAACTACTGACTACACTGTGTACCGCCCTGAACATTGATAGGAAAGTGATTAGTGTTGCAAACCACGGCAGCTTACAAGTTGAACGCCACATTCGAACACTCTCTGACTTCCTCAAGGTGAACTTGAACCAATTTGGAACAGATTGGGTTCGGTTTATTGCCACTACTTGCTATGCCTACAACTCATTCTCTTCCCCTCATCTAGGTGACCACTGCCCTTACCAACTTGTATTTGGACGAGACCCCCCCAACCATGACTAACTTGACCTTCAACCCAATGTCTGGTCTGACCCAGACTTATGACGAATATGTTTCCCATCTCAAACGGAAATTTGACCAGATCTCTCACACGATGCTTTCGCTTCAAAGGAGAACTCAAGACAAGCAGAATGTCGCCATTACAAATAAACTACGTCAAACTCCTATTTATTCAGTAGGCCAGCTAGTCTATTTGTACAAGCCAACTTCTTCCTCCCTCACTGCAAACTCGAGAAAGATTGCAGCTGCTTGGGTCGGACCTTTAGTTGTGCATGAAGTGCTCGATAGAACCCACTTCATTCTCTCCACTCTCAAAGGTGAAATTCTGCGAGATATCTTTAACTACAACAGGTTGAAACCCTGTTTCATGAAAGCATCGGATGAGAGGAAACCCATCACCCACCTCCAGCGACTGAAAGAGGCACTTGGAAAGACAGTGACCCCTGGACACGGTGAAACCTCTGACAAACCATCAGTAAATTTTATTGATGAGCATGACCACACCCCTCCTGAATGCACTGCTGATCACATCATGTGCTTTCAGACGACAGACCCAATCCAAACATCTGACTATGTGACATCCATCACCCCTAACAACGGAATAGCCGCCCCAACCCCCCTACGACAAACTGACCTTGAACGACAATTTGACCTTCTAACAACTGCGCCTTCTGACAATGACATGACCCTACACCGAGGACGATTTAAGAACGGGCAATTACAAGTACTGACTTCATTCATTAGGACTCCGACTGACGGTAATAACCCCAAAGAGGTTAGATTTTGGTGGAACATAGGACTGTATACAGACACAAGTAACTTGATAAGACAAATTCTGATTGATAGAATCATTCCTGTCACGGGAACACCAAAGAAATATATGAAACGATTATACACATGATTTTCTTGATAAGCTTTATAAGTCTGAAGCTGTATGATATATTTCTTTGTCATTTTATGATTTGTTGTATTTGTTGCTGAAGTAATATACGTAACTTTCACATTATCAATCTCATTGCCAAAATAATGAGAATATAAGCTTTGGAATCCTTTTTCAAGGCTGTGTAATTGCATGTTATATTATCGTATCAAATTAATTGTTTTGACACTGATTGGAGAAATTTGAGTTTAAACTCATTTTAATAAACAGACTTGAAAGTGTCTGTTCTGTCGCTTACTTCTATTGTTATCAATTTGGAGAAATTTACTTTCTTATCGAGTGAGGTTTGAGAGTCATATTCTTCTGTGTACATCCTTCACTGAAGTGATAATTCCTAATAGGCCGCACAGATAGCTCTCATACCTCGAGCGCACTCGTTACCTCTCCGCTGATACTCAATTAGATGCTTGGAAATTAGCGTCTGCGAGAATGACTCAAATTCTTGATTACGATTTGATATATTAATTTTCGCTGATATTTCCTGATTTGCTCTTTTAATCATGAATTCCTATTCATGCATATTTTGTGCTGGTTTAATTTTCCTTGTTTGATAATTGAGCATATTGAAGTTATAAATTATAGTCATTGCTCAGTTGTTATTGTTATGGTTGAAGAAATTGACCATTTTAGGATAATTATGTTGAAGAATATTGCATTAGTTTTGGTTACCTTATTCACTGTATCTCATTGTAAATAGATCATCATTATGTCATTTAAATGTGTGAGAGTGAATGTGTGAAAGTGATAGTGGGACAGTAATGATTTGAGTTCCACTACCTACCATTCATTTGTTTTTATTTATAATATCTATCATTTTGTTTTCCAACATTCAGATTCTGGAAATTCCAGAAACCTCTCTTTGTTCTGATTTGTTTGTGATATTTTAACCCCCCCCCCCCCCCCCCGAGCCTTGTTTCCTAACAAAAGGGGATGTAATGTATATTTAGGATATTTTGGGGATAACTTCCTGTTCATTAACAACTCAACTTAAATTCCCTTGCTTTTGTATACTCACCTCAGAATATAACACCAAGATTATTTACTATTAATTTCCTGTCGTTAATTACCCTTGTTTGATGTTTACATCAAGGAGTCATTTAATCACCCTCGTAACAACCCTTCTTTGTCCCTGGTTTAATTACCCAAAGATTATATACACACACCTTGTGAACCACCAGACTCTTTGTCTGCCCCTTATCTTATAATACTTCCTCCTCCACAAAAGAATCCCCCTCCTTTAATTGGTCAAACATCACCCCTTAGGACAACCCCTTTGGTCACTCTTTTTAGTTATCCCTTTTTGATTGGTTGTCTTACCAAAATTCTCACCCATCACCCATTGAACATTTCCAAGTTTGGTGTTCTTTCCAAGCCCCCAAGAGAGATAATGATTTCGACATCAGAGAGTCAACCTCGACTTGATATTGCTCTCTCTCTCTCCTGCATCTTGATACTTCTATATTTTACTCTGATGTACATACTCGTCATTTAACTTGTCATTGAACTTCATCATGATATTTCTGAACGATTGTGAATAAACACTTTGCATCGATGAAATGTACCAAAACTGTACCTGAGCTCCTTCATTTCTGCTTCGTAATAACATTCCAAATGTAACACCACCCGTTACATTACATTACTTTCCTCCTATACCAGTATACACGACAAGTGAAACTACCATCTTGACAGTAGCAATTTAATGATACGTTATGCGTGGTTCGCACAGTGCCAAATCAGTTGCTTTAAGTATGTATAAGCATTAGACTGATAAAAGTGCCCTCGAACCATAGGGGCCCAGTACCTCCCACCCATCCGTGCTCCATCCTGTCGTTTGTGACTGGGGTGCGTCAGAATATGTAATAGTACAGACCCGATCATTGATTATACAAGTACGACCGTCGTTATGTAAATCTAGTTTCCTTGGATACCACTTACTTCAACTCCCGATGAGTCTGTTATACTTGTCATAATTTTATATCACTTCACTCTTGGCACCACCAATAATAGGCCTTATACACTAATATACACTCATGACAGGTGGCGTTTCGTTGCACATCGAGCCGTCGATCTAGCAAACAATGAACTCACCGCTCTGCTATTTCAGAGCTGCGATGACCAGCTTAGCTAAGGCTCGTACCTGCCAGTCAGCGTAAGGCGTTTCAAAACAAAATTTAAATTTTGGCTTTCAGGTTTTTTGATTTGTCAAATTATTGTTGGTTCTACGACTCATTGATGGATTATTGGTATTTACATTCATTCACAGTGCTGCCAACATTGGAAACTAGTTGAGAGTGAGACTCCCATAGGCCAATGCTATAATTTAGGAGTCAAAATGAGTGAGATCAATAGAAATGCATGCAAATGAAATAAAGTTTTAGAGTGAGAAAGGACCAAAATGAGTGAGTCTCACTCTCAATGAGTGAGAGTTGGCAGCCCTGATTCAACCTGTCCCGATATTCACTTTATCGCATGACGTTAACGTCAGAGGGCGCCATGCAAACGCCCACGACTACCGTCACAGTGCCCCGAGATTCGAGAGGGAACATTTTCTATTTCCCATATGCCTATATAGGATGGTAAACTCATTCAGATGAAATATGACCCAGCCCGTCTTTTAGAGTTAAATATCACCTCCTTATCTTTATTCAATTTCAGGCGCTATTCGTAGCGATGCCTGTAAAAAAAATAATAATAATAAAACAAAAATGATAAAAATGGTAAATCAATGTTTGTGAGAAACGGCGCCTTCAGGCTGTCAGAAAGTGAATCGAAGTAACCAGCTAGCGCAGGGATATATGCCGATTCTTCAGCCTATAACCTTTAACAATAATTAACTTCTGCTTTACTTCTTTTAGCGACAGGAAAGTGAAACTTACACATTTAAGACTTTTGTTTTTGACCTGTATCATAACAGTTTGTAGGGTATAGGCTGTCATCAACTTTACCACATGTAGTAAGCATCATCTGCTTAGTTTGGCTAATTATTGTAAATTATTTGAATAGCAGCAGGAAAAAATGGCATATCATGATATACTTGTACTCTCACATATATGTTGTGTTTATAACTATAATATATAAGTAGATGTTTTTATTCCTCTGCTGTTGTAGAAATCTTTTCTGTAATTTTTGTCGACTTAGCTTCTTTGTGTTCGTTTTGTGAGCAGTTTCTCTCAAATACGCTCAGTGTCATATTCAAATTGGTTTGACAATAAAGTTAACACCTGGTCCACGCAGTCGAGTTACCGATATGTGGAGCGTTTACCTGGAAAATGTACGCTACAGGATCTCTCGCACACAAGATACAAAAATGATTATGCAATTTGGTGGTATGCAAAAACTTGTTGCGCTCTCTTTGAATATGAATAACAGTTTTAAGTAGGAAGAAGGAAAAAGGGGAAAAAGAGGATAAGAAAGAAGGAGAGGACAAATTTACCAGAAGGAGAAAGTGTCATGGTGATGATGATAATGATGATGATGATGATGAGGAGGAGGAGGAGGAGGAGAAGAAGGAAGAGAAAGATTTAAAAGAGGAGGAGAAGGAGAATCTGGAGGAGAAAGAGGAAAAGAAAATGCATGGGGAAGAAAAGAAGGGGACGCGTAGAAGGTCGAGAACGTGAGTGAAAAGAGGTTGGGAGGAGGAAGAGATCACAGAAGAATATCATCAGGTCCGGAGCTATTATACACTTTTAAAAAGTGAGATGGCCCAGTTAATGGGAACAGGGACGTCGACTAAAAAGGGATGGTACAGTATTGGTGGAGATGACAATTGGGCTTTTAAGTTTTTGTAAGATACCAAGAAAACACTTACGAAATAGTACACAGCATATACCATTCTAAGAGGAATTCAAAGTTTATTTGATGAAAATCGGGTTTGGAATGACTGAAACATCCAAAAACAAAGTAAAACAAAGCGATCATACTAAAGTGTGGGTCCCACACTTTATCAGAATCGCTCTGTTTTGGATATCTCAGCCATTTCAAAACCAATTTTCATCAAATAGATGTTGAATTCCTCATGGAATCACGTACTCTTTCATATTTCATAAGAGGTTTCTCATTATCTCACCAAAATTATAATAATGTCAGAAACCTGAAATTAAGTCTCAACCAAAACTATACTATCCCTTTAATTTGAGGATAAAGGGGGCGGGGAAAGACTTTTTGGATGACAGTTGTGTCCAAAAATCGGCTGACAAGCATCAAAAAAGGGAGGGGGCTTAACATTTTCCTGTAATTCCGCGGGTTAATCGGCTGACAAGCAAAACACAAGGGGGGGGGGGGGGGGGGGGCCTTATTTTTCGTGCCACTTCAGGGGTTAATCAGCTTTGCGGACAAACAAAAACAAACAAACAAACAAAAAAGGGGTCTTGGTGGTTTTGAATGTCATTTTCCTATACCAAAATCGACTGACAAGCAAGTTTCACAGTTTTGACGCCTCTTCTCTATCAACATGCTGACAAGCAAAGATAACCAACAACAAGTCAAAAACTTACATTTTCTGCAAAAATGTGGGGACCCAAGTGGTAAGACCTTAATATGTATCAGGACCCCATGCAATAAATAAATAAATAAAATTAAATATGATAAAAAAAATAAAGGGGGGAGGAGGGAGCCGGCGATCCAGTCCCCTCGGTTGCGCCAGTCCTGCAGAGTGCAGTATGATGACGAAGAGGGGAAGAAGGCGCGAGAAAGGTCATCTCCTCTTATATGGCAAATAATCGAATGCAATGAGGAAATCTTTGCAATATTATTCATTGCATTGACAGCGGCGTCACTAGCTTTTTTTCAAGGGGGGTGCGTATTGACACTAAATGTAACGAAATTTTTTGGACAGACATTTGTAATATAGGAAGCTTTCAATCCCTAGACTTTTACTCTTTTACTGTTTTTTAGGGAGACCAATCGGGGAAAGGATTTCATCTTGGGGGGGGGGGGTGTTAGTATGCGAGGGAGCGAGCAAGGGGGGAAGGGGAGGGTGTGGAAGTGCCCGTTGTTCCCCCCCCCCCCTCCTCCCACGGTGAGAACTTTTTGCATTTTGATGTTGTAAATGGTGCAATTTGATGCAGGTTTTTTGCGTGTTTTTATCGACTTAAACAGTCCCACTTGTTTAAGGTAGCAGTATATTTTGATGGAAATTGTTGTTGAACAACGTGCCTATAAACTATATCATTTCATTAAACTTCTTGCATTGATTCTTACACTGATGTCATGAACGCGACCGAGCCCGAGCAAGCGGAGCGAGCGAGGGGGGAGGGTGTGGGAGGGGGCCAACCCCCTCCCACGGTTAGAACTGAAATTTCATTTTGATGCTGTAAATGGTGCAATTTGATGCATGTTTTGCTTGTTTTATCGACTTGAAACAGTCCCACTTGTGTAAGATTGTTATACAGTATATTTTGATGTAGATTATTATTGAACAATTTGCCTATAAAATAGTGTCACCCAAATAAACTTCCTGTTTTAATATTTACACTGAATATCATGAACGCGGCCAAGCAAGAGCGAGCGGAGTGAGCGAGGGGGAGGATGTGGAAGGGAGTGTCCCCCTCCCACGGTCAGCACTTTTTGCATTTTGATGTTGTAAATAGTGCAATTTGATGCAAGTTTTTTGCGTGTTTTATCGACTTAATTGAAACAGTCCTACTTGTTTACGGTATCAGTACATTATTGGAAGTGAATTGTTATTGAACAATTTGCCTATAAATGGTATAATTTAAATAAACTTCTAGTAATAATTCTTACACTGATGTCATGAACGCGACCGAGCCCGAGCAAGCGGAACGAGCAAGGGGGAGGTTATGGGAGGGCGTTGTCCCCCCTGTAAATGGATTATGGAATGGCGGTGTGAAACGACAAATGACTGGCAGCAATATCAGGAGAATGGCATAACGACTACATGCGAGCGAGCGGAGCGAGCGAGCTTGAAAATTTTGACATTCTACAGTCCAAAAACTGCCGTTTGTAGCCTTATTTTTATTTTTTTTTTTATTTTTTTATTTTTTTTTTTTTGCTTTGGAAATTTGGGGGGCGCACCGGGCGCAACTGCTGGCAATTACTGGCAGCAACATCAGGTGAATGGCATAACAATTAAATGCGAGCGAGCGAAGAGAGCGAGCTTGAAAATTTTGACACTTTACAGTCCAAAAACTGCCATTTGGAGCCATATTTTTCGCTTTGGAAATAAAGGGGGGGGGCACCGGGCGCAACTGCCGGCAATTACTGGCAGCAACATCAGGAGATCTGCATAACAATATTAAATGCGAGCGAGCTTGAAAATTTTTACAGTAAAAAAAAAAAACCTGCCGTTTGTAACTATATTTTTCGCTTTGAAATTTAGGGGGGCGCATCGAGAGCAACCAGCTGATAACGATTACATGCGAACAAGCTGAACGAGCGAGCTTGAAAATTTTACATTTTTTACAGTCCAAAAACTGCCGTTCTCAGCCATAATTTTTTCGCTTTGGAAATTAAGGGGGGGCACCGGGCGGAACTGCTGGCAATTACTGGCAGCAACATCGGTTGAATTGCATAACGATTAATGCGAGCGAGCGAAGAGAGCGAGCTTGAAAAATAAAGATTAAATGCGAGCGAGCTTGAAAATTTTGACATTTTACAGTCCAAAAACTGCCGTTTGAAGCTATATCTTTTTTGTTTTCGAAATTAAGGGGGCGCACCGGGCGCAACTGCTGGCAATTACTGGCAGCAACGTCAGGAGAATTTAAATGCGAGCGAGCGGAGCGAGCGAGCTTGAAAATTGTGACATTTTACAGTCCCCAAACTGCCGTTTGTAGCTACAAGTGTATATTTTTTTTCGCTTTGGAAATTAAGGGGGGCGCACTGGGCGCAATTGCCGGCAATTACTGGCAGCAACTTCAGGAGAATGGCATTACGACTAAAGGCGAGCGAGCGGAGCGAGCGAGCTTGAAAATTTTGACATTTTACAGTCCAAAAACTGCTGTTTGAAGCTATATTTTTCGCTTTGGAAATTAAGGGGGGGGGGGGACGCCGGGTGCGCCCCTCCCCCTGGATACGCCACTGGTAGTCAAGGGTGTCGGTTTATGTTCATGACTGGGGGAGGTATGACCAGCGAGGTGGCGTCGAAGTGACCAAACGGGGAAAGGATGTCCAAAATCTGCACTTTAGAGCATCCCCTAATTGTGCGTGTGTGTTTGTGTGTGTGTATTATATATATGGAAAAGTTAGGAATTAGCCCAGGTCAAGTCTTTTTATTGGCAATGCAAGACATTTTATATAGGCTAGTATGTAAAGCAACACTGCAAAATCAATGATCTAGCTTTGATATATAAAGAAGCGTAAGGTACAAAGGTGTACCGTACATCACATTGCGCAACATTGTAGCGACTCTTTTTGCCGTTCGGATGTTCTGACTACACTGCGCACATCCTGCTTAATAATAATTATGCAGAATGCCAACCAGGAATCACGCTGAATCACAATCTTTTGTCGGGTCCGAGCTTTTTGAACAATGTCTCACACTTTATACCTATTTATTTACGGTTAAAAGAAATCATAGAAAAATATCTTATTTCTTGATCACCCTTTCATTCAAAAGCAGTTTACTGGTAACCCTTGAATTACTATTTTGGCAAGTCTTTTTCTTTTTTTTTTACCAGCGGATGGGGGGGGGACGCACCCCCCCCCCCCCACCTCCGTAGTTACAACACTGCCTTGGGGTGAAATGAATGGACAGATTTCTAACAAAAAAGCAAGAAAATCTTTTCATCGCTGGAATTATGATTATGTTGATGAGGTGGGGCAAATGGTGCGCTTGCCTTCCAATATCTTTATGGGGGCATCATTTTTGTTTTCTTTCAAAAGCAAGAAAATCTTCTCATGTTGGGAATAATTAATTATGGGGGGGGGGGGCAAAATCAAAATATGCTTGACCGCCTCCAATAATATGGGGTAACTTTTTGTTTTTCTGTCAAAAAAAAAGTTAAGAAAATCCTCTCGTCTCTGGAATTACGGAGGGGGAGGGGGTAGGCAAAATGATATGCTTGCCCCTCCATTTTTTTTTTTTTTTTTAATGAGTCTAAGGCTCGCTCTTCGGCTGGCAATATGGATTGGTCAGAAGTAACGTACATAGACCCTACATACTTGTAAGTAGCACACGTACATGCAAACGTGTACGTGCTCCGTATCGTACCGATGTACAATACGGTCGATAAATAGTAAACACTGTATAGAATACTATAGTTAGTATAGTAGATATGTATACAATCACTAGTGCTGCCAGAACCAGGGGTGCGAATTGTTTTTGCCCACGATTTTTTTTCCCCTGGTGCAAAAAAAAAGAAAAAAAAAAGAGAAAAGAATAATTATTTAGCTTCCGGCGTTGAGGTCGCTCGCAGACTGAAGTTTTTTTTTTTTTTTTTTAAGGATCTGAAGAGGGGTGCGTTCGCACCCAACGCACCCCCCCCCCCCCCCCCTGGTGACGCCCATGAATTGATTAGTGTGTATCACGTCAGTGAGCCCCCCACCCCCCCCCCCCTCCACAACACCCCACGTCCACCACCACCACCACCACATTGCAATATAATGAATAGCAGCTTGGAGTCACATGAGAATCATGAGAATGATAGTCGCTATAAATTTTAGAGGCTAATGTCCACGATAATGATGGAAGGCGTAATTGTAAGCTGTAAGTATTTTTAAGTTCTTTTCTGTTTCTGCTCATTACTCTATCTTGGTCCTATATCTGTCTTTCTATTTATTATTAAACATTTCTTTATCTATGTATCAATCTATCCATTCATCAATCTGTATCAGTCTAAGATATTTTCTATCGTCTTATTTATTCAATGTCATCTATTTTTCTATATATGTATCTCTATCAACTTTTATCGTGGGCTCAATGATCAACTTAAACAATTTGTGATGATTTTTGGTCATTTTTGTCACTATTTCAGGATTGATTTCAGGTACCGGTACAGTGTATCTGTGACAGTATATTGAGTCAGGTAGAGATACTGGTAAAGGTTAACTGATTAATTGCTAAATTTTCACATGTTACATTAATGATTAACACGTACACAGTCAGACCTCATTAATTCGTACTTGGCTTTAGAATAGAAAAATGATGCACACGATTTCTCATGATACTTGTAAAATTTAATTTAGTACACTGAAACCGGTTGGTTTACTTAGATATGAAATGGCGCCATCTACGTTGTCTTTAACCTTGTTGTTTGTGGATGGAGGACCCACGTGTACACAGCTCTCCAAATGTACAACGAGTATGAGTGACACGACATGTACGTACGACAGCACACAGTGTTATCTCGTACATGCAACTGCAAGGACCTGTTCCGTTCCCAGGTACCATACCGCAAGCACCAGCCTGGCTGTCCGGAATCCAGGGAAAGGGTCGTCATTTGATGAGTGAACCGAGTGAACCCACACATGATTCACGGGACCAAAGATCGACACACACCCACCGTGTAGTAATACTTGCTGTACTAACTTGCAGACCTAACGGTGACTAACGCTAGGCCTGCTGCCAGTACTGGCAGTGGCACTGCACTGGCAAAGACGTGGACACGAAAAAGTAATCGTTGTTGACGTTGGTAATACTATAAACGGGTAAACGTTAGTTATATGGGTCTCTAATATCCCTACACAGCAGCTGGCAGTGCACTAACGTTACTGAGTACACTGTACTAAGTTTAGGCTCCCTACTGCAGTTTTACCTGATTTGGACCTAGCTGCCTGCTGAAATGGCAACCGCGGTTGAGCAGAAAATCGGCTTCATCGGCTGTGGGAACATGGCCCAAGGAATGATCGAGGGATGGCTTCGAGCTGGTAAGTGATGGAATAGTTCAGGTCAACAAAGTTTAGTTCACGTACGACAACTACGAGGTTTCATCCCTCATGCCTCAGTGCAGTGGTCTCATGGATTGGAGGTAATTACTACAGACACCGTAGCGAACAGTAGTGTCAGTAGTCATGGTTGTAGAGACTCTGAAATAAATATTTGTTAGATATTCAGAGCAATCTATCACAGTGTCAGTGGCATTGGGGTTGGTTTTGTATGCAAAAACAGACAAGAAGTGTTTAGCCAGTACAGTAGTTTAATCCTAATGTTAGTTGTGTTGCATATTCTAATATTATGTTGACCGAAAGATCGGTCTGTATGCAGCAACTTTGAAGAGATAATAAAACGATTCAAATTTCCTGAAATTGGAATATTTTTGTTGTTTCAGTAAGCTAGTCATGCCAGTTCCTATATACTTAAGTAAAAAGGCTCCCCTACACTAAGCTACAGTCAATTTGGTGCTGCGCAATGCATGATCCAGGCCCAGGCCAGGGACAGGGGCCAGGAGTTAGGGGCCCTGATTAATTTTTATTGAACTTCATGATGGCACTTTTTAAAACCAATAGAGTCTCATTTTTACAATTACAGAGAAGATTTCTGTTTCCTCATTATTTCCATGTCATTATGATCCTAAATTCAGCAAATTTCATGTAGGCCTAGGCAACATTTATTCTTTCTTTCTTTTTTAAGAAGAAGTTCATGAAAAGTTCCTAAGTGCATTTCTATTCAGTTGACAAGTTAATGAGACATTCATGAGAGTTGTGTTTGTTTTTGAAACACACAGGTATTGTCAAGCCAGCCCAAATGATGGCCAGTGCTCCGAGTGACAGAAATCTGTGTAAGCTACGGGTGAGTAATAATAATAATAGAAATACAACATTGTATTGATAATAATGTAGTCTTTTAATGCACAGTGTCTGTCATACAGTGACACTCTTGACGCAGAAAAGTGAGACATCTTTTTACCTCTGCCAAGAAGGTTATGTTTGTTTTGGTTTTTTGTTGGCATTGGTTTGTTTGTCTGTTTGCAAAATAACTCAAAAAGTTGTGAACAGATATTGATGAAACTTACCAGAAAAATTGATAATGACACAAGGAACAGGTGATTCTATTTTGATAGTGATCCAGGAAATTTTATGAATTTGTGTTCAGGATTTTTTATCTATGGGCAAATAGGGTCAATGAACCTTGGAGTTCAAGCTGCTCTTATGAGGTTTGAATATGCGCACTGAAGCGCATGCTCTGCTCGAGGCACTGTGCAGCAGGATGATGAGACGTAAACTCAAGCCTCTTTTTTTTCAGCATATGTGTGTGTGGAAATGAGCTGCTTGGTGGAAGTATACTCTGTGAGTGCTTTTCTAGTTGACATTGCTTCATTTGGAAAGAGCCACAATTGAAAGAGAAGAGTTACTGGAACCAAAAGAAAGAGAAAAATAAATTATAAATGTTTTGAGTTCTTTTGTGAAGAGTGGGAATGAGGTCTCTCTTCTCAGTTTCACAGGCCATGACTCAGATTGAGTTCCAGTAAGAAGAACCAGACTGACAGAAAGGTGTGTTGTCCCATGAATGACATGAATAAAGACAAGTTCCTGGCTGGCATATAGAAGGAAAATAAAAAAAACAACTGCCCTTTAACCCTCTAGATGTGCTTTTTCATCAGCATTCCATAACCCCACCCCCCCCCCCCAAACTTGACCTAGTTGTAAAGATATCAAGCCCAATCAGCATTGTTTCTTACAGATGGACCATGTTTACACAAAAGGGATTAGGTAATCTCTTTTGATTAATCTCTACAATTAGTTTTCAGGCAACTTAGTCATTTGGTTAAAAAAACAACACTCAAGTATGCATGCCAATCAGTAAACAGAGTGTGGTAAGGGTTAAAACATGGAAATGGGGCCTACATAGTCCTGGGAAATCGGATATAAAGGTTCAGTCCTAGGTGCACAACAAAATTCCTATTATTCCCAAGGAAATCTCAAACACTCAACTGGGTAAGTGAAAGATATACATGTATATTGCACTTTTTGTGATGACCTGAATATGTATACATGAATGAATCATTGATATGCAGGTCTGATTGTCATAATCATACTAGTTGAGAATGGTGAAAGTTGCATTTCTGTGATGGCTTGCGCTCTTTCCCAAAGAGTAAAGAGGCTGCATCTTTTTAACCCACTGAAGACGAATCCCCAAAATACTCGGACAGTTGTCTGTGGGAAATGCGTGTTATGTGTTATGGCAAAGTCAGTCCGTCGTCAATGGGTTAATGAGGGGTAGAGCAGTCGATCTCCTTGAAGTGAGTTGTTTCTTAAGTACTGCATTAATGATTGTCTACCGTATCTATCTGGTATCACTGAAGATTTCTTTTGTTTTGCTTTGTTTCTGTGTTCCCAAAAAGTGACAGATTTCAAATTCTTGCACCTCCACAGGACTTGGGAATGTCCACCACACACGACAACGCCGAAGTGGTCAGGAACTGCTCCATCGTGGTCATCGCCTGCAAACCTCACCAGTGCCGCGACGTCCTTCCTCCCCTTCCCTTCGGCCCACAGCACTTGGTGCTGACTGTGGTAGCTGGCCTTTCTTGCCCTGGCCATGAAGAAGTAAGAATCCCAACTCAGATCTGCAAAGTGATACTTTTTTTTAATATTATATATTATATATATATATATATATATATATATATGTAGTGGGTCTTTTTTCCATTTTTGTTTTTGCTTTATATATAAATATATTTCTCTCTTTTTTTGGGGGGGGGGGGAGGGGCAAAAATACTGCAGGTTTCTTGGAAAATCTTGTAACATTTTTCCTCCAAATTGTATTCCAACATATGCATTTTTCTGGAAAGGAAAAAAAGTTTATTTTCCACAAAAAAAAAATAAATAATAATTTACAGCCCTCATAATACTGCAATGCTGTTCCTAATGTTGGCATCCCATGCCTATAACTGTAGAGCCTTCGTTAAAAAAAAAAAGGGAACAAACAAACAAGGAACTAAAAGAATGAAGAAAGATATATATTGATGCGTAAATGAGTGCGGATGCGTAAATGAGTGCAGAAATAGGTGAAAAGATAAGTCAATAATGAATAGATTCATTCATAAGTACTGTACATATATACCTTCATTCTATGAGAAAAATTTATTAACATATCAATGTTGATAGTATTTCAGCTCAAAATATTTACCCTTGGATACCAACCAAAAACTTGACATTTTTTCTTTTTTTTCTTTTAGCTCTACTCCCTATTACAAAAAAAAAATGGATGAAATTAATTTGCAGTGTTTTATGCAAGAAGATTTTGTTTTCTTAGGAATCTTAAACCAACAACTGATAAAGGCTAATACATCAAACAAATCCTGCAATTATTTTTTTCCTCACTCTTTCTCTTATGGTAGTGCGATACAGTATGACGTGAATGTTCTGCCGGTATGGTAGCAACAAAGGCAGTCCATGCATGTGCAGTTCAGCAGCAGCAGTAGCAACATTACCACAATGTGCCAAATCATGTGTTGCTGTGCGCAACTTCGGAGTCCCATTTTGCATAATGATTGTGCTGCCTTTTCCTTTCCATTTCCCTCAGTTACTCCCTTCCGGCACAAGGCTGGTCCGAACTCTACCCAACGTAGCTATCAGCGTGGGGGCAGGCTTCATTGGCGTAGTGCGAGGCACCCAAGCGACCGATGAGGACATGGGAACGGTTGCCACCCTTCTGAAGGCCCTGGGAGAGTTTTCCGTGCTCAACGACGCCCAGCTCGAGGTCGTGGCCTCATCTGCGGGTGCGGGACCAGCATGGGTACGTACCAGGATGAAATCAGATCCTAAGAAATCTGTTCAGTTTATTCCAATGTAATTGTCCATTTCTGGAAATTTGTTTTGTTTGCATGCAAACAATTAACACATTGGTACATACATGGAATGCACACGTACAGAACAGAGTTACAACATAAACGTTTAGGCATACAACCGATCAACAACAATATGATATCAATCTCAGAGTTACATGGCATTGGGGGGGAAATATTACATTGTACGAAGTCAAAATCATGTTGTGTATGATGTGCGTGTATGGAGGTGTGTGAATGTGTGTCAAATTAAAAGACTAAATAAGAGTATTAAAAGATATGAATGAGTGTATTTCTGTATCTAAATGAGTGACTGCATACCTGGTAAAAGTTTTGAAGGTTATTGGTTGTTGCTCCTTCAGTAAGTATGTTGCTCCAATGTGCAATGGTTCTTTTCTTGATTATGAAGGAATTGTTGATATTCCCAGTTCTGTCATAAGAAAAACTGAGCTACATACTGCCAGAATTATGCAAAACTACACCCCAAACGAAAACGTTAATGTGTTTGTCATGCATGTAATCTATAAATAGTGCATTGCAGTATTGGAGATTACATTCTGACTATTCATCTTAGAAACAAAGCTATTTGTTCACATTTGATGCAGGGAAGTTTAAAACTCATAGGTTTGTTTTTAAAGTTGAATATGTTCTCCATTTCCCTTTTATTTCTGCCCAGTTTGCCATGGCAATGGAAGCATTCGCGGATGGCGCCGTCGCTATGGGACTCCCTCGTGAGTGTGCCATGCGGTCTGCAGCAATAGCTTTGGTGGTGAGTGACCGAACTAATGACCCATTGCTTCGTCAAAATTGATGTGTCGATGACCGTTACCTGAGATTGACAGAATCTGAACACCTCA
Source organism: Diadema setosum (assembly GCF_964275005.1). Lineage (NCBI taxonomy): Eukaryota > Metazoa > Echinodermata > Echinoidea > Diadematoida > Diadematidae > Diadema > Diadema setosum. The sequence goes on along the minus strand of NC_092700.1, from coordinate 26,448,969 downwards.
ACCCTGATACAAACGAGTTTGCACTGAGACAAAATGATAGATTGTCATAAAGAGGGTACTGTATGCTTATCAGTGTCATTGTCTCACCTATTTGAATATTAGGGAACCTCATCATGAAGAGGATCTAAAAAAAACATGACCACTACCTTGTTATTTCAGGCTTCCTCACTACTAGTATATATTAGAGTAGAAGTGTTAAGAGCTGGGATCTGCAAAGTCACCTTATGTCAAAGTGTGTTCTTATATCCGACCTCTATGACAAAGTCTCATTGTATTGAACCTTTTGCAAAGCAAGCTTTTTTGATTTTCCTACGAAAGGCATAATGCATTAACTTCCCTGTTGGGTCTCATATCATTAATATTGAATTAGTTTTGCTGTAAATGATCAATATCATGCAGACTATGCCCTTTTAGTGTGTTTGCAATTGTGATAATTTTGCCTTTTCTTAATGAATATATATCACCTTGTAAACCCTGGGAGAGAGCAAGAGTATAAGAGTATTCAATTTGATGTTCAAAATTAAATTCTTTGTGAGGTAAGCATTTGATTCATTTGTATGTGTGCCTTATACTTGCAGGGCACCGGCAAGCTGTACCTGGAGTCGGGCAAGCATCCGGGAGCGATCAAGGATTCCGTCTGCTCGCCAGGCGGCATGACGATACGTGGCGTCCACGCCCTTGAGAAGAGCGGCATGCGAGCAGCGTTTATGAATGCTATTGAGGCGGCATACATGAAATCCAAGAGTGTCGCCGACAAAAAATGAGACCTTGATATTAAGTTGCCATCAAGATGGCATGCAGGATATACTACAATCTTATTGGCAGAAATTGTAAGATTTTAAGAGCTGGGAAGATTATTTTTATCATTGTTGCCATGTGATGAAAATTAAGAATGTACTGCACTACTACATTCAGTTGATATATTCATTCAGTTCTTTTTTAAATCATTGAAACCCTTTTCAGCTTGCCATATAATTATTGCTGAATCTGCCAATGGCAGCTGACAATCCGTAGAGGTGAAATGTACCAGAATCTGTCTCGTTTGATTCAGAGATGCCAAATGAAGACGAAGTTAAAATGACTTTTCAGTATCTTCTTTTCCGTCACTGCACTTGAGTACTTCAAATTGCATTTTCCAGTACAGTGCTGTTGTCATTTTCTTTTAATATCTAGTATGTGAAAACCATGCATCTTTGTTTTAAACACATTAACCTACGCCAAATATTGTTGAAAGCTGTAGGATTTTTTAGTTAGAATCCCACAATGCCTTGCAACGGAGGGCACACTTCTCATGACCCTTGACCTTGGCACTCGTGTACATGAAGACTTCCTGTGAATGTGAGTGTGACTCACATGCAAGAAAGACACAAACAGTTGGAAGGGAGCAGTCTGGGATTCATGTGCATACAGCCAAAATTTTAATACAGCTGATTCGAAGTAAGGTCAAGGGTCACAGTCATTTCTTGAAGAAATTATCATTTTCTTATTTTCTTATCATTTTCTTTCTCAAGATGTAATTTCATCAAATTAGTACAAAGGTTATTACATAACAAGATTGATTACTTGAATGAATTTCCAGCAAAATATGGCAGATTTCGCATGGAATATTTGTTGCGTGCCCATCACATTCGGGGCATTGATGTAAGGACAGTTGGTTGGATATTGGACAAAGATATTGTAATGGTCAAAGAGTTGAAATGTTGGGCCAAAATCTTAGAGCTCAGAACAAGGCTCTTAGCCAAGAATTCTTCCTTTTCTTTTCTTTTTAAACAGGCCATATATCATTGGCCCAATTTCCAAGGAAACCTTGTTAAAACAAGCTCCTTGGGACCACTGCAGTGGCCAGTGTCATCAGGAGTAGTAACAAAAGAATACAAAAGGGATGGGGCCTGCAAATTGACGCGTTATATTAGATATCTTGCGATATCTGACCTTGTTTGTAAGAAGGTTCTGCTGTATTACATGCATGTTTGTTGTATGCACTGGTGCTTTGGTACTGAACAAAGTTCAGTACCAAAGTACTAAAGTTGTTCAAGGCATAATGTGTATGCTTTCAAGAGATTAGTTGACTATATTCATAAAGTGCTGGCCAGTCAGTTTGTCTATTAAAGATTACTCTGCTAGTCAGTATGAATGCCCCTTCAAGTCCCTTCCACAAGTCCCTTCCACAAGACTGTAGTCACTAGATGTTTGTACCATTTGCTCACTGCCAGATTTAGAACATTACAGAAAAAATGAGATCCATTTCTTATATTCTATTTGTCATGGCAATGCCTACTAAATTGTACAGGGACTCGCGTTATTACAGAGTTCCCGGGACCGGCAGTTTCTTTCATTATATCAAAATTTCGTTATAACTGAACAAATCAATAATGGAAAGCATAGGGCGGATAATGTTGCAGCCTGAGTTTTTTACTTCATTCTCACTGGAATTTCGCTATATCTGTGTTTTGTTATACCAAGAAGAGTGCACTGTATTATTCAAACTAGATATTCTTATGTTTGTTTGGTTTTTTTTTTTTGGTTTTTTTTATTATTTCATTTAGTCGCAAAATTGTCAAAAGTCAAATTGCTTACAGCATGTAGCCTATTGTGGCATTGTTTGTATTTACTCATATCCCTTGATCCTGTACAGCAGTGGTAATTACATCATTATGACAGCATGGTTAAACTGTTGCTTCTAAGAATTGGTAGTGCCCCATAAAGTGTAGTGTGGTCATTCCAGTTCCAGGAAGGAATGGGTTAAAGTTTAGTACCCCTGTGGTGAAATCCAAAGAGTCTTTCAGCGACAGGAGTCTCCTTATTACGTAAGATGTACAAATGTAAGCACACAACTGCTGAACTTCTTACATTGGTCTTCTTTTTCTTGCTGAGTCTGTTTGTTTGTTTTTTTTCTTTATTATCATGCCTAATGAATTGTCATCAACAGTAATTAACTAATTCAGACTTCAGTTTGATTGTGTAGCTTTTGCATCTGCGCTGATGGATATGGAGAAAAGGGGATCTTGAAAATTCAAAACATTATATCAGTACATCATTACTTGTGTCTGGAATACTAGTTTGTGTATGTTTGTGTGGATGTATAGGTCCTATGTATATTTCTGCCCGTGTGCATCTGTGTGTGTAGGCGTGTGTGTGTGCATGTATGTATGTAGTGCCTACTAGGATGTAAAGATAGCAAGCACTGTTTTATAATCTGCAGCATGCAAGTGAAGATGCCATAAAGCAAAGTTGAAGAATGGAACTTGGTACGCCATATGTGTTACAGATATTTGCCTTGAATTCAAAAATTATCTTCAATCATAGCTGCAGTGAGAAAGTACGATAGATAAAATAAGTAGAGTACATAATGATTATGTACTTGTCATTAGCATTATTGTACAATTATATATACATGTATATATATATATATATATATATATATATATATATATATATATATATATATATATATATATACATAAACATACAATGTACATGCGTATATGTTCAGTAGCATATATGTGTATACACACTGAAAATTTGGAATCCACTTAAATCTGGTGGACATGGAAGTTCAAACATCAACAATTGATTATACTGATACAGGTAGAACACAGCATATCTGACATTAAACATGTCGTAGAACTTGAGCAAAACACCTCTACTACAGGCAGACACTATAAAAGAAGCAAATAATAACAAACATATCTAGGAAATTTAGTTCATATTTTTTATTCATCTTCTTTCGTATCATCAGTATAGTAATAATAATTATGTCATTCATATTAATGATATATCTCTACATATATTTTTTTTTCACATGATGCCATACAGCACTCATCACATACATACATACATACATATAACATTTTTATTCTATTTTTGAATTCCATAGTATTTAGTGGTTGGCTGGCTGTGTATCCTAAACATCGTCCACGTGGCATTTTTTACAGGAATGGTTCCTTCCACAGAAAGAAGAGAACAAGAAGAAGAAACACATCACACAGCTTCATACGTTAACCGAACTCACAATCGCAGCATTAATCATCTTTTTTTTTCCCCATTCGTTCACCCTTTGACGGATAATACACCTTCTGCACATACATACATTATATTCTTATTCTTGGGGGCAGTTTTGTAAAATTTGAAGAACCCAAAAATATCAGCCACGTCGCTTACCAATATAAGTGGTGCTGGGTACACATCCTGCTAAAACGCTCCGAAAGAAACCGGCCGTGTGACAATCTACCACTTGTTGCAATTCTTCCTCCCCTTCATACTACCAGCAAAGAATACAACGTTCAGGTCCGGCATAGTTACAGCCACCACCGGCAAGAAAAAAAAGAACCACCATGTCCTACGGGAAGTTCAATTCAGCACTTGTCGGTTGACTTGCACTGCAAGACTTGGCAGTACAGAACTTTCTCTTCGATCAAAGGATGAATGTTTCACGAGAGCGGGGAATGGTAATTGTAACAGTGGGAGGACAGTCAGCCAGTTGAGCCAGCACATATTTGAAACACAACGTTAGCAGGTCCTTTCTGGCCTGTTCAAATGGCAACTAAAACAGGTGGTCTTTATAGACAGGCGGCCACTACAAAAGGCAAGCAGGGCTGCCACTATACTGTATACACCATATATTTAGCAAGTCTAATTTCCTGCAAATCCGGACTTCCCGACAAATGTCACGAGTGGTTAAGTTCTCGAACAGGGAGTACAGTAATAAACAGAGAAATGCATGCATGCACATCACATGACGGGCAGGATCAGAGTTGATATTTCTGCGCAGCTGGAAAACCAACTCGGCATGCCGACAGACGGCGCGGAGCCAGAAGCCACCACAAGCAGTGTGCAATATTGACACAGGGCACAGATATCAGGTGGCTGCTGGCTGCACTGACAAGGTGACCACTATACACAGGCTCCTTCTTTACTTCTCAAGAGAATTCTATTCATTCATTTACTTTATCATTATTGTTCGAGCTGGGGGACATTTTAGTGGATGCGCGAAGCAATTGGCACCCACAGACAGGTAGGGAACTTTTCAAACATGAGGGGAAGACCTATAGGACACGGAAGCAATCAGCTGTGACCGTCCCCGCACTCAGACTCCCATCCCCATTTCTACGCAGTTTTCAAGACAAGTCAAGACAAGATCGTTGATTGGCTAGCTGCTCAATCATGCCCAACATCGGGACCGGACAAGAACCGTTCTCGTTTTCCCCAGGACGGGAGGTTTTTCGGAATTGAGCATGCAAATTTTGCACACAGCGCTATTAACTATTGGCCGCGTCATGTTTGCGAAAGTTCCCTACTGTCTGACTGTACACACAGACTTCTATCAAAACATGAACGGTAATATCATGCACTTTAGATCTCCTTAATACAAGAAAGAAGAAAAACAACAACACATATTTGCACAGCATGCCCTCTCATGTGTCATCTGGAACATAATTATCATATCAAAACATTATTTGTGCGCAATATGATAGTCAAGGGCAGAAAACACAACATGTATTTCTACAACATGTAAAATGATACAACATACATTAAACTCTTACACATTTTAGTTGCAAAAAAAAAAGAGAGAGAATATCTTTGAAAGCCCTTCTACCACCAAAAATCACAATTACGAATCAAAGTCTTCATTTTTTCTTCTGCACACCCTACACATTCAAGTTTCATCTTCATTCAGCAGCATTAAACCTTTCAAATTCATGAAATTCTTCCATCGAGATGTTTTCATTGCAACTGATTGACAAATTGCCCTACATCGACGTAAATAAGCACTGAATTGATCAGTATTTTAGTAGTCATGCCATGATAAAAAATCACGGGCGTACATACTCGTACATTTTTTATCATGGCTACTACTGAAATACTGATCAATTCAGTGCTTATTTACGTCGATGTAGGGCAATTTGTCAATCAGTTGCAACATTAAACCTGTTCCTCCTTACATTATATATGTGTTGACTGAATGCTTGCTGGAAATTTGCTTGAAAAAAAAAATTTAAAAACATGAATAATGGCAGTTTTCCTGGTATCCAGGCTGCTAGCAATGACTGTAGTTTACAAGCAACCTGTTGAAGACTTCTGATCTGGTGGAAGAGAACTGAAAAAGAGGTACTTTTTTTTTTTGGGGGGGGGGGTGGGGGTAACCAGGAATTGAATTAACTCGCACCAATAACCAACGCATCTGTCATCATAACTTTTGGGAAAGTGAGGTACATTTTTCATTGTGATGGTCGCCAAATGTTTGAGAGAACTCCACGGACATTTATATATTTTGCATCCATACACAGATAAGGATAGTGGTTCATTCTGGAGTAGACATGTGATTTGGTGATATGTATCATTCACCCAACAAAGTATTGAATTCAAAGAAGGTTTCACGAGAGCTTGCATAGGATGACTGCTACCTTCAACCACGCTGTCCATAGCCCCTAAAGCTATAGGAGATTGAAGTTAGTCCAACTGTGGCTTCAATGACACTCTTCAATTCAGTTCCCCCCCCCCCCCCCCCAAAAAAAAAAAGTCATCTTTGGGGTGGTGCCTTAAGCTAATTGTACGAATCAAATACAATCTGGCTGATCCAATGATATCACTTACATAGTTCCAAGTCAACTTTCCAATGAAACTTCTCACTCCCTGTGAGGTTACCCCACTGTTTTTGGGGGAGTTTTTTTTTTTTCCTCCATTTGGCAAATTTGATCGGCCATGACAGATTAACAATTTTCACTCCATACAGGTGGTGTCTACTTGCCATTACAGTCGTCAACATTAGTAAACATAAATGCCAAACCATCACAACCACAAATGATGGTGATACACATTGCATAAAATGGTGCACAATTGTCCACTTAAAGGGAAGGCAAACCCAAAAAGCAATGTGGATTGAGTGAAAGCAGCAAAATTATTAAAACACATCTGTGAAAGTTTTAAGAAAATCGGACGATCCATGCAAAAGTTATGAATCTTTTAAGTTTTGGTGTTGGAACCGCTGGATGAGGAGACTACTCGAGGTTATGACGTATGAGAGGACAACAATATAAAGAAAATATAAAGAAAGTTCCACAAAAATGCATTTTTCATGAAAATTACAAATTCCATCAACTTGATACTGACATATGTTAAGGGTAGCAATTATTCCCCCTGCTTTCTGAAAGAGGTTAGTCAAGTGGCTTTTCATAATGCTAGAAAAATGAATTTTTGTTGAATTTCCTTTATATTTTCTTTGTATTGTTGTCCACTCATACGTCATAACCTCTAGTAGTCTCCTCATCCAGAGGTTCCAACACCAAAACTTTAAAAATTCATAACTTTTGCATCGATTATCTGATTTTCCTCAAACTTTCACTGATATGTTCTACTAATGTTGCTGCTTTCACTCTGTCCACATTGCTCTTTGGGTTTACCTTCCCTTTAAAGTACCTTGAACAAGTAGTTTCAAAATGCCGTGAATTTTCACAAAATTGATCATTTTCCCCCCTATGGCATTACAGATTCCCTTCAACTCAAATCAACAGCCATCCACTTACATACCACTTAGTTTGACGACTTTAAATACTGTTACTTGGACACAAAAGCTGAAATGGGGAATCAATATAAATGCAACTACATACAGTTGGCAGATTATACGGATATATACAAACATGTCTGCGCAGTAAAAAGCTTTTAAAAGACTCATCCACACATTCCAGTGGCTCTTTGCAATTTTCATTGATAAAACATTCTTTTCCACACTTTCATTATCATCATAAGTAGACATACCCGAAATCAGAAGTCGTACAAAAAAAGAGTGAAATATCATACACATTGCAAAACTAGGTTCTCTAGACATGAATCATAAAACATAAAAGATGCATTCGCTCAACTTCCTTTTGCAAAGGTACATCAAAAATATACTGATCTGCTGTCACTGATGACGAAAAAGTCACTTCTGTGACATCATCACAAAACATCCTTGAAACAATATGTCCAATGCACAAGAACTCCTATAAGAACACATCATAAGTTATCACCAACAAGAATGCCCCCTGTGAGTTTATTTGCATATGCAAGCAAGTTGTTTATGGTGATGAGAGGTACCACTGAGCACTCGGTAACCATGCCAATGGGTGTGTGGGAAATGCACCTCCTCAAGAAGACGATGGAATAAAAAAAAAAAAAAAAAAAAAAAAAAAAAAAAAAAAACTGTTTAAAAAGGGAAAACTGTCTATTTGTTCATAAACTCTGCAAACCTATTTTGGGCATTACTTCATCAGCATCGGTGCAAGAAGGACTTTTGTCATCTTTTGGCACTATTAGAAAAAATGAGTGTCTCATCTCAAGTTGATGTGATGCCATGGTATGTGGACATGCTCATACAGTATTGACACTCTTTGAAACATTCAACGGCAAAAAAAAAAAAAAAATACAATGATAACAAGTAAAAAAAAATAATTAAAATAATGATGAAAACAATAATAGCAATAATAGTAACCATAACAATGATACCACTGATTATAGCAATAATTGTAATAATTGTCCTGAAGAAAAGCCCTCCTTTCCTACCAGCAATACAGGCTGCAGTGTTTGACAATGACTTAACAATTTGTAATGCAAGATGTTCATCTATGACTAGCTCATGCAGTTTACGTAAAAACTTGACTTCTCAAGTACAACAGAAGAAAGAGATACCATTACAAATCTACCGGCATTGCAAATGGTAGGAAACCAGTATGCATAGTGTTACTAATGTAAGGCGTGCATTGCCTTGATTTCTGGAAGCAAGCATAATCGCCCTCCTTCGGTGCAAACTTATGTTAATAACCTTTGGTATCCTCATGGCCACAAGCACCCGGGCCGTGCCTTAAACATACACTGCAGCTCTGACTGGCAGTTATTGTTACAGGAGCATTGTAATTCCATGGTATGTGAGTGTCAGACCTCTTTTTGATGCAAGTTTCAAATAATCAATACCAAAACTGATACTTCAGTGGAATCTCTTTCATAAACAGGTGTAGAAACAAGTAAGTTTCAAATAATCAATAACAAACTGATACTTCAGTGGAATCTCTTTCATAAACAGGAGCAGAAACAACCAAGTTTCAAATAATCAATACCAAAACTGATACTTCAGTGGAATCTCTTTCATAAACAGGTGCAGAAACAAATAAGTTTCAAATAATCAATACCAAAACCGATACTTCAGTGGAATCTCTTTCATAAACAGGTGCAGAAACAGGTAAGTTTCAAATAATCAATACCAAAACTGATACTTCAATGGAATCACTTTCATACACTGGTGCAGAACACACACAGCTATGACCACAAAAAGATGAGAGAGAGAAAGAAAGGAGAGAAAAAAAAAGGGGAGGGGGGCAGAGAGTTTGTACGTCTTTCAGATACCAAACATTAACATTTTTAATATATCCAATCTTCTGATTATCAAAAAAAGACAATTGCCTATGGATAAAAAACAGATAGCCATGTTTTGTAGGGCAAAAATATATATGCCTCTTCTTTTGACCATATATTATCCCCCCCCCCCCCCAAAAAAAAAAAAAAAAAAAAATGAAAGAAAGAAAAGAAAAAAGGGAAAATGAAAAGCCTTGATACAAAAATCCTGGACCAGTGACTGGCCAATGGTGCAAGGACTGACTACATGCAAGTGAATTAGTCGATGAAAATAATGAAATATTTTTGTGATGTTAATCAAGCTTAAAAATCTTCAAAGCCATACATTGGTAGTTAAAACATATACTGTATGACAACTTTTCCACAATAACATCATAAAACTATTTTCCTTCCATTCACAAGTATCGTTTCTTTTCTCTCATAAAATGCACATGTCGTCTCTTCTGGCTCAAAACAGAAACAAAAAGGATTTTCAATGTGTATAATAAGACAGAGGCAAACACACACACACACACACACGTCTCAGAGAATGCAGCATCTACCAAAGCAATGCAAGTCCATTGGAAGGGGTACAGCTGCAGCATGACCTTTGACCCTCGTGCATAAATATATGCTCTCCCAAACCAAATTAACACCAGCCCACCTCTCAAGACGGATTTCCGTCCATCAACTTTTCAATCTCGCTGTTCAAAATCTTCACGACAATGTATTTCATTTGCATTGGGTTGTGTAACACCATTGATGCTAGTTGTGCACATACAAGCCCTCACACTCATCAACTTTCCTATGCAGCATGACACTAACTTGAAAATGCCAATTCAAGACCACAAAAAAAAAAAAATACAGCAGCAGTCTCTGTCCTGCACACACACAAAAAAAAGATAGAGCTTGCATTCTTTTATCATCATCAAAAAAGTTTGGAGGAAAATTTATGACTACGAAATTGCATAACTCTAATCTTTCAAAAATAGAAAAAAAAAAACTTTTGTTTTGTGTTGTTGTTTTTTGTAGATACGAAGATATTTTCCTAATACTGTTTTGTTTTTTGGTGTTTTTTTTTTTTTTTAGAAATAAGCCCATAATCATTAAAAACATGCCTCAGAGCAAAGCCAACATGTCATGGTTGACAAGAAGTTGCCACTTAGACTGTATGACAGAATATTGTTTCTCGATTATGATAGAAATTAAAAACAAAACTTATAAACATCTCTCAAATCTTGTGCAATTTTCTTAATACTTCCAGCATTTCCTTTCAAGTACTGCAAACATTATACCTTTCACAAAAAAGGAAATGATGTGGTGTTACTAAGATATGAAGAAGTAATGCCATCTTTGTTGAAATATGTTTATGAAAAGCAGGGCATTTCAAACACATGTCTGGGCAATTTAAGCATGGCGAGCAGATGTATCATTCACATCTAACTCATTTGGAGAAACTGCTACTCAATGCATGCCATGATGTGAGCAGCCTTTAGTTTTACAAATCTGCAAAGTGCCTGGAATACACATCAGATCTAATAATACCTCCCCCTCCCTCCCCCCCCCCCCAAAAAAAAAAATGCAATAATACTAAACCTGATATGAGTAACATCTTCCCTTTACATACAAGTGTAGATCCTGTTTAATAGGCATTTGCCACATGACATGGACAATTCTTTTTACAGCGCAGCCAATTTTTGCAAGACACATCCTACAGTACCACCCGTCCTGCACGTGCAGCATTCTGCTTGCATCAGATACCTAACCTGTGGCTGTGACCAAGCCATGGCGGTGTATTTTTACACCTTACACCAGCTCAATACACAGACACAGACACATACACACTTACACATGCAAATGCCATACATCCTATCACCCACACAGACATAACTCTGACATAAGCACATTTCATGTGTCAACAACAGACAGTGAAGATGAGTGATGAATACCAGTCTTTGTATGGTCCATTCCATCGGATTCTCTCGATTTCCGACCTCAAAAAGCTGAAAAAAAGTTTACTTTTCAACATCAGGGAGATTCCACAGACCAACACCAAGGATATATTTGTGTCTTTGTCTTTGTGTCTGGCAATTCGTACATCAGGGAGGACAGTTTGGTCTCAAGTCAAGACATAAAGAGATCTCTGAAATCTTAGACGAAAACTCCAGGAGGATACCGGACAGAGATCACTGAAATCTTTCTTGAAGCCTCCAGCAGAATAAGGGACAGAGATCACTGAAATCTTTCTTGAAGCCTCTAGCAGAAAAAGGGACACAGATTGCTGAAATCTTCCAGGAAGAGTCCAGCAGAATAAAGGACAGAGATTGCTGAAATCTTCTAGAAAGCCTCCAACAGACTAAGGGACAGAGACCACTGAAATCTTCCAGGAAGCCTCCAGCAGACTAAGGGACAAAGATCACTTGAAACAGAATAAGGGAGACTTGGCAGCTCTGAGCTCAGCAAAATATTTCCATCATCTTCAAACAAGATGAAGTGGATCTGTACATGGTTCGCAAGAGAGGGTCAGTACATCTGGTTCTAGTCTGCAGGCCCCTAGCTAAGGCACTTTTTTTTTTTTTAATCCTTACTGCCTAGTTACGCATAGTCATAAGGGACTTGCTCATTTGCTTCTGTGTGCTTCCTGAGATGCATGTAAAATACATCCAAACACTCACACAAAACAGTGTATCCCACTTCTAAATGTGTATAACTTGTAGTTGTCACTCTGGCGTGGAGAATCTACGTGTGGCTGGGAGAATGGAATCATCTTCAGAAGACTTGACTTTCTCAGCTGTTACACAACATTGGTAGTTAACCAGTTACAAGTTCATATCGTTCTTTAGAAACTTTGTTGAAACTGCATTTCTCTGTAACAGCATACAATAAAACTTTACTTCAACACAAGTTTACAGTTCTACACCGTAGCCTATTGCATTTACTTTTTTGTTTGTTTGTTTTTACTTCATCCCTTGGAATTTTAACCTGATAGGCGGGTGCAAAATAAGTGCACAAATTACTATATTTCATGCAACATAATCTGTAAACTAATATTCAGCATCTGGTTGAGAATTCATTTGTTGAGTCTTTGAATATCAACACTGTATTTTTTTCTATGGTCCACAACAATGAACAACATGAATCACATACTTTGCCCCACAAAAGAGTGGTACAGCTATAAAAGCATGGCTGATTATTCAGACATCGAAAACGACTGCTCTGATGGGGTATTTGAAAGACATGCACGACCCACCAACATTAAAAAATGACAACACATCCAGCCACATCATAAAGGTCTTTTACAATTCAACATATATTGTTGGGTGGCAATGATACACAATTCTCTTTCTCAAAAAAGCAACAACAACCGGTAATTACATTTCTTTGACAGAAAGAAGAGAGACCTGACAGAGAAGTAAACAAGATCCTGCAAAGCATTTTGTGCTAGAAAAAAATCTGCAGTACACATGTAATGGTAAAAGACTTTGAAAATGATAATTATCACGTATTAATACCCGGTAATCACGGATCCTCTCACTTTGCAGCCGGTGTACAGGCAGTTTTAAATTTGGAAAACTTACACACTTTTACTGCTGACTCATTAAAAAAGAAACAGTAGTAATAACAATCGTACATTGTACTGGGGTGGCACAGAAATCTGTTTCCAATCTCGGAAACTTCTGTGAAGAGTTAGCAAACATACCACTCTTTCACTGCAAGCAATGTCCTCTGTTTTCTGCACATGAAGTATTCTAGAGAAAGTACGCATACCACTACATTCTGACAAAGTGGAGAAATACGTGTACTTCCACCATTTCACATATCAAGGCAGTCAACGCAATTATTATCCTTCTTTTCTGTCTTTCCAACCATTCCCATTAAACTTCTTTGAAAAACTTTCTTATATTTTTTTTTGTGCCCCACCCTCTCCCTTGCTCCACCCTCTCATCACTTCTTCTCCGGAATGTTTTGACAGAGATCAAACATCCCAGCAAAAGAAATGGTTCGTTCTCTTTGCGATGTGTGGCCAAAGAGCAGAGGGCGGACCTAGCTGAGCAGAGTCAATGCACCATTCTCAGAGATGCACTTCAGCAAACAAACTCAGCATCAATGAATGCAAATTTCACAACTGCACATCCAGTACTCAACACTAGGGTAAAATACCCGCCTTCATCTAAAACTGACACTTTTGTTTCGAGTGAAACCATTGTATGATGATGGATGTATCACCATGTGAGACAAGAGGGAAGGCAGAATCAAAGCAGAGCAATGTATTCTTGGGTTTTTTTCTCTTCAGAAAATATCTTGGACTCTTGTAGCAGCATAGACATTTTTCTTGCCCCACAGGCCAAAGTTTTGTCTCTGTGTCTTAGTGTTCTTCAAACCACAACATATAAGAACCAACATGGTCCTGGGTTTTGCACTCAAGTTGATTCGACAAGTGCCACGAAGCTATCTGCTCAGCATTATAAAATAGGCATTACAGAAATTCTTGTTAGGTGAGGGGGGCTCACAAATTAACAGCTTTCAGCTCACGATGTCCCAAGGAAGCATATTGTTTGCAATGGGCCAAAAGGGACCAAACTGGAATTCACAGCTCATGGGGAACGAAAGCGGAATTCATCACTCCCTTTTGACACCCTCTCACATGCATATTTTGTTCCGATCAGAGCAAGCAATCGGTCATCGATGGAATACATTCACACAAATTCAGATTCAATACCATTTCAGGTAGTCATACAAAACAGTCACACATTGACCTGAGTTACATGTAATTCATTCATCAAGATCATGGGTGCCGAATCCTATCCCAATGACCACATCTGGGTCGTAGGCTGGAGGCTGCTTGCCAGCCAGGGGGTGGGTATCCCCGGGCCTAGAGATGGGAATATTGTCTGTCGGCGTGGAAACACCACTCCCCGTGGAGTTGGACGCATAATCGCTGCTGCACTCGGACGGCGACGGGACGTGCTCGGCCTTGGATTGCTCCGTGTCCTTCTCGCGCCTCTTCACTATCAGTCGGAGGTTCTCGTTCTTCCGATCGACGATCCCACCTTTGCGGGACTCGGTCTCCGGAGGATCACTCATCCCACTGTCCTCCCTGTCCTTGTCCACTTCCTCCTGGTCTCGCGGCACGGGATCAATTTTCGGTTGTTCGGAGACTTCATGCAATCCCTTTCGCAAACTGCCGGCCTCTCTTGGGGAGCTGTGGCCACTCTCTCCCTCATTGGCGACCACTGTGCTCTCGCTGTCGTCTGTCACGTTTCCCGCTCCCTTGCCATCCTCGCTGCTGCTGCTCCCGCACTCGTCGGTCGTGCTGTCGCTCCGCACGGTGCCCTCTTGCTGCACGCTGTCTGTCTCATCCGACGCGCTCGACGCTGCAGCATGGGCAGAATATAAACTCTCGCTATCTACACTTCCCGCCACACTCGGCTCTCGTATACTGCTAGCGTCACTTTGTTCGCAGTCTATAGTTTCGTCGCCTTCGGCGACGGCAGCGCGCCAAGATTCAGCACGCAGGTCGATGTCAGGCATCTCAGTCTCTGACCTGTCCGATACGTCATCGACATCTGCTGTCACAACGATGCCCGATGACACTGAAGATGTTGTGCTTGCATCTGGTGCTATTGCACTATGAGCTATTTTAATGCTCGCTGCAGCATCCTCAAAGTCTTGCTGTATGATTGTAAGGGAACAAGGGAAATAAAAACAAGTTAATCCACACACTTGAACCCACACAGGGAAGCATTTGCTTGCTCTTCCTGAGCACCTAGTCTGTTTCACAATATCAGGATATATCTGTCCTTTTACCAGTGCACAAACTTAAATCACAACTCATGCTTACCAGTACAATTCAAAGGATGTTCTTGGAAACCAGAAAATTTCCTTTATTCTTGCCCAATAGAGCAAATTAAATTTAGAATGAATTGAAATGAAAAACCAATATTAAACTAAAACTTCAATCAAACCCTGCAAATGAATTTGATATCACATATGAAATTCAGATTTAAATTTACACTAAAAACTGAAACTGAAAGTGATCTTGAAATAAAATCTAGAACTAACACTGCAATTGAATTAATATTGATGTTGACAATTAAAATCATATTGAAATTTTAAAAAAAAAATGGAAATGAAATTGAAATTGTTTCCCCCTTATCTCACCAGCTTGGCTTGTAGCTTGCGCAGGGCCTCCCCAACTTCCAGAGTGGTGGACGGGGGTGAGAGATTGAAGGAGGCGAACTGGTTGAAGATGGTCGATGAATGCTTCAGCGGTTTGCTCTGGGAAGGATCAAGGGTTTGGTGGGGGAAAGGGCGGAGAAGTTACACTTACGACAACATTTTATAGGAAAGGCTGGCAGAGGATTACAAAATGCCTGTTACAACTTCTGATGCCAGTGCACTTTCCCCACATCTCTCACAAGTATCAACAGTAATAACGTGGCAAATTATCTACAAATCACATAATTGTGGTTCATAAAAGCACAATTATGTTGATAATAATGATCACCGTTATGATGATAGAAATAAAACAAGAGACATTCATCACCATGATCACCTTTTATCAGAAATGATGAATATACATCAAAACCCTGAATTTGTCAATACCACTGGTACAGCAATTCACACCACAAGCCATATGTAAATTTATGCATTTAACAGGATATTAAAACATTGCAATTTCAGGCTATCCTCAATGTAAATCTTTAGTGAGACAAATACCCATCAAGGGAGTCAAGGCTACCTGTGTTTTACAAAGCTTTATGAAGCGTAACTCAAGCACAACTTTCTCAATCTACACATAGGCATGTAACTGATGCACAAGAGGTATTGGAGCATGCAGAATCCAGTCAATAAAGCTGCACCTTCATGCTCATAATCCACAAGTTGGTGATATGCCCCAATTCGTGTCCATGAATTCATGAACTGTATATGTCATATAGCAAATCAAAGTGTTTGTGAATCAGGACTTCCCGACTATTTCATGAGTGGTTAAATCTATGATCGTGGAGTACAACAAGAAATTGAGATTGGCCTGTGTGCACACAGCAAATACCAAGACTTAAGGCCTACTAAATTGTATGATCAAGTACATTGTTCATGTACTGCATACTGCACATCCAGTACATGTACATGTACGTGTTTATGTCACATTCACGTTGGGATCACAGCCAAGATTTTTGTGTGCTGTGAAATTCCAGAGTAGCACCAAATTCTCCATATTTGCACAAATAAAAAATGTGCAAAATATATGCCATTTACAGTACATTTGGTTACGACTTGTTTCTTGTGGTGGCAATGGCGGCAAAACTAATGTCTGTTTCAATAATGGCATACTTGATGTCTCATCCAATGTTCGATTACTTTATGTTTATCTGACAAGTGTTATTCATGCCCCCCCCCCCCATTTTTTTTTTTTTGGTCAATTCACAATCATCGTCTACACTGCCAGGGGTGTGAGAGTCCTTGCACTGTTGCAGAAAAAAAGTCTGAAAAATCTGAAACATATGGAAAAAAGTCTGAAATGCCTTAAACTATAAACATTTCAGTGCATCTGAACTGCAAAAAAACTGAAACTGGGGGTTTGGGGAAGAGCTGAAAAAACCCCGAGATAAGGTTAATATCTGAGCTCTCACAGCCTTGCACTGCTTACACTGCTTCAACGGAGGATATCAGAGCAGAAAAGAGGGTGCAAAAAAAAAAAAAAAGAAATCACAGCTTTTCTCACCATCCATGATTTTCTCTTCCCCTTCTTCTTCTTGGTCGCCGCCTGAAAGACATCGTCGTCGTCATCTGACTTCTTGCGAAGGATGGTGAACGCCCCCTCCTCATCCCTGAAGGAAGCTCTTCGGCTCAGTGATGAGCCTTTTTGTCGGGGAAAATATTCAAATGGACAAAATAAAATAATGATAAGTACAATGTACTTTAATAGATAGAACACAAGTTCACCTTAATATTCATGTAGATTGAGTGAATGCAGCAATATCAGTAGAAAGTGAAAGTTTTGAGGAAAATAGGACAATCTGTTCAAAAGTTATGCATATTTTCAGTTTCAGTACCACCACTGCTGGATGAGAAGACTATACAGCAGTTTTGATTTCACAAGCATAGAGCAATAAAAAGAAAATATAAAGCAAATTCAATGTACTTTCACTTTTCTCACATAATAAAAGAGCACTTGACTTGCCTCTTTCAGAAGGTAATAGTGCTAATGTTACCGATGAGCATACACTTTTTGATGCACATAATATTCGCTGTCCGGTGCTTTTTGTGGTTCTTTAACCCGTTGAGGACGAGTCCTGAGTATACTCGGGCAAGTGTCCATGGGAAATTGTAGCAAAATCAGTCCGTCCTCAACGGGTTAATGTACCCCAGTGGGTAGCAAATGAATTGGGCCACCCATAAATTCCCCCGATACTAGGTCTTTTATGTGACATCTTTTATAAAATGAGACCCTGGTGTGCAGAGGTCTCGATGGAAGTGAGATTGGAAACCAACAAGACCCGCGTGCCATTTCATAAATGATATTAGGATGGCAACTCTTGCAGGAATGGCAACTTCCAATCACAACAGCCAATCAGGAAGCTGGATTCTTGCCGGTACTCTGACAATTGTCATTCCAGCAAGAGTTGCAATCATATCAACTTTTTATGAAATGGGACCCAGGGGATGCCCGGGATGCTTACCCGAGGACAGGGAGGGCACGGGGCTGGCCCCACTCTGGGGGCTTCCCCCGTCCGAGGACCCGTGCCCCTCCCCCTTCGGCAGGAGCTTGCTGAGGTAGGCTATGAGACATTCGATCTGCTGGCGCTCTGACGAGAACGGCTCGCGGGTGACCTCATACTCAAACCTAGAACACACCACAAACGCAAATATAGACGGACACATACATCACAGAGAATAGATACACACATTAGCAGAAAGTTAATGCCGAGAGAGAAAATTTATAATGCATCTTTTCTTGACACTAGCCTCTTTGCATACAATGAGCATGTGCATGTAATGACTAGCAGGGAAATAACAAGCTTTTAGAAGTAGTCAGATGAAATGTTTTGCTATTTAAGAATCATGGCAAAGGGAAAACATAATTGAAGAACATAGAGAAATTTGTGGTTTTTTAATGCATTATGTAAACTCTTTATGTCTAGGTATACCTATTTGTTATAAGAGCAAATGGTCTAATTTGAAATACATTGTGTAGATTAAACCTTGCTGCATGGACTTTCTTTGGAACTTCATGCTCCATTAAACTAATCTGAAAATAACACCTGAAAAATTTTGTGGAGAAAAGGACATATGTGATAAAATACCTGTCTCCAAGGTAATAAACAAAAAATGAAGTTTACTGGATCTGGCCAAGCAAGTAAAAAAAACAAACAAACAAACAAACAAAAAGCCCTTTATAGAACATGAATCAAATCTGATAGCTTAGAATTACTCTGTGAACTTAACACTGAAACAAATCATTACTGGCATAAGACTGGACAGAGTCAAGATGACACAATTTCATATTTGTATGTACAACACACTGCAATGAAGGTCAATCTTTCAGGTTCATAGTTCAGGAAACATAAGCTTGGATCAACTCTGCCAGGCCACAACATCAGGAACAACTGGAAATCTAATATCTGACATAGGATTAGACATTGTTATCTGACCAATTGCAAACTTCAAACGAATTCAAATTGGCAAAACATCACCTGGAGCCTTTGACAGTATGGTATAAAATCATCCTTAATCAACCCTTCCCTTCCCCCAATCCTTGTGATGGGGTGCTGGTCTCCGCCCCTTTGCTTACCATTCTCGTCTGTGATTGGCCTCCTGGGATCTCCGCTCCTCCTCCTTTCGCCTCTCATTCTCCTCCCGCTGGAGTTCGACGAACTCCTTGTAGTCGCGGCTCTGGGCCTGGAACTCGGCGTTCATCTGGCGCCGCATCTCGTAGAGGTTGTCAATTTCTACAATATTGAAAGGAAGATGGGCGCAGTCCCCATCAGGATTGCACATCGATAAGATTTTATATAAATATCTATCCTTCTTCTCTATTCTCCACTTTTTTTTTGTCATCTACTCTTTTTTCCTTCTTCTTCTGCTCTTCCTTTTCTTTCTTTGAATTGTTGTAATCATGATCATTACAGCAGTAGCATCATTATTTGCTTGTCTTTACTATCATTAGTATAAAGATAATTATCAGTCAAAGTCTTATTGTTATAATTACTATTTGCCAAGGTTTCTTTTTCCAAATATTTACAGCTTCCTGCATAGTCTCATTTCATGTCTTTTCATCATTTTTTTTTGTCACTGTTTTGTTTCTTTTTCAACCAAAGACCCCCAAACCATTCAATCACATCCCTTTCACACTACAAGTTATCCTAAACATACATCCCTCATCCCTCCCATCTCCATGGTAACCAACCATACCTTTCTTAAGCCTCCTCTGCATAGTCTCATTCAATGCTTTTTTTTCACCAGCTTTTGCTGTCAGCATTTTGCCTCTAAAGTCCATTTCAACCAAAGATGCCAAATCTCTCTATGACATCAATTTCAAACTAATTCCAAGTTATCTCAAACATATATTCCTCATCCCTCCCATCTCCATAGCAACAAGCCACACCTTTTTTGAGCCTCTTCTTCTCATTCACCAGCTCCCGGGACCGCGCCCGTGCCTCGTCCTCCCTGCTGTGGAGGCTCTGAAGCTTCTTCCTGATCTCATCCTCTTTGGTCTTCAGCTCTGTGACTTTCTTGAAGTAAATCTTTTTGTTGAGGTAAAGAGGAAAAAAAAAAAACTAGATATATCGCTACGGCTACTGATATGCCTCCGCCATAATGCATGGTTCTCCTAATAGGTCTATAGTACAATGTCTTGACAATGTGTGATGACAGTTTCACACAATTGGCAAAATATTAAAATGACAGGTTTGACACAAATGTGCTGAATGTTCACTTTCCTAGAACTAGGTTCAATTGGATGAATGATTAAAATGTCAGAGAGCAGGTATTTGGGGAACTGATGATTTTTACTTGACTTTTGACCCTTTTATAAGTTTATGCATTTAGTAATTTTCAAGGTATTGAGAAAAAGTATAATTTCAGTATCAAATGGGAAAACAGCATTATCTAAACCTGGTCTTTGACCTTTGACCTCACAGTTCCACAGAGAATCACTGTTTGGTAGAACATGCATAAATATGTAAGTTTCACGATGATACCTTGAGTTACTTTCGAGATATGGAGGAAAAAGTGCAATTTAGCACTTTCACTTTACCTTTGACCCTTTGACCTTTGACCTTTTGGCAAGAAACTTCCCCAAAAATATATATTGGGTAATACAAGCCATACATCAAGTTTAAAAAAAAAAAAAAAAAACCTTCCGGCATATTGCATTTTAAGGAAAGTAGTGATATTTTGAGGAGTTGACCTTGAACTTTGACCCCCTGACCTTTGACCCATGACCCCAACTTCCCTGAATAATCACTGCCCATCGGTACAAGCATATATACTAAGTTCCATGAAGATACCTTGAACCATTTGCGAGATATGGAGAAAAACATGAAATTTCAATTTTTTTTTTCACAAAATAACCTGTGACCTTTGACCTTTGACCCCGTGACCCTAAAATCCACACAAAGTATTATCCCCCAAGGATATACCCTCATACCAAGTTTGATGTAAAACCACCACACGGTTCTTGAGATATCGACAAAAACAAAACGGGACGGACGGACGTACGGACGTACGGACGGACGGACGGACGGACGGACGGACGGACGGACGGACGGACGGACGGACGGACGGACGGACGGACGACCCGAAAACATAATGCCTCCGGCCACTTCGTTGCGGAGGCATAAAAACATAGACAGGAAAAAAAGAAGAAATTGATTTACAAAATTTGATTTCACACTGAAGAATTCATAGCCTTTTTGACACTTCATTCATGGAATAAAAATGTCCGTCTGTCTGAGTGGCTAATCATGGAAATGTTCTCATCTTTGTGCACTGGCAAAATTAAAGAATATTTTGGAAATTTTCAGCAAAATTGCAAACACTTGATGCATATTAAATGCAGGTGTATGGAATATGGAATATATTTTCAAAATTCAGTCATATCAAAATAAAGAAAATTCATGAATACAAAATGTAAAAATCTGCTGTCAAATTAAAAAAAAAGTGCACATTTACACTAAATAGTCCCACTCACTGAAATTGATGTTGGTTGTATATAACATTGTTTTCTAAGATTCTTTTGTATTTTGTTCTTTGTTATCACATTGTACATCTTTTGCTGGTCATGCAATACTGAATCAACGCATATCAACTATTCAGATGTTGCTGGATAAGTTACTTTCTACAGCTCTGTATCCATACATGAAACACCAACTTTTACTGAACTTCACATGACAAACTTTTAGGCTACAGACAATTAATCCATACAAACACTATAACGTGTCTGTAGAGGTCAGGCTTTTTCTCTTCTTTTTTTTTCAGTGTACCAGTACCCGACATCTCTGGTCGCTTATGAAAGCTCATCAATTCCTGTACGACTCCAAGTCAGACCAATTGTCGTGACAATTCCAGACAAAGATCAATAATGACGAATGAAATGAATGCTTGACTTCTTTGGAAGGGCACTCATGCAGGGAAATAGATATCACAGACATGCCAGCTATGCAAAATATTCACCTCTGCATTAGTGAAACCAGGGGGGTGTTTCATCAACGTTTGTCAGCGCTGACAGTTGTCGGCGCTGACCAATTTCAGCAAAATCCTTGGTTTTGATTGGCTGAGATGCTCTGGTCACTGACTGGTACTATGGTGATTCAAGTTGTCAGCGCCGACAAACGTTGATGAAACACCCCCCCCCCCCCCCCCCCCCCCCGACGTCTGTCATTTTGAAGGTCGCATCTACAGCTTGCCTATGATGTGGCTGTACACATTCGATATCAACCAACCAACAGATCAATCAATCAAGAAATTAATCAATCAACCAATCAATCAACCAATTTGCCTGCCAATTAATAAATAAATCAATAATCTAAGCAATCAGTCGATCAACATGTCCCGGCAGATCATGCTGGCGGACATGTAATGACTTATGTAGGCCTACCTCCCGACATAAATCATTTGTCACTGTTCAAATATTTGCTCCATTTTACATTCTCTACATTTTTTGTTTGCTTTCTACACCTCTGCACATAGTGTGGGTTGGTGTAAACCCAAGGTCAATAACTTTCAATGAACCTTCACTTTACACATTGTCCATGACGAGCTGCAAACTTACACAAACAAAGTTCTATGACAATGTCACTTCCCTCCTCAACCCCCCCACCCACCTCTACCACAGCATTGATCAATGTTTTGCTTCATAACACCTCAGTTCACAAACACACACATACACACACACACATTGACACATACACAAACATAACACACAAACACACACACATATTGACACATACACAACATATCACACAAACACACACACACACGTGAACACTCATGCTGAGAGAGCGCCAGAAAGGAATTTCACGCTTTTATGGGATTGTGCAAACTACAGTGTACTTGTATGCGATCCCCCCCCCCCCACATGATGTCTTTAATATCATGTGACATTTTCTTTCACAGTGCCTGCAGACATAAAGATATGTTGCATTCAAGGACACAATATGTAAGGAACCCACTTTTAGCTACAATACGAGGAAAATACAATCTTGAAAAGTTGTCATTCAACGTCAAAAGCTATTTGTCGTGGGACAGGGTGTCACACTGCAACTCACTGTGGAGTCATTATAACGACTGATTTTCTTTCCTTCTGTCCTATATTGCACACATGCCTACAGCGCGTCGTACCTCTTTTTCAACATCATCTCGACGTGACCTTTTAGCAGCTCTGTACCAAGGCAGGGCTTAGATTGATTCCCTGTCTTCATGGGAAACACACATTTAAAACCCCCTAAGCACTATTTATCCCAACCTTGCCTTGCTACCAGCTGCATCTGAAAGTAAAGACATTCTCTAATATTCTCAGAACTGGTTCACATCATATGAAATTAATGAATTTTGCTGACTGTGTTGTGTAATGATCAAATACATGACAAAAAAAAAAATGCAGCATTCGAAATTTTAGAGTTGTTTATCTTGTTACTCTCAAGAGATATAAATATTTATGAACAAATATTACCATGATACAAATAGACTGTTTACAAACTGGTTTGTTTATTCTTATACTGCTGTTAAGGGGAAAACTTTGGTTAAAAAAAAAAAAAAAAAAAACATTGTTGATGGCAGATATTCACAATTTTCTTGAAACACAGGCCTGCCACAAAACAAAAAATGTACTGTGAACATATAAAGGCAAAGACCTCCTTAGTCATGAATATCATAAAGGCATAAATAAGTGAAGTTAGTTAACTGTAACAAATAACTGAAATATCTATGAAACAAAAAAAGACAGCTTAATGGCAGGTATTCACAATTTTCTTAAAACATACGTCTGCAGTAGGAAAAAAAAAGTGTATATTGGGAAAATTTAAAGGCAAAAAAAACCCCCAAAAACACCTCCTAATCATAAGTATCATAGAGGCCTATTAACAGTTGAAGTTAGTTCATTGTGACTCCTAATTGAAATATCTATGAAACAAACAAAAAAAGACAGCTTGCCACATCTACCATGTACTACCACATGAAATGCTGCGGTTGCCAGTGTTGTATGTGAGCCAATATACCCCCCCCCCCCCAATCTACTTTTCTTTTCTTTTTTGTGGGGGGGGGGGGGATATAAAGTAGACACCTGCCTTCAGGAAGATGGAATATGGGGGGGGGGGGGATTAACTGGGAGAGATATCCAAAGTTTCAGTCAAACTACAGGAAATATCATGACAGCCGGCATTTTCCTGCTGCTGTTCACCATGCTAATCTGGAGCTAAAATGCAGCACGTGGGTGCTCTTTCCAATGCCCGTTACACCAAGGAGGTGTGAGAGAACTCCTTGGTTACACCATTCTGGTGGAAACTGTCAAGGTTTGACTGTGAAAGGGGCTGCTCATTATATTTCCCTGTCAACTTCCTCCTCATCCTCCCACACCCACACAACATTTCTTCTTCCTTTTTTCCTTGTTTGTTTGTTTGTTTTCCGCTGCGTTTCACTCGGTTCCATGACACATTTGATTCTGCGACATTTGCTCCCATGAAATATCTGCATTCTATGAAAGCCAAACATAAATTCTACCCACAAACATGACCCTAACCCTAACCTTCATCCTCACATCAAACTAAAGCTAAAACTCTACCACAACCCTAACGCTAAATTACTGGAGAAAATAAGACCAGAGCAATTGCCACAGGAGCAAATGTTGTGCCACACATTCACTCATACATGGAAGTACATTGTAGATGCTGTTTTGAAATCTAGTAGTGCACATGCTCACGATACTTGAAAAGTAAGTGCGACAGAAGTTTTGCATCATATTCAAATTGTTTGATCGGATGTGCTGATATCATGCATGATGTACAGACTTTACTTTCTTGCTTCAATACAATAGTACGTTGGACTCTCATAAAGTAAAATACAAGTGGATTCAAGCTGCACGGCATTGATTTGACATGTGAATTGACAATCAATGGCTTCACAGTCTCGTGGGGGCAGACTCACATGGCACAGTCAGACATAGCCAAACACACATACATGTAGTATGCCAACAACAGGTTCACTAGATCCGGCCGAGGGGTGGCTTTCTCATTATACGTGTATGTAGACGCCATGACCTGTCAAATGAGTTACTGTCATTCATTGTGACGTTTGCAAAGCTATCTCACCACAGCATTTCTAAATGCCATTGACTTCACACAGTGTATTGTAGTTGCAAATGGGGAATGACGAAGTCGAAAGGCCTGATGCACAATGCATTCATAATACATGCCTGCTTATTGCTAAGCCAGGCAAAGCTGCACACAAAAGCTTTGCAATAACAGCAGTGAGTCATGAATAACTACAGTATGTACTGCCCATTATAAACTGCACATACCAACAGAATACAAGATACATTCGAAAATCATAAACGTGGTTCACATTGAATATGGGTGTGGCGGCATACCAATCTACACGTGTACCTTTTCTTTAGGCTCTTGACACAAATTTGCTCTGATGAGCATAAAGTCTTTAGACTAAAGCAGTGTGAATGGTTTGTACACAGATTATGAAGAACAAACAATTTAAATAGGCAAAAGCCTGGAAGAAAACCTAGCTATGATCATACAAGCGGTATGTTTTCATATCTGTTGTTTTTGTTTTCTTAGTTACTCTTGTTTATACTTGTTCTTTACAACTTTCATATGAAAATATTTCTCATATCCCAAAAGGGGTTGACAGAAGTACATTTATAAGTACAGTTCAAGTTCATAAAGTTCAAATTTTACACCCATGAGGGAATGCAGCACTCTGTCCCCAAGACAAGGAATACATTAACCCTCAAGGCACCAACACTTAATTGTTTATTTGTATACTGCCAGCATGCATGGCATTCGTGTTGCCTGTGGTGATGACAGACCTAAACCAACGCCTATACATCCTTGCTTAACCCATTGAGGAAGGGTTGATTTTGCTACAACACATATTTTCCATAGACACCTGCCCGAGTATACTCGGGACTCGTCCTCAACGGGTTAAACCAGGAAGTTCTGCTCCCTGTTTGTGCCCTTGGACCTCTTTGTGCCACCCTGGAGGGGGGAGTCCCATCAGTAGCATTCCACGTAGCTAGCTCTGTTGTGCAATTTGTCAGAGCTCTTGGGGTGTGCAGGGGCTTCCCTGCTGAAGATGGGAACAAGGACAAAGTTGTGTCTCAACACAGGCTTTACAGTCAAATGCGATTTACCTTGTCTTAGAAGGAAAACGATTCTTAAAGGGAAAACACAAACATCACACTTGTAAGCCTATGCCTGAAGAATTGTCGATTTTTGCTCTAAAATGTGCATTTATGCATTTACCTTGTAAATGTGTGAAAGAACGGCACAACAACATGACTTAAGGAGGGTAAAGACGAAAATGCAAAATATTAACCAAAAAGTTTCACCGGAAGTCTAAGAGCATACCCCTATCATGGTTGCTACGCCTGCAAGTTTCAATGATTGCTAATCCATAATCGACAAATTGGGCCGCATTATTATCCGCTGATCTTCTGAACTAGAGTGAAGCTGGTGTAGCTTGTTGGAAAGTATGACTGCTATAAAGGCACGATCGATCATCAGGTAACACGCTACCTACCCGCTATTGAATGGGGA
The DNA here is from genome assembly GCF_964275005.1 of Diadema setosum. Lineage (NCBI taxonomy): Eukaryota > Metazoa > Echinodermata > Echinoidea > Diadematoida > Diadematidae > Diadema > Diadema setosum. The sequence goes on along the minus strand of NC_092700.1, from coordinate 26,422,336 downwards.
GGATGCTTCAGGAATAAAACGTTGAGTGGATACGATCAAAATCATTTTACACTTTTGATCTAACATTACCAGCCTCCAAAACAATCCTTTTTAAATTTACACAACTTACAGATGATAAGAATTGAAGAAACTTTCTCAACGTTTGTCTCGTCTTGCCCAAACTTTGTCCAGTTGGATGTGAGGTGGTTGCGATGAATGAATGAAGCGGGTTCTTTTACGTGCATGAGTTGTTACTCTCTCATACACGGGACCTCCATTTTATGTCCTATCCGAGGGACAAGTGTGTTAAAGGCAAGTGTGACTAATGTAGTATGCAGAGTTAATACTGAGAAGCTGAAAACTGCACATGGCTGTTATGGAGTTTATAATGTTTGTTTCAATAGTGTGAATCAATTGGAACTGGGTCATGATATTACTATGGGTACGTATTAAAGGTTTTGTGCTAAGCCATTGGTCCAAAGAAAGTCTACTTGAGCAAGCCTTATATTGCAATTCTACATGTATCTTTTCCCCTATTCAGATGGAAAATGAACAAACAAACAAACAAACAAACCATGGAGCTACACTATGCAACAATTGTTTCTGCATTGTGCAGTGCATCACTGCAAGAAGGTCAGAACTATGGGAGAAGAAAATCTGGGAACCCATACAAAGATTTCACATGACCAGTTTATATTTCCAAGGTTATACATGAAAAAAATCTGAATAAAGCATTAAGGATTATCTTTGACCTTTGACCACTCTGACACTATTAAACGGAACCACGACACTCTCGACCGGCAGAAATTAGATTCACAGCCATGGGTGGGAAACCTCTCATAAAGTTCAACGATGGAACAGTGCCGACGACCAACGCAACACCCCTTTAAATCCTGAATCAGGCTGCATCTCCAGTTGTGGTCAGAGTGGCAGTGAATGGCACAAAACTGGTTCCTGTCTGTTCCGTAATTTTATCCGGCACTCAATGTTCTGACCCCAGCCGCTGCCTGGGCGGAATTAACAAAAGACTGAAAGAACATGCAAGATGTGAGCAGCACTTTTTTTTTGGGGGGGGGGGGGGGAGGCGGGCTGATTCTGCATCTAGAACACATGTATACCACTGGTCATGTGACATGTGCAAAACAATGCAACCATATTCTCTCGAAAAGCTACTGTATTTGCAGTTGACATCTGTTGAGCTCCGAGGTGTTGTATAAAACAAATAGTGCATGGTTTTTAATACTCATGTACTGGAACATGATTTTGCAATCGGTAAAGGATGAGGCGCACTATTCAACTTAGCTTCACCTTGTTAAATAGAGCACCTCTATCTTTCATCTCATGCAAAATCTTATAAATCAAATTCAATTCATGGTCTTATGTATTCAATCACCTTTACAGCCTTACCAGCTCAATTGCCACAATTTGACAAAGCAATGTAACAAATACACAAGCAATACAATGATGTAAAAAGTGATTTTCATGTAGATATGATATCAAATAATTGTTCTAGCATTACATTAGCAGTGTACTTTACTTGTATGTATATTGAATCATAAAACCTTACAGGGACAGATATGTTTACAGTAAAAATAACTTTATTTAACAAAATTACAACTACAGAAATAATGACACACTTTAATCAAGCACATGTACTTGAGAGGAGAGAAAATAAGGCTTGACATGCAAAATAGACTGGTTAAGTGCTACTTTTGAAGTGTTTCCGTTCTGTGTGGCTTTTATGAAAATTATTCAAAAAGAAATCGCAGCAGAGGAACTGAATCAAAATATTCTTCACGAGGGAAAGTGGAACCGTTGGGACAAACTTTCAATACTTGGCGGTGTACAGGATGTCTTGCCATTCAGAAAAACCCACAATGAATTGCCAGTAATGAGAATATCAAGATGTGTGATGTGGAAGTGTCACACAGAACAAATTGCCTCAAAAAATGTAATCATATATAAAATATGCAAATTGAGGTCAATATTGAGAACACTTCACATGAAATCATTTGCTACAAATGATATCACAAAAGGCAAAAACTTACATTTCTGTTTGTTTGTTTGTTTGTTTGTTTTGTTTTGTTTTGTTTTGTTTTGTTTTGTTTTCACAGGCAAAGTTTTAGTGGATGCAGGAAAAGTGAAATATGAAACAACTAAAAAATCTGTGATACATTACTTTCATTACACAATTTTTCCAGATGATGTAATTTGAAAACTTATTCACATCAATGGAAGTCAACATAGGCAACTTGATGTTGGGGGGACCATTTACCACTGCAAAAAGAGATTGAGCGTATTCCTGCCTTGCCAGTCTTGTTAAGTGATGAAGTACTGTTGCGATAAATCTGTTCTTGGTTCAGGATAACCTTCTGCTGGAGAAATTAATTACTATGTGTGTAGATTGTGGTTCTTTGTGTGTATGTGTGTGTATTTCTGGTGCCCTAGCATCATTAAATACATGGACAGAGCAGACGAACAAACATGTATGAAGCCACTAAAGATAGACATGTCAGTTGGAGGGGAAAGGACCCAAGGGTTAATTTGCGCATGAATCCTAACGAGGCACAGGGTCGGTTTCCGTATGTGGCGGTGGAGAAAGATAAACAAATCTGTCGCAGCCGAACTGCGCCCCTGGATCCAGAGTGGAGTGGCTGCGACCGACAGCGATTTGGGCCCAAAATGAATTTGATGGTCAGACTAATTTGCTGCATACAGGCAATTATCGCAGACAGTATTGACGGCATCATTCTATACACTTGCCTGTTTAATACAGAATGAAAGCTGTAATAGGAAGAAGGGACATCACACACATTTTCTGCGCCCCTTGTACCACACTTACAAGCGTCCTTTCAGATTTACAGAAATTCATGATCAACTAGGCATTTTTTTCTTCTTTTGCTTTGTTTTTCTATGAGGGAAGAAATCATCTCATTGCATTACTGGGGTAATCACTAGCCAGAGTACACCATTACCACATGAAAGAAAATATGGAGAACTGCTAGTCTAATACTTGTACCTTGACATTATCATTAATCCAGTCCCCTTGGTGTCCGCGTTCTCTAGTAGCACAACATGGCTGTGTCATAAAACATCTTCTAAGAGTCTACTGATTACAAGTCTGCCTTTACTTGTCAGCAAACACATTATCATCTCCAAAATCAATTGCCATAATCGCATCTAAAAATCATACAGCATGTGCATGTCCTCATGGGAGGGGGGGGGGGGGGATGTTCAGCTGTATGCCAGAAATGAGGCTTTTATACCAGGGAACTGTCGCAAAATAAAGCACTGCGTAATAGAAATGGGATTTATTTTCTCCTGAGGTTGCCACATAAGTCTGCAAGAAATTTAAGATTTTGTAAACATTATACTTCACTGGAAAAAAAAAACAACAACAAAAACAAACGAACAACGAACAAACAAACATTAACTGAGGATGTGCTTAAAAGTAGACAAGAGCATACTAAAAATTGCTCAGTGTAATTTTCTTTGTCATATGGCACAATATGGCACTATATGGCATAATAGGTCTGGTTGATACCGTCTGCTGACTATTGCTAGTCACCTAGTTGGGGGGGGGGGGGGGAACCATGAGGAGTCAGCATCATTCATTCACCCAATTTTCTTGCATGGATAGGTACCGGTAATAAGGTGGATCACTTCACCAGGTTAGCACCCTGCTATTTGCGATAGATGAATGAAGTGGAAATTCAAATGTACCCGAGTCAGGAGTATTTCACATTGGACCTCCATTTAATGTCCTATTCTAGAGACACAGTGTTTTTGCATCTTACCCCCATTCCACCCCCACCCCCAACAAAAAATGATAATAATAATAAAATGTGTGCAGCCATTTATTACCATATATCATTTTAACATTTACGATTTGTAGTAAAATAAAACTGTGTGACATTGTACACCTTATACAAGTGTAATCAGCTGCATGATATTGCTGGTAGTTACACACACAAAAACACACACACAAAAACACACACAAAAAAACACAAACAAGCACACGCGCATACATAACACACACAAACAAAAGCATACAACATTCATAGAGCCCTTTAACCACAAAGGACTAAGGTTACCTGTAATTCATACATTTAAAGACTGAATGCCATCATGACACATGTGATCAAATGGACCATATCCTCGCCTGAATTAATTGTATGTGGGTCAGCTGGCTTTCACACACCACCAATCAAATTCCATGAAGGTTGTTAAACGCCACACAAATGTCAAGGGGACGGGAACCATTAGGCATTCAACAGGGGAGAACTGTGGTCATGGGTGACTTAGATCTGGATTTTGGGTGTTTACAAAGGGGACGGATGGTTTGAGGCTGAAAGGTCCATGTCTACAATCCATAATAGATTTATAATTTCCTGTCTACTAGATACCTCAAACCACGAGGTTCTGCACTACCACCTATCAAATAACACTGAAAATTTAAAGCCTAAACATTTGATGCATGTATGAGACATACACAGTGTAGAAGATATAAAACAATTTGTGCACCTTTTGTCTCTGGGCAATGGACAAAAATAAAAACTTTCCCACCAATCTAGCTGCGAACATTCAATATCTATAAGGATTGGATGACTGGGAGGGTTCCATGACATTTGCTCCTGGGACAATCGCTCCCATGAAATATCTGCACGCTAAGCCAAACATAAATTCTACCCACAAACACTGAACCCTAACCATAATCCTAATCCTCGAATCAAACTAAACCTAGAACTCTATCACAACCCTACACTGACCCCAAGTCCTTGGAGAAAATAAGACTGGAGCAATCGTTGCAGGAGCAAACGTTGTGTAATCCACATGGAGTGATGCAGTCTGTGTGGCTGTGACCATTGAAATACTGTGTTAATAGGAATGGTATAGTACTGGTGGAGATGAGGATTGTGCTTTTAACTTTTTACGAGATACCAAAAAACCACTTATGAAGTAGTACAGAGCATAACATTCATAACATATTCATAACATTAGATGAAATTCAGTTTTGGAATGGCTGAGACATCCAAAAACAAAGTAAAACAAAGCTATCCTGATAAAAGGTGGGTCCCACCTTTTATTCGGATCGCTCTGTTTGCATATCTAAGCCATTTCAAAACCAATTTTCATCAAATAAACGTTGAATTCCTCTTAGAATTACATGCTCTTTCATATTTCATAAGTAGTTTCCCATTATCTCACCCAAAAATTTTCAAAATCTGAAGTTAGGTCTCAACCAAAACTAACGGTCCTTTAAAGACTGAATCACAGTTGAAGAATGAAAACTGCCTAGCAAACACAACATTTCTTGGCCTAGCAAAACTCGGCTTGTGAGCAATCCACCTCACACACCAATCAGACTCCAACACAGGGGAGCACGGAGCACTGTGCCACTTCCAACAAGGTCTCAACAGGTTAAGTTTCAATCCTCACAAAACAAATCTCAAGAGAGAGAAAGAAATTAAAAAAAGAGTTAATTCTTACATTTCTCTGCTTCTTCATGTCCTCCCTCTTCCTCTTGTCCGTCTCAATCTCCACTCTCTTCGTCTGGTACACCCTGGGATGAACAGAAACAGATATGTCTGTAAGTCTGTTATCAGAACTAAACCATTATTTGTACAGAGATGCTCTACACTACATAGAAGGAGCTTTTAAATACAATGCTAGATAATTCAAGCAGAAGAGTTTTTGAAAAAAAAAGATTTCACTACAGTGAATATCATCAACAAAACTTCATCGGGTCCTATTCAAGAGCAGAAAAAACCAACAAAGAAGAAAAGAAAGTTATGGATATATGAAAGTTCATATTTCAAATGTTTTTTCATGAACAAGAAAATCAGGCAAATTCACATATCACGCAAATTTAGTGCCAAAAGCGCCTGAGTCTTCAGTTTGCTTGCTCTATTAAAAGTCTCCATCAATTTCTTGATAACAAAAAAAATCTTAAGGTGTGATAAAATCCTTCAAATCCATTCTAGAGTTGAAAAAAGGTAAACACTTTGAATATGGGAGCACCATTTGCTTTAATCATTCACAAATTATTTCATATTTTCTACATAGTGAATGGCTTAATGGTTGCCTATAAAGAAGTTACAAGAAGGCCTGTTATCATAAGTTCAAAAACTCCTGCACTGTCCCAAAACCTCCACATGAATACTATGGGTTCACTTGCTGTCCTCAGGGCTTTAGTTTAAAATCAAAATCATACAAATACAGAAGCATTTGATGGATTTCCTACAAATTTAAAAAAAAGCCACATGGCATGTTAGAGACAGTAGCACATTTTATCTGCCGTCCTTTCATTTTTGTAATTCAATAATCAGGGTGGGAAAAAAATGACTACTGTATATGCCATATAATTCGAAAGTCTAAATTTTCGCGAATCGGGACTTCACGACAATTTCGCGAGTGGTTAAATTCGCGATCGTGGAGTCTTGTACTGAACAGAGAAATCTATACGTGTACGTCACATTCACATTGGCATTAGAGTCAATATTTTCGCGTGTTTTTAATTTCGCGAATAGCAGCTGACTCGCGAAATTCGCGAAAATAAAAACCTCGCGAAATATTTGGCATATAAAGCATAATGTTCACTCACACGACTTCCTTCTTGGAGCGCTTCAGGTTGGAGATCTCCTTCACGATGCGCGTCTCCTCGCGCAGCGTGAAACTGCGATTCTGGAGCTGGTACTCCAGCTTGCGGATGGCGTCGTCCACCGCCTTCTCCGTCTTGTAGTGGAGGTTGGCCTTGATGCGAGAGAGGGCGTCATTCTGGGAGGATGGACCAGGAGGAGATGGAGGAGGACAAAGGAACGATCGAAAATTTGAATAAACATTGACAGTGATTACATAATGGGAGAGAGTAAGAGATCAGAAAAGTATTGATGAGAGAAGGCTGGGGAAGAGATAGACAGAGTGTGTAACATGAGGATGAAAGAGACAAAGAAAGGAGAGAAAATGAAGAGGAAGAGAGGAGGAAGAGGAGAATTCAGTTCCAAAGTACCAGTTTGACTTTAAGAGTTGTGGTTGTTAATTCCTCACTAAACACTGGCATAATTTGTAATGTCATTTCAGAACAATTACCATGTTTTAGAAATTTACAAAAGAATGTAAAAGATTTTTTTTTTCTTGGACATTACTGTACTACTAAAGCTTAGACAGCACACAAAATTATAGAAGTTTCCATACAGCTCACTAAGCGGAGGGAAATGCAAGGTATGATGGAAAGAACAGAATTTCTTGATGAAATTCCATCTGTACGGATTCATTTGTCTAAAAATGACAAGAAAATCCGTTCAAAAGTTATAAATTTTTTAAGTTTTTGTGCAGTAACCGCTGGATGAAAAGACTACTGCAGCATATGATGTCACATGCATACAATGTACAACAATATAAGGAATATATAAAGAGAATTTCACAAAATTTCATCTTTTGAAAAAAGTACACATTCCCTTGACTCATTACCGACATATGTTATGGGTAACATTATTCCCCCTGCCTCTAGAAAGAGGCAAGTCAAGTGCTCTTTTATTATGCAAAAAAAAGTGAAAATATGTTGAATTTTCTTTACATTTTCTTTATACTGTTGTACGCATATGACATCACAAGCTGTAGTAGTCTCCCTATCCCGCGGTTCCAACACAAAAATTTTAAAAATTCATAACTTTTCCATCAATTGTCCAATTTTCCTCAAACTTTCACTGATGTGTTCTATTAATTTGCTGCATTCTCTTAATCCTTATGTTTATGAAGGTGAACTTGTCCTTTAACCCCTTTTGCACCAGTGACTTTTGGACAGTGGGCACAGCGGTAAAGAGGTTTTCTGTGGCAATTGCCACTCAAAACGCACAGGGCAGATGAGAATGTTCCCTCACATTTCTAGTGATGACCTCGCTGATCTTGTGGATGTGGTCGTCGTATTCCTTCCTTTTAACGATGGTTTGCTCCTTCTGCTCCCGGATTATGTTCTGGTCCCGCATCAACCGGTCCCTCTCCTCCATCTCGGCTGACACCACATCCTGGCTGGACTTTACTAGCGATTTCTGTTCACAGAATTTTACAAACACACACAGAAATGACAAATAGATAAATGAATTAATTAATAATAAATATAGTATGTATCACTACTGGAAATACACAGCATCAACCAGGAGAGTTGAGTCCCTTCACCCTTACCATGCACTTTTGTGACAGTCAAAAACAGCCTTCATTCAAAATGATGAATTATGATGATGATGATGAAACAGCATTTATGTAGCGCCATTTATCTGTAGAAACATTCAAAGGCGCCCAGCTCCCACAAAGTGTCACACATCATTCACAAAGTTGCTGGAAAAGATTTAGTTAGTCTTCAGTTCAGACTTAAAGGTATTGAGGCTGTTGCAATTTCGAAGCTGGACTGGTAGAGAGTTCCACAGACGTGGCGCAACAGAAGAGAAGGCTCTATCCCCATACATTTTTAGGCAGGTTTTGGGAACATGGAGAGTCTGCTGCTTAATATTATAAATACTGGTCAAAGAAGTGACATGACATATTCACACACACACACACACACACACATGCATGCACACACTAATACTTCTGACAGTATTAGAAACATTGCCCATAAAGAATTCAATAAAGGCCTAACAACAAAAACGGAGAACTTCTGCATATATGACAGCTCCTTGTAACATGCTTCCAAGAAGATCGTGAGAGGGGTTTAAGTATTAATGAAGTATTAGGAACTTCAGATGTAAACTTGTACCTAATACATGAAATAAACAAGAATCAAGAAGAGTCACAATTTAGAGTCACAATCAGAACTACAATGCTACTCTCACAGTCAGAGTAACAGTAAAGAGTCTCAGTAAGAGTCATGGACCCATACAGGGTCAAAGTCATGTTCAGAGTCATGCGCATAGTCAGAGTCAAACTGACAGTCAGAGTAAGAGTTACAGCCAACTTTGACTCATGGTCAGAGTCAGGTCCAGACTAACTATCAGTCGAGTCAAAGGCAGAGACAAATTCACTAAGTCAGAGCAACAATTATAGGCATCTACCTTGACAGAGAGAATCATGTTTCAAAACGCGTTTGGAATAGTGTTTGCGAACATGGTTTGAAACGCTATTCTGGGGTTGCCGTGTTTATCTATAACCATCATACAGTCGCAATTTGGGTGTTGTCACTGCGCAGCTACTTTGCGCCATTCGACCCAGGAAGTAAAGGTCAACTGTGTTCCAGCAAACATGACTCATCAGTCATACAAAAATACTGTAAAACATGATATATTTGCGGCCTTTTTCGTGGCATGAAATTTTTGCGAATTGCCACTGGCATTCAATGCATATACACTGTAGTGGAGACAAGAAATTTCACATGCATTTTAATTTAGCGAATCTTGGCGGTTGCGAATTTGCGAAATTAAAATGCATGCGAACATTCCTCATTTTACAGTAATGGGTAGAGAGCACAACCGGGAACAGCTGGGATTTGACCTTGAGATATAAACACGTTTCAAAACGTCATTGCATTTATCTACTCACAGAGCGGTGATCGTGGTCTCAAACGCGTTTCAAAATGCCACTTCTAAATGCGTTTAAAAACATGGTTGTGTTTATCTAACCCCTGAAAATGCCTCAAACGTGTTTAGGATCGTGATTCTGCTTCAAATTTTTTTTAGATAAATGCAGCCATAGACAAAGCAATCTTCCCACCTCCCTGAACAAAGAAAAACAACAGGGTCGCAGTCAGAGTCAGATCCCAGATTCATGTACATGCAGTCAATAGTAAGTCACAAGCTCAGTCATACTCAAAATCTGGTTGATGATGTATGTAGCTCTTACATTGTACAGTCAAACCTGTCTATAGCGGCCACCCAAGGGATACAGGGAAAGTGGCCGTTATAGACAGGTGGCCACTATAGACAGGTAACATGTATCATCGTTGTATACATCTATATATACTTACATGTACATGTACATGTATGTGTGTACGTATGCACCTGTGTGTATCATGCATAGAACAATGCCGGTGTTTATGAAATTGTTGCACAGTACATGTAGCATGTGCACAGTCACGAAGAATGCTTAACACTAGTGCCTTATTGTGACTGAACAAGGGATGAATGCAACGGTGGCGATCACTGAACGTTGCCCAGGAATGACTGGCACGGCTAACAAGCAGAAAAACACGCTGAATTATCAGCTCGGCTACGGCTCCATCGGGGTTTTGGCCGCTATAGACAGGTTAAAATCTACCGCGGGAAACAAAATTTGTGGCCGCTGGCCGCGTTAGACAGGTGGCCGCTATACACAGGGTCTTTAACATTGCTTTTCTCTCGGGGGGATTTTTCAGTGGCCGCTATAGAGAGGTGGCCGCTATAGAGAGGTGGCCGCTAAGGCAGGTTTGACTGTACATGTATACTAGTTCTTACTAGCTCAGCCTCCTTGGAGCTGATCTGTTCCGTCAGCATCTGAATCTCTCTCTCATGCTGCTTGCGGTTGGGCTGCCGTACCATCTTCCTCTTGGCCCCATCTGGGCAGGGGGGAAAAAAAATTACAAGAGAAATCTTGATAATTAAATAAATTTACAATACATTACATGATTAATGCAAAGTTTAGAGTAGAAGCTCATCTGTCTTGGTACTTCCTCTGATAACAGTCTCAAACTTTTCATCTAAACACACACAACAAACACAGGTATTAACTCATCAATCAGAGATACAAGTGAGTTATAAGTCTTTGTTGAGTCAGAAAAAACTGTACATTACACATTCAAAACTTTTACATCATTCAGTTTTATTCAGAGATGCATTTTCACTTGCAAACAAATACAAGGAATTGAAGATGATTTTGCATCAACAGCCACTCATAACATAACATATATACTTTCTCGCTATATCGATTCCAGATATGAGAGTTTATCTTGTTCAAGTGCTTAAAATCCTCGTTCAAATAGTTTATCAATTCCTCTGAAAACAGAAAGAGTTGGTTATTTGTCACACATGTACAGGAGAGGAAACAGTGTAGAATGACAATACATCAATATCTTTCTGTGTTTTCTTTTTGTTTCTCATGCAAAGTTTTACAGAATAGCCAGACCAGGATGTCAGCTATGTGACAAACAAATAAAGTACATACATATAAATATGTACTTCAAACATTATACACTGAAGGAACAAGTACTTTCACTTTTAATCAGACCGTTGCAAATGAAACAGAAATGGAACAGTGGTAGGATCTACAGACTCACAACTTCATTTGCTCAAATAAACTTGAAGAATGCTCTTAAAGGACAAGTTCACCTTCATAAACATAAGGATTGAGAGAATGTAGCAATATTAGTAGAACACATCATTGAAAGTTTGAGGAAAATCAGACAATCCGTTCAAAAATTATGCATTTTTGAAGTTCTTGTGCAGTCACCGCTGGATGAGAAGACTACTGCAGCGTATGATGTCACACGAGTACAACAATATAAGGAAAATATAAAGAGAATTTCACAAAATTTCATCTTTTGAAAGAAGTACACATTCCCTTGACTTGTTACTGACGTATGTTATGGGTAATATTATTCCCCCTGCCTTTAGAAAAAGGCAAGTCAAGTGCTCTTTTACTATGCAAAAAAAGTGAAAATATGTTGAATTTTCTTTACATTTTCTTTATAGTGTTATACGCATATGACATCACAAGCTGTAGTAGTCTCCTCATCCAGCAGTTCCAACACAAAAATTGTAAAAATTCATAACTTTTGCATCGATTGTCTAATTTTCCTCAAACTTTCACTGATGTGTCCTACTATTAATTGCTGCATTCTCTCAATCCTTATGTTTATGAAGGTGAACTTTTCCTTTAAAATGCAGGACAACATTTTATGCCAAAGTGATCAATGATAAGTAAATCTGCTAAAAACATGTGGTATGAACTGTTATCACAAATGTTGGCCTACAATTTATTGCAAAATGCATGGTAGTACAGAACAAAATTGCACTTGTGGAAACTTACACTGTACTTTTTCCCAAATACTACTAGTCTTGTCCATACCTACTATGAGCTTGTGCATTCAAATCTACACTGAGCCTACAAACACCAAAAACTAAACACCAGTTTACCAATGGTGATGGCACGGTTTAAAGACTAGTACTGTATTTAACAGTTCGGGCTGAAGTCATGTGGTCGTAAAAGGCATTTTGTGGGCTACTCAGGAAATGAAGCAAGACTGTGTGGGATCTGTCTGTCTGTCTGTCTGTCTCTCTCTCTTTCTCGCTATTGTCACACACATTTGAGACACTGACACTTTAGAAAAGAGGAACTTCCTACAAATACCAGTATACAGTGTATGTACCGCATTCATGCACATTATGGTGCTCTCACCTCTATTGGTAGCAAATTACTTTCATTTAAATGCATGCACAGAACAGATCCCTCTAAACTTGTTTACAAAAGCATTAAAAGTGCATTGCCAAACCATGCTGAAGTTCGACTTCAAATCCACGGAATATCAAAAGATAGAATGCAAGAAGTATCATCAGAAATATTGCAGTTGCTGGAGTACATGATGACTTTTGAGTGCTGCATGGATGCATTGACTGCTTGTTTGTTGTTGTTGTTATTGGTTTTTTTTGGGTGGTTTTGTTTTGTTTGTTTGTTTGTTTTGTTTTTTACTGTCAGCCAGTCATTAAAGAATGCAATGACCTGGTGTCAAATCAGCACTCACTGTCAAACAATGCTGGGTGCATATAGCTCAAATACCGGTAGACACTATCAGACGTCTACTATGGTACTACATTGTACTCAGACCTACTGTCAAGCTCATCAGGTTTCAGGTTTCCGGAAATATATCCTCTAGACCGGGCGCAGACAGTAAGCAATGTTTAATACATGTAATCATTGTTAAATACACACAATGTGAACAACAGTTTTATTATATAGTTTCAAGAATAAACCATCTACTTGTACAGTTATGGTTTATTGAGAAAAATAGTGATATCTCCCTATGGAGCTTTATTGCATTTTTTTTTAAAGATGGTAAGATGTTTTGTGATACAAACTGTACAACTGACCTACACATCTGACAACTCGCACATTTTTTAAATCACTGCTCCCAATGGTAAACGATACCTTTTTATTAACTACATGTACCACCACTATAAACCTACATACTGTTGTATGGTACATTGTACGTTCATTCTGCACCTTAGTGAACTGTAAGTCTCGATGAAAAATTATGAATTTTTACCCATTACCTTCCCTTCCCCCCCCCCCCCAAAAAAAAAAAAAAAAAATACAAACACAAGAATGACACAGTTAATTAGTAACTATGACAAAAACAAATATCAGTGAAATAAATTTGCAGTGTGATGGGACACAAATAATCATGGTTGCAAAAGTAAAGTTAGCTTCCACTTGTTCAAATATTTGATCGAATTGATTTTGGGCTTTCGCTCTTTGGAAAACTCTGCAGTTGCACACTGCAACGCTACAGGAGCTTCACAAATCGCAATTTGTGCCTGATCTGCCAAATTGCCAGCATACAAACCATGTAATAAACGTCATGTGCATGCAACGCAAAATGATCAAGGGCCTGTGTGATGCTAAAACAACAGCTCCGTGTGCTCAAAACTCGAACTTTGACATAATTAAGACTGGCAACGGCTTGGCTGGACCGAAGTTACACGTCTCCTAAGATAGTCTACATGTCAGACCTCCGGGAATATTTTCCAGCATTGGTGGTTTACAAACCTAGCACGATACTCAGCCTGAACAACATATACAGCTGTATGAAAGCATGATAAAAAAAGGAGGTACAGCACATGAACTGAAGCTACTCTCTGACATAAACAGGAAAATATTGAATGACTAGTTACTACCATCATGTATTGATAAAACTGGCAAACCATATGTAAAATGTTATCCACACTGCTGCTCTTGAATAGCTTGAACCATTTGCAAGCAAACACATTACATTGCTTGCCTATACATCAAAACTTATAATGCATAAAATATGAGATTTCACTCTGATCACAAAAGAAGGATCTCTTCGTAACTATGCTTCTGTTTCTCAGAAATTTGGGCTACAGCACCATTTCCGTTGCCCCGGCTTGATAATTTCAAGAGATGAACAGTGAGCACAGATAAACGGTACCTTGATCCATCTCAATATTGCGTGGCTGCAGATTGCCCCTGTACTCTATGGTAATTGGTACTTCTGCATTATGATTGAGGGATGTACAGACAGTGTGTAAAAACCAGCGACTATCTAAAACGTAATTCCTGTTTGCCTGTGCTGGTGTCATTGAGATCTGGGTCTCTAAAACCCACAACAAAGCCAGGGAAGGCTCTGCCACTTTGTGCAAATAGCCTTACTATCAGACTCTACACAATATAAAGGACCTACAGCTATACATTGATACTTTGTATGTCGTCTGTTGAGAAAGAGAAGGGCATTATAAGTTGTCTTGAACACTATGGGTTCAGTGGCAACTTAACGCCCTTATCATTCTCAACCAACGATACTACATTTCAGCTCTTACTGCAGGTTCGGAATATCACTTTGTTTGGTATGGTGAAAGGGTTTAATTTATGATAATTTCCCTTTACAGAGACAGATCAGGGAGGTGGAACACCTCCCTGGACAGATGGAAAATATCTCACATTACACTGTAGTTTTACAAATGGTTGTCCTTCTAATGATGTTCCTTTGTAATAGTCAAGGAAAGCTTGCATATATAAATAAAACTTTATACAGATACATTTGTAGTTGGAGATATCAAGGCATGTGGTACATGTATTGCTTCTTCAGCTGGTAATTTCATAAAAATAAGCTGCATGCAGAGAATAAAAATCCTGCAGTGATTTATTCCACTTTCCAGGAAAATAGGTCATACCATATGTTTGTACACTACTACAATCACACCCTGGCCGATATCCCTCCCTGTCAACGGCCCCGTTAATGATCGCCCTGACACTTACAGTACTTGAATATGACACCATTCTGAACAGGGTTCGAAATTGGCAATAGTCCGCTGGCCATTGGCCACCCAAAATCAAATCGGACTAGCTAAAAATCATAAAATTCTGAAGTTACTAGTCCGTCTGGCTAGCCAAAATATTGCGTCAGTGTCAAAATTGATTCTAAGTAGTCCGCCTGGCTAGTTGAAAAAAAAATTAAGTGCGACCCCTGCTGAAGCAAATAATTTTCACACAACAATAGATATATCATGTACTCTTAAATGAATCCCACAAGGATTGGAACAATCATCCCCCAGCATTCCCACTGATTCACACTGATCAGATACTACTAGCCATCCCCTTTAAAGGCTCTTACATTTGTGCTTCACCTGACTTGCGAAGAAAGATTGACACAAACGAGAAATAAAGAAGGGAGAAGGAAAGCAGGAGGAAAGAAGGGAGGCATTCTTAATGGACACTTTTGGGCCTCTGTGTATTGCAAACATATGCTGTTGGTTTTGTTTTGTTTTTTTAAGCTCAAAGCTGTGCTCCTCTCCTTGGCCATAAGCATACTCTGCAATTTCTCAGCTTTTCCCTGCTTATGTACTGTTCGTATAGTAAAAATACACAACACACCGTGGCATTGCATGCACCATGTCAAATTACAGTGTATACAGGGGAGCTCTGCAAAAAAACTAAACAACCCCCCCCCCCCAAAAAAAAAAAAAACATAAACAAAACAAAAACAAAAACTCAAGCAGGTTTTAGCTGTGTCTCAATAAATACAAAATAAGAGAAAATCTACATATAATTAATACAGTACATAGTACATAGTTCTTGCATCACAGGTTTACTTCCATGAAATTACAGGGCAATATTGGAATAATTTTACTTCTCAAGTTTGATTAGCAGTTTTGATCAATGGGAAAATACTTTCAACAAAGTTCTATACAATCCTACAAGTGTACACATGTACACACTGTATTAACATCCTGCTACACCCAAGAAATATTGTATAGCAGTCATATTTAAATGCATAGCAAATTGCAATGCGATACCAGGAAAATCATTCCCTGAAGGATAAAATGCATATTTACAATATACATTCATATCTTAAAACTGCACTTTCCTCGGGCCCAATTCTTTCAGATCACTTTCACAGGGTTAGCGGAGGAAATCCGCATCGATGTGGACCTTGTCAGCAGACGCTGACTTCCCTTTAAGATTCCTCGTAATATTCGGCTTCCTCCATTCTGGCTGACAGCCAGGATGTGACGAACACGAATCGAAGACCGGATTCTGAAATGTCCGGAACACAGCGTATCGCCGAATTCAGAGTGCACACAGTCCCTGGCCACAACCTACAAACACAATTAAATCATCTTTTTTTTCTTTTCTTTTCTTTTCTTTTCTTTTCTTTTCTTTTTTTTTTTTTTTTTGGTGGGGGTAGGGAGAAACTCTTTTGACATGTTCATCACTTCAATCATGTGACACAGATATTACAGGAACTTTCAATATTAAAGTTTTTTTTTTTTTTTTTTAAATACAGGTCTGCATATGCTACAGTGTATGTATGGATAAAAAGACAACATTATACTTGATTGCCATCTTAGTATTCTAATAAATACAGCCAGTATGAGGGCAACATATCACAATATATACCAAATGAAGGAAAAGTTTTGTCAAATCTTGCCTTTTAAAAACAAGTTACACATTTTCCAATCATTGCTGCCAGCCTGAAACATTAACAGGATGTAATGTCACTCTCTGATAAAATAAATTGTCCCCTTAACCTAATTTCCTGTAACTTACACAGACTATAAAAGCATTCAAAGTTCTTGTTACCTTGAGGAGTTATATGGCTTGCCCTCAATGTCAAATACTGTTTACGACTACACAATATTTCTACCCATACACTTTTACTGCTTTCTAAAAGCAAACATCAACAGATCACAACCAATATCAACCATTGAAATAATTTGACACACTCAACAGAAATTGAAAAATAAAAACAACAACAATTTTGCCCCTGGCACCTTGCGATCAAGATAACTGCAAGAATTTTAAAATCAGCCACAGTACGTTTTATAGCTAATTTTGTTCTTAGGGGGCCTTATACATTGTAGCTGCCATCTTTTTGTGAGCCCATACATGTATGTGTGTGTGTGTGTGTGTCTGTGTGTCTGTGTGTGTGTGTGTGTGTCTGTGTGTGTGTGTGTGTGTGTGTCTGTGTGTGTGTAGCATACAGACATTGTACATGTCCATGTGTACATGTTCTACTTTTGGGTACCGTATACCGGGTCTTGTTCCCTTCTGTTTGATGTATTTGTTCTCCTTTTTTTTTTCTTCTTCTTCTTTTTTACAAAATTCTTTCTTTTTCATTCGTAATATTGACAATAACAGTTAAATAAAATAAATTTGTGTTATCTTGTCATGAATTAATTTGTATATTGTTTATATGAAAAAGAAAGAAAAATAACAGATTGATAATTCAAACAAAAAATACCAGACACATTCGCAGCATGAAACTTTCACAAATTGCCACTGGCATTCAATGCATTGTGTAAAAAAAAAAAAAAAAGAAGAAGACTTTCATGTGCATTTTACTTTCACATGTCCTGGCTCCTTGCAAAATTTGTGCATGCAAAAATTTCTGCTTTTACATTTAATATTCTTTGTGCTCTTGTTGACTAATCTGCAGAACCCAATGGCTTGCTACACAGTGGACAATATTCTTACCATGTATTATATTCGCCTCTCCATTAACCATCGATGCATTGATTGTGATACATGTATCTCCTGTGATGTTGTAAAAGTTCCAACAGCAGCGGATGTGGAGAGAAAGACTTTATAAAACAGGTTTCAGTTTTGTTCTTGCTACTTTGTTTTTTCATAATGGCTTTGTCAAAGGGCAGATAAGAATGGAATATTTCACACTGAAGTCACAAGACATGTGATGTACAATACCTTTAAAGTCAAAGGTGACAATACTACTATCAGAAAAGTTTAAACAAAATATTAGTACAAGTCTGTACATGGGCATACAATTTACATGTGTACACGTTGTACACACATATACAAACAAACACACACACATACACATTCACACTGCATGACATTGTATATGTACACAGGCATACAAGTACTTTACAAACTTTGTACAACATTTGTAATGGGTACTACATTTGTACATACGTGCATATCACACTTATGATCTACAACTACTGGTTCATAATATATCATCATCATCATCATTAACTAAAATGCACAATGTGCCATTGAGGAATAAAGGACAAAAGATTTTTTTATCATTGGTACACAAAAAAAAATATATGAAAATATCCCCTCTCAAGTGATTCTAAAAGACGAGGCGAGGTACTTTCCCATTTTCACTTGCTGGTGCCCAGTCAATTTGCCATTATTATTTGTTTGTTTGTTTTTTTCCTGCTTGACACTATATTCTCATCAGCAAAAATTCCCTTCTTTTTTGTTGTTCTTTTTCTTTGGGGGGGGGGGGGTGCGTCACATGTCTCTACCTGTGCTGGCATGAGAGTTGGAGAAATGGTTGCTTTCCTTTACTTTCTATGTCTGTTTGTAGGGGTTTTTGTGACCAATTACAAACACAAAATTACGGGAAGTAGCCCGAATGGTTTCTTCATGCTTGTTTGTCGTTGGGTGTTGTTGTTGTTTGTTTTTTTCTACAGCATAAATGGTCCATTAAAAGAACAAATACATTTTATATTTAAGAAAAGGTTTTTGCTGATAATATGAATGGGCCTCCAGTCTGGAAACAGCCCAGAGAAGTGGAGTGTTGACAAGCCCGGGAAGAGATTCTTAGAAGTCCCAGCACCCAAGCACATGTCGTGGAATTTATCATGCCTTGGTAGTCTGCTAAATGCCTTGAGCAGGGTATAAATCAATCTAAGAAAGTATGATATTTCTTTAATTCAGGCACCACAATCATTCAAGAAGAAAAAAATGCGTTTGTGTGCTTATTAAAACAAGTAGGGCCTGTTGCAAAGCAAGCTGGCGGCCTTTTCTGCAGCATGAAATTTTCGCAAACTGCCACTGGCAGTTGATGCATAGGTCCCTATGGGGTAGACAAAAACTTTCGTGTGCATTTTAATTTTGCGAATTTCACAGGACAGCCAAGATTTCTGATTTTACACTGCATGTAGTCATACTAGGTGTTACAAAAAACATTTCACACTTTTGATCCTTACTAGTTCAAAAGCTACTGTAAAAGTGGATATTTTCGCGCGACTAATTTTTCGCGCTTGGCCGGGTGAGAAGAGTTTCGCATGTTTTTTATTCCGCGGAATCAAGACATCACGCACAGAAACATATGGCAAGCAAAAATATTCACGTGCTTTTATTTACGCGCTAGTTTCTGGTTGAGCGAAATGCGCAAAAATTTCCACTTTTACAGTACCGTATATCAGATAACACCGACATTGATATGAGTAATAGCTGAATAGTGCACAATTTTGTTGGAGGTAATCTAAAAATGAAAGCGTGACATGGTATTCATGTCTATTGTTCAGAGTCATTGTAACTCACATACACATCATTGGTTCTTGTGTACAGTTCACTTTTGTACAGAAGGCTCAAATTTGACCAAAATCTGGAACTTAAAGCTCTTTAAAATCAATCATGGATTTAAGGAAAAAAAATCACTATCACTATTAATGATCAAAAGTTGATTTTTTTTTTTTTCTAGTGTATTCTGTAGCAGCGGGGGGGGGGGGGGATGACAAACTTGCTGCAATTCTGAGAAGATCCTTGACAACTCACCTCTGGACAAGCATGCCTGCATTACCCGGGGTATTCTCTTTTTTTCCCCCCTCTGTATCAGTACACATTGTAGGACGATTTGTGTGTCTTGTGTTGACTGTTACTGACATGCCAACCTCATTGTTGGCTCTTCTACATAGTGATTTTATTAGACTGTACTCTTACAACATGTCTAAGAATAGCTGCATTGCTAGGCATGATCTCATTTTTCCAGTACTAGTATCCACTACTCATTCAACTATACATACAGTACATACAGTTTGTACATTTCAACACATCACACTGATGCACAGTTTTTCGACCTTACATCAACTCTATACTGTATGTTTCAATCGACTTTCACAGAAACAGAGTCTAGAGCTTTTACGAAAAAAGCACTCAAAGTGGATCCAACCATACTGTATCATACCAGACTGGTTCACATTGGTAGCATTTTTACCACAGCTGTACATAGCATTGTGCAGAGATAGCGCAAGGTCTCACAAGTTGAGTGCAGAACTTGTATCAGAGGGATTACACATTGTGTAGGAACAGGGTCAATCACTTCCCGCACCAGCGTCGTTGAAACATAGAAACAAATATTTGTATTGTATGTGCTACGCACGCTCTTCTCATGTCAACGTCAACTACGGATACAGTCCTCTTTTGGACCTGTTTCTTAAACTCAAGCGTTCTCTGCTGCTGTACAGGTACAATAAACTCTTGGACCACATCTGAAGTACATGTATACAGTGTAGGTCCCCTACTAGACTGTTTCACCATTGTTCGGTTTGCTTTTAAAGGAGTCTTCAAGCGCTCCTCTGGTACGAATAAAGTACAGTAAGATACGCTTTGAAAGAGCACTCAAATGCAGCCTAGGACATCTTTAGACAGATCCATATTACCGGTATTAGTACGTTACATCTGTACATTGTACAGGTAAATACAGAAAACATGGTTGCAAAATCACTGGACACAATAAGAACTGCAAGGTAGCCATCTTTGTCAAGTGAAAGGGACATTAAGGAATCCAATTTTTTCTTTAATTTGAATATGAAAAAAATTAATTTCCTTGTGCTTCACAAAATATGCTCATGGTGACCACAAATTTACCTCTATGAGCACTTTAAACTCAATTCATCAGTCTTAATATTTTGTCTCTTTTTTGCTACATACACATCACAATGTTCATAATTATATTCTGTATTCTAATTTAACTTATCTATCTTGTATCAATGCACAATTGTGTTCTATAAATCAGTGATTTTACCATGATACTGGAAAATACAGTTTGCATCTGGCCTTTTTTACGATCAGTGGTGTAACTTTTGTACTCAGAGGGTCAAAATTTCAAACAAAATATTTTTTCATTATTCTGTTTGATTCCTGTTGGAAAGTATTCAAATTTTTGAAAAAATAACATTTCAGACCTTAAAGCTGAAGAGTTATTGGTGTAATTTAAGGAAAACCCTGGCACCTGAAGTAAATTTAAGCAAAATTTTGTTTTCATGAATTGCACCATAATGACAAAACTGTGTAGTCAAACTTCACCATGCAAAGTTTATATGGTTAACAACAATATATAGTTTGTGAATCAAAACTATTTGGGGGTTGAATATAAAGTGAATTAAAAAAAAAAATACATGAGATTTACAAATTGTTGGTAAAAATACCAATTGACATGCAATTTTAAAGATTTTAACTATTTATTGGAGGGCAAGCCAGGTCAAACTCTATACTATAACAAGTCTTTAAGAAGGGCTACCTTCCTATGTAGGTTAAATGAAATTCCAATCATTTCTTTAAATCTTGGATTTTTCACACATGGATGTTTCGGAGGTGACAGTTAACATAATAGAATGTTTCGGAGGTGACATTAATATTAACACTCAGTTTTTCTGAGAATAAGTGACAATAACACAAAACTTCTTCTTTTTATCAATGTTTTTGATAATCATAACTCGAGAACAAGAAATTAACTCCTGTTTCAAGCAGATAAACCACACAGAACAAGTGTTTTTTTACACTTCATTAATTAGCATGGGCACCGGTAGTTTGCCTTCCATTTGGACGAAGGTTGTAAGCTAAATATTGTAATCTGAAGAAACATGGCATTCCATTTTCTACCTTAAATTGAGATGAGGGTGTGAGATCATTTTAGTAATGTTTCTTTGCTCTCAGAACATTTTATTCCACAACACCAGGGAAGAATCACTTCGTTTCGGAGGTGACATTCAATGTTAACATTGTGTTGAAATATTCATTTACAGTAAGAATATGACAGACATATTTAAAGCTAGATATTGTAACCTGAAGAAACATGGCATTCCATTTTCTACCTTAAATTGAAATGAGTGTGTAAGATCATTTTAGTAATGTTTCTTTGCTCTCAGAACATTTTATTCCACAACACCAGGGAAGAATAACTTTGTTTCGGAGGTGACATTCAATGTTAACATTGTGTTCAAGTATTCATATAGTATGTCCCCCCCCCCCAAAAAAAAAAAAAAAAAATACAATTAGACTTTTGCATTGATAGCACCCAATATGATTAAATCAGCTAAAATCTACTTTGGGGTCTTAAATTATAACATCTTAGCTCTATTTTGCAGAAAGCCCCAGTCAATTTGGTTAAGTGGTCTCAAAGAAATGTGGATTGTTATAAAGGATGTCAAGAGTCTGATTCTTCCAAGTTTAGCACTTGGATGCTCTTGGAACTGCATATTAATGTGTAAACACAATATACAGAACTTGGAGGGAAGGGATTCCTGACATGCTCTACAAAAATCCTCATTTGTCTTTGACCTCTGAAGCAAATTGAATGGGGTTTTCTGTAAGGTGTGGGCAATGAGTTATAGTTTCAATCCCTCAAATTGTATTTTAGATTGATTCACCATCTTTAAAGTTATCGTTGCGGAGGGTACCATTGTAATTTTTTGGTGGGGACATAGGTTATGAATGCCAAAAGCAAAAATTCTTATTTAACTTGTATTATGTTTTTGTTTGCACATAGTATTATAAATAGATTAATTCAAGGATGTTCATGAATTCTTCATCATTCTTGATAGCCACCATACAAATGTTATAATACTGGTGAAAGGTATTTGGTTCATCTGGGATAAATTTTCTATATACCAGATTCATTTAAACTGTTGACATTACTAAAATATATTTTATGTTCTTTCTGAATTGCTTGAAAATTACCAGCAAATCATATATATTAGTCACTTTTGAGAGTAAAAAGTATAAGATAAGAAAAAATCATTTTATTGTTTTGGAGGTGACACAACACAGAGACAACCCAACTTCTCAGGTGTTAACTAATACAATTGTGAACATTCATGTCTTTCCTCATGGCTGTAATTTTCAAATATAAGCTCTTTCTTTCAGTTCTTACTTGTTATTTTGTTTAGTTATTCTCTTTCATGATAGTGGATACCAGCTCATATTCTGTTTTAGATTGTAATTCATACTAATCTTTAGCAAGTTTTTACAGTTTGGTTAAGACAACAGTTTGTGTTTCCCAGCTGAAGAGAGCAGCATAATGCTTTTGTGTGAACTTATGGGGAAAATTTTTTTTTAGTTCAGTAATTTTACCCATCAACTTCACAGAAGGTCCCGGACACAAACTGGTCTCAAATAACCCTATAAGGGACCAAAAAAGGACAAGTTCACCTCAATAGACACGAGGGTTGAGTAAATACAGCAATATTAGTAAAACACATCAGTGAGAGTTTAAGGAAAATAAGGCAATCCGTTCCAGAGTTATGAATTTTTGAAGTTTCTGCTCAGTCAAAGCTGAATGAGAAGACTTCTATAGCTTGTGGTGTCACACATGTACAAGGATGATAGAGAAAGTATCAAGAAAATTCAACATATTTTCACTTTTCTTGCATAACAAAAGAACACATGACTTCTCTCTTTTGGAAGGCAGGGTGAATAATATTGCCCTAACATACACCAGTAGCAAGTTGAAGAAATGTGCACTTTTTTCAAAAAGTAAAGTTTTGTGAAATTCACTTATATTTTCTTTATATCGTTGTATGCATGTGACATCATACATTGTCGTAGTTGTCTCATCCAGCAGTGATTGCATAGATATTCAAAAAAAAAAAAAAAACACATAACTTTTGAATGGATTGTCCAATTTCCCAAACTTTCAATGATGTGTTCTACTAATGTTGTTGCATTCACTCAATCCACATATGTATATATGAAGGTGGACTTGTCCTTCAAGAAACCATTTTCTTTTCCTTGAAATTCCAGTACTTCAAGCCAAATTCTAAGATAAAACATAATAACAAAACAAGGTAAACACGTCATCAAAATTATATTGAGATAGAACTACAAATCTTGTTTTTGGATCTTTCCCTTTCCAGTCCTGGGGACTTGTTCCTCTGTTCACTTTAGTTGTCAGATAACTTCAATAATATTTAAAAATACAATGTCATAAACAGTTGGTTCAACTTGGAAAATGTAATAATTATTGTCATATCAAAAAAAAAAAATCACATAATTTTGTTTATGATTACCACGTTGTACATGGAAAAACAACAACTAAGAATTCAAGAACAAGTTGTGCACCAGCTATAGGCATGTGGCCTTTTTGTGGAGTTTGATTATTTTATGATTTTTTTAAGATTGTGGACTAGGGTATGCATGAACTGCCACATGTATCACTTTGGTATCAAGGGAATTCTGGTGAGCTAGGTATACAAAAGTCACTTCTACTGTGATGATTTTGTAGATATTAAATGTATTTGAAAATGTTAATAGATAGTGAAAAGGAACTGAAGTCTTGCCTTTCACTATCACATAACAATATGGTGTTAACAAACAATGTCACCTCCGAAACACAAGAAAAAGCAACCTACATGGAAAGCTGTGATTGGTAAATCTTCACAACTAAATTGCTTAAATTGGAAATCAAGTTTCTAAGATGAAAGCATCTATATGTTTACTTGACTAAAGCAGGAGAATTGATCTTGATTACAATATTATATTTACAACAGATGGGTGTATTTTGTGCATTCTCTTTGTTAAAAAAGTGAAAAAATGTAAATTTGCACTAAAACGTACAGTATAGTAATAAAAATAAGAGTGAGAGTGTGTTAGTTGATTTCTCCACTTTGAGACTTATGTTACTAAAATAAATGAAACCATTGGTGTACATGATATGGTTTCTCTTCAATAGAAATGAGCAAAAACTCTTGTTAACAGTGTTTTGTCACCTCCGAAACAGTAATTCTTAGTGTTTATCAGATCTTTTATTAATCTCTAGAAAATTCTCACTTCCTGTTGCCATATTACTATTTTCATCCAAAAGAGATTCCTGTCAATTGGACAGAATCAAACAAAATTGCTTTGTCTTCGAGAAATTATCAAATATAATACGCTTGTTGTTTCGGAGGTGACAATTGTTTCGGAGGTGACAAGTGTTAACGGAAAATTGTAAATTGCTCCGAAATGAAAACAACAGGCTATATTTCTACTACCTTCCTTCTTAGATGATGTGAGGGGATATGTTACATTTTTGTAAATGTAATGTATAACTGATGTCAAGAATAAAAAAATCAAATACATAAATCTGTTGTCTCGGAGGTGACAGAAATGTTAACGGAAAAGTTGCATAAATTTATAAACACTCACCAAAAAATGATAAGCTATTTGAATCAAATAATCTTTGGATCGAAGTTAAGTCAGACTGATTACTATTCTGTTTTGATGGAAATTAGCAAAGTTGAATTTTATAATTGTGAGCAAGAGCTAACTCAAAAGAGGGGTTAACTGTTAACGGAAAATGTCACCTCCGAAACATAAAGTTTGGACAATTTCAGTCTTTAAAGAAGACAAAGCAGAACCTGGTAAACATAATAGTTCTTAAGTTTGGATACCTGTCTATCACCACAACAACAAAAATAATGAAAAGGAATAAACAATTTAATATGCTAGGTCTGACAAAAAAACCATGTCAGAGTGCATACACCAAAAGTGTTGGATTTCAAGCATGTAAATGCATGCCACATCTGAAAGAAAAAGAGAGGAAAGTTCATTAAGGTACCCAAGGTAGACACTGTGGGTGGTAAGTTTATGAGAAAAAATAATGCATATCTGTCTGTGTATAAGAAAGTTATACACCAATTAGTGCCAAAACCGTGTTTTACACCACTGATTGTAAAAATGGCCATCTACAATGTACATGGACATGCATTGTACATATTTGTACATTATCTCTGAAACCTCAATTTTGATTTTCATGAATATATCACTAACAAGGCAAAGGCACAAATATCAAAAACAATGTACATGGACGTACATTATCTATGAAACCTCAATTTTGATTTTCATGGATATTACTAACAAGGCAAAGGCACAAATATTGAAAGCACCATTTTCAGAAGGGCATGAAATATTTCCCTGCTCTGCAAAAGCTCCTGATGTACTTTGGATATTAACCATTTTAGTAACTGAAGATTCTGTACATAATGGCCTTTTGTTCCCTGGAAGGTACAGCAATATTACTCTCATTTTGACAATTTTCTATGATGTATTTATTGTAAACTCACATTTTTATTTTTTGTCTCTAAGTTATGTTTATTTGAAAGCCTATTAAGACTTTACCAAGAGAATGGTGTGTCACAGAAATAATTCTGACACACTGTACTTTTGTTGACCTTTGACCTCTTTAAAATGACATTTATATTCTATCCTATATGACAACAGGTAACAAAATGATAAAGCATAAAACTGATTTTTTTTTTTTAAAAAACGGGCAATTTCGGGCGGTTTAGGAAGTAATAAGACAAGCAGTTACGGGTGTTTCAGTTACTAATGGCGTAACAATCCATGAGTATATGATGCAGTTTTAATATAGACTATATGTGAAACTGAACTTGAAAGTGCATAATAGCAATGTTGAATTTCTTATTTGCAGAGGTTCTGTAGTTTGCACACTGCACATGCCCTAATGCCGAGATTTCTTCTCACAACAACAGTATTTTGTCTTTATACCATGACACAGAACATCAGAACAAAAAGAAAGAACAAGATATTGTTGTTGTTTTTTTAAGTTCATACACAGTATGAACGCAGGCAGTGCTAGTCAAGATTAGTGCTGGTATCATCAATACAAAGTGAACTTTCCCTTCTTCATAAAATGGTTTTTCATACTCATTTCATAATACATGTAACTATCAAAAGAAAAACATGCGTACAAGATGAAATAAATAGTATTCAAATCCCTCAATTCAATCATTTTATTACATTGAAGAATCATTCTGATAGCAAAGTGGCATTACAGTACAGCCTCCTTTCATGTGACATTTCCTAAAATGTTGCATCTAAAATCTACAATTGCTTTGCCGCAAGCAATTCAATCATGAAGAAAGTCACTGCTTAATCTTTCATGCAATGACTTTTAGCAATATGAGTGCTTGACTTAGTAGTTCTTCACTGCTTCACGATTTCTAAGAAATTATTTGAATCCATTTTTTTTTAAAGTGTAGATTATGCTGATCAAAATAAATAACAATGCAATGTAGTGCATACTTTCTGCACTTGTAAATCCAGTCTCCATGGAAATGCAAGCATTGTACTCAAGTGGGGGGGTGTGGAGAAAAAATAAACCTACATCGTACCATGGAACTGCACACTCTTGTATGTTTAAACACTCTGAGATAGCAACAAATTCTTTTTAAGGTAAAAGGAGATAACATATTTATTACAAGAAATCAAACGATATACATGATTTTCCACACCTACCTTGCACACACATAAGACAGGTGAAACTATCAAGCGATTTCTGAGCATTTGGTCTCATATTGGCGTATCAGGACACAAAATGTGTTTTTTTCTTTGCAACATCATTTAGTAACCCCGCAGAACAGAAATAGCCAATTTTGACTGCCACAGGCACCCGAGTATCCGATCTATACCAACGCTCACTTTCAAATGTTTTGGTCCTTAGATTAGCCGTCTCACTTCTTTCAAAAATAGAGAAAAGAAATAACGCAAGCAGCCAGTCGTAACAAGCTGCCTCTTGTCCCACTCTCATATCCTGGGGAATCTTGGCACTGAAGATGGCCATTTACTGGATAGAGACTTGCTGATCTTACAAAACTTGCAAAGATTTGGTGTATTATATCACCGAGATGAACACCAGTGCCGACCTAGATGTTATGAATTGCATAATTATTTACACAATAAATTTTGTAAGAGTGAAATTTGAGTGAAGGATTACAATGCGTACATAAACACATGAAGATTTTACGTAGTGTATCAAGTACAAACGTACATGACATGTTCTTTTGGCAAGAGTTGATCTGCGAGATGACTGGTACATTGCATTGTTATGATTGATGGGGGGGGCACAGCAGGGTGGAGTTAAAGGGAAGATAAACCCCAAGAACAATGTGGATTGAGTGAAAGCAGCAACATTAGTAGAACACATCAGTGAAAGTTTGAAGAAAATCGGACAATCGATGCAAAAGTTATGAATTTTTAAAGTTATGGTGTTGGAACCGCTGGATGAGGAGACTACTAGAGGTTATGACGTATGAGTGGACTACAATATCAAGAAAATATAAAGAAAATACTACAAAAATCCATTTTTCATGAAAATTACAAATTCCATCAACTTGATATTGACATATGTTAAGGGTAGCAATTATTCCCCCTGCTTTCTGAAAGCGGTTGGTCCACTGCTCTTTCATAATTCCAGAAAAGTGAATTTTTGTTGAATATCCTTTATATTTTCTTTGTATTGTTGTCCACTCATACGTCATATCCTCTAGTAGTCTCCTCATCCAGCGGTTCCAACACCAAAACTTTAAAAATTCATAACTTTTGCATCGATTGTCCGATTTTTCTCGAACTTTCACTGATGTGTTCTACTAATGTTGCTGCTTTCACTCAATCCACATTCCTCTTTGGGTTTACCTTCCCTTTAAATATTCGGTTCAGCATACTGTAAAACGAGGAATGTTCAGGGGCATTTTAATTTCGCATACTTCAAGAGCGGCGAGATTCGCGATATAAAATGCACACAAAAATTCTTGTCTACACTATATGCACTGAATGCCAGAGGCACTTCGCGAAAATGTTATGCCGTGAAAATATCATGAAACTGTGTATGTACTATAGAAATATGTCCACCATGATTGAATCCTTGTGAATTTGTTTTATCGAGATAATTATGTTGTGTCGTCATATAATCCATGCATACTTCTCAAACCCTTCCCCCTACCTCTTTCTTTGTTTTGTTGTTGTTGTTGTTGTTGTTGCTGCTGCTGTTGTTGTTTGTGTACCATTGTGGTTTCACATGAGAACCCTGTCTAGATGTAAAATGATCTTTCTCTGGCTGGGAGCCTACCAAGTTTGTGTAAGGGTTGCAGCCAAATCTTTGTCTGGGGCCGTTCTTACTGCATGAGATTGGAACATTAAAAAACAAAACAAAACAAAACAAAACCAAAAAAACTGCTGTGGTTGAGCTTTCTAAACACACAGCAAGATACACTACAATGTGAGATGCATTGCAAGGCTTTTCGCCACGGTATTAATGCACATTTGGCTCTGCAATCTTTCATGATGATACTATGGATACAGTTGTAAACAGTATGAACACCTGCACTGTGGTTGGGAAGAGGAATCTACTGTACAACATGACATATTCGTGGCACGAAATTTTCGCGAATTGGAGCCGACGGCCTTTTTCATAGAAAATTTTTGCAAATAACTGCCACTGGCCTTCAATGCATATAGTGTAGACAAGAAATTTCGCGAATCTTGGCGCTCGCGAAATTCGCGAAATTAAAATGCACGCGAACATTCCTCATCTTACGTTAATCCTCGAGTGGAAGTCAGTTGACAAAATTCACATTGCAAAATACCACCTATTTACAAACAAACTACGCAGGAATTTTCTTCAAATTTCACAATGTTTTGGGTGGCTTTTCGCACAGTTGCTATAGTATGTTGCACATATTCCCGATCTGCTCACATCCCAATTTTTCACGCAAAAAGTGGCCAAAGTTGAGCCCTCTTGCTGTGAAGGATGATGTTCACTATGACGTGTCCTCTGTAACTAGCACAATGTTTAGAGTGGCTTTTTTGATCAATTGCATTCTCAAAAGAAAGGCAGCACTACAGAACAGCCAGCTATACAATGTACTCTTCAAAATGCATGTTTGTTCTTAATATCATAATGTCCAACTACATGTAGCCCTTTCCAGTCCTCATCCCATGGGTTTTATTCACTATTTCAGGTTGAGTAAATCCCTGTAGCTTATGTGTATGTAGGTACACATGTTAATGCACTTGCAAAACACAAGTTTGCATATTATTTCAATGACCTTGACAACAGACTTCACTTCTACCTTTTTGGTCACAAAACTTCCCTTGTGCCATGAACAAAAACAACAACAAAAGCCAACAAACAAACCAGCCATACACAAATGAACCCAACTATTGAAGGTCATTCGCTACTTGATTGGCACAACTGATACTCTGCTCTAGTTTCTTATACAGTTGTATGACAAAGTCACCAGAAAGGCATTGAAGCACAGAATGTCCACACAATTTCACACGTATACACATGTACACTGCAGATGTACAATGTAGGCCTACAGCTGTACATGTACAGTGTACATTGTATACAGTACCAAGGAATTATGAAGTAACAAGTCCCCCCCCCCCCCCCCAAATCTGGCTCATTGTTGTGTGTTTTTGACGACAGAGCAGCATCAATCACTTTTTCATGGGGTTTTTGGTTGTTGTTTGTTTTTTTTGAGGACCTTGAAGCAATTATTGTACTACAGGTAGTACATTACAGTGGCACTTGAGGTAGGGAACAGGATATGAACAGTGAACACAGCGACCTATAAATCACGCACCGACTCTATCAGCAGCACCAATGTTCAGTCACTGCACTCTTGAACGTGATCCCCTATGATGCACTTTTAACCCCATATACATTGTAGCATGTGTGCTTTCTGTGCCGATTGGCACAGAAAACACCATAGCATTGAACACACTGTCTAAAGTCCCTGACACAAAAGACTCGTCAGTCACAGGTGGCCATCATCAACAGCCAAGGGGCATAATACTGTATCCAAGGAGGCAGTCCTGCCTATAAATGTCACGGATGGTACAAACCAAGACCTTTGTATTATGAAACAATATTAGCATAACGTTGAGGATTTAAAGCACCGCACACATAGTCATAATGTCAGACATCACAACAAACATATACTGTAATATAACATGTGCACTCATATTCTATTTGGTAACATCTATACAAAACTATGACATGCACACACAAAGTGGGTTTACGTGGCATAATAATATTTTATAAGGTCATCTATTCATGCCTATAGAAATGTTGAATGATTTTAAATTACATTCAAAGATAAAACTGGTTCATATCATACAACTGTACATTGTGCTTCTATTATGCCTACTTTAGTATTATCTGGATGAATGTTAGCACTATTAAATAAAATAGGTCTACTCAGTACATATCCAAAGTGTGTACCATACAATGCAAGTCAGCCATGGGCAGAAGTACAACTTTGTACCTGTACATACACATGTACAAGTACAATACAGCACTGGTCTCTTTTGGCTACCAAGTGACAATACAAATACATTGTATTGTTTGTTCAAATTACAACATTAAAATACATACAGTGTATTAGTACACAATGTAGACAATATCCTGTATCAGGTACCATACTGTATACGCCATATATTTCGAGAGTCTAAATTTTTGCGAATCGGGAATTCCTGACGATTTCGCGAGTGATTAAATTCGTGATCATGGAGTCCTGTACTGAACGGAGAAGTGTACACGCGTACATCACATTCACATCGGAATCAGAGTCAATATTTTCGCGTGTCTTTATTTTCGCGATTAGAACCTGACTCATGAAATTCGCAAAAATAAAAATCTCACGAAATATTTGGCGTATACAGTACATGTAGCACTGACAGCAATTAAATTGTAGATTGGACCCACAGCACAATTACTTGTTATATTGTGCATGTATGAACTACCGGTATTGGTAAATAACCATTGACAGCATGGTACGATGTATCATACAATGTGCACATGTAGCAATTACATGTACAACTGAAGGGGTTCATCGATTTGCAGCATTGTTATTACCAAATTTTAATGCAAAGAGGTCAGTATGTTGTACATTCCCGTTTACGCACACTTGACAGCTTGTCAACCATGCTGGATACACATGTCATACATACAGTACATACAGTTTCTTCTTCAGGAAGATTCAACTGGAAAGGTGTTTTGAAAAGAAGCAGTGAAACATTACACAATGGTTCAGTGAGAAAAGAGCTCCACCCAGAATGCGATCTCACATTGTCATTTGTAAACATTTGCTTGTCATTTAAGATACCATGGAAGTTTGTGATCTTGCATGCAACATGTTACAGCTGTGCTGCTTGTTTGTCTGGTATTGCAAAAAATATGACTTATTCTTCAGGAATTCAACTTTCTTTATCTACAGGAAAAGCAGATACAACTATACCGGTATGTTGTACACTGTATGTACCCTCCTGTGTACATGTAGGGCCCTAGATTGTAAAGATGAATGCAGTACATACACACTGCAAAGTACATAACTCATGACATTTGCACACAGTGCCATATCATGTACACAAAGTGAACAAAGATTGCCCTGTACAAAAATGTACATGCGTCACCACACCAGTAGTCACATGTCCACTACTGTTATTTCAACAATGTCTGTCAGAATGCAAACCCTACCAAGGTCTGGAGAATGATATACAGCCATACAGTTGGTCTATAGTAGAGTGCTTCATATTTGACAGAATTATTTTTTGCGGAATTCCAAATATTTTGCCACTCATGCAGTGCTCTCAATTTTGTTAATTTTCTAGACACTTCTGCAATCTTCTCTCCCCCACCCCAAAAACAACAACAACAACAACAACACAACAACAACAACAACACTATACACAGTACTTCCTTTGCGGTTCAATCAATAAGCCATTCAAAATTTTAAAAAAATTAAAAAACTCCTTGTGTCAAGGACATTCGCTACCATTACCAGTATTTTTTCCCCTTTTGAAAAAGACATATGTACATGTACAAGATGGCCATACTTGACCGACCCTTGACCTCTAGTAAGCTAATCCAGACAAACTTGACTATTAAAAATGAGTTAAGTAGCAGAGAAGGAAAGATCCCCCCCCCCCCCACCACCACCCATAGCAGAGTCATTACCATGGATACACTTGTACATTGTACAGAGACCTTGGTCCATGGTGGTACCAAGCTGACATCTCTCTTCTTTGTTTATTGGCAAATTAATCACTGTCCAAAAAAAAAAAAAATTATCTTCAGGTGTCTCCTCTACAAATTTGGTACTGCAGATGGGCCCTACGATAATTATACTATTATTGCATCATTACGCTGTACTGAATACTGGACCCTGGGAAGTAGCAGCCCACATAGGGAGATCTGCAACTGCACATCGGCAACAGTGTTGTTTCCGGGCAGAGTGTCCCAAGTAGCACCCCCTCCCCAGCAGCATAACAATAGCACAGTGGGGTGGTGTTATGACCTCATTTCAATAGGGCCACGTGTCCTTACCTCTTCTCACCCTCAGAAGTCCATCCTCCCTTCTTTTTGTCCCTTTGTCTAGCTGCCCGTACAGATTACACCATCCAGCTCAACCCTGATGCAATAACCTGTCCACTTTACAGTACACAGGGCTGTATGGCATTTTGGGTGAGCCTGGACTACTGGTAGTCTCTTCAATCAGACCCTTTAAGCAAATAAAAACAATCAGTACACTTGTACATTTCCACTGGATAAAGGGAGAGTCTGATGTACTCACAGGTATTATAATGAGGTTAAGGCCTTGCTGGAATAATCTGCTATTCATTAGGGATACAGTGTATACAATAAATGACCTGTGTAATCTGTATTAAGAGCTAGACATTGTCATATTTTGATGCATCACTGCATCAGATGTTCTCGAGATTAATATTGTTCATCATAATTGTTATCACCATCCTTTGTCTGTTTCGTTTTCCATCTGAGAAGATGGCTGGATAGCCCATCCTGCACACTTGTAGCTGGTTTTCCATGGGGTCTAGCATATATGTGAGGCAGAACCACAAGTTATACAATGAATTGAGTGAAGAGGGATAACGTGCATGTTGTGACCCTCTCACACACGGGACCTCCATATTTTTTTTTTTATTAATATTTATTATTTATTTTTTTTTAGCCCTATAGATCCAAAGGACAGTGTTTTAGCCTCTTATGTATTAGAGGGGGCGGTATGATTACACACAACACTGCTTGGCTACATAATAATAATAATAATAATAATAATAATAATAATAATAATAATAATAATAATAATAATAATAATAATAATAATAATAATAATACAGGGTACTTATAATGCACCAGTTCCACATAGTTAACGTGCTCAAGGCGCAGTAGAAGAAGCTACATGTGCAATGTAGACTTGGGAATTGAACCCAGGTCCTTTGGATCAGGAGGCAGACATGCTATCAACTGAGCCAAATCACCACCCTAAATTTAATCTGATAATATACAGTACCTAATGTACATGTATGCATTTGACTTAAAGTACATGTACCCAGTACAATCCAGTAAGAGGAGGGTATACATACACATAGCTACCCATATGCACCGTTAATTTATAAAACTATATCTAAATGAACAATTTGAAGTCAACCTGGTGTATACAATGTATGCAATCACATCAATCAATGCTCTTGGTTGTCTTTTACTCATACAGGTGTATAACATAAAAACAGGTGCTCTACCCACAGGCTGTAATTCTAGACTATTTTGTGGTAGAGAAAGGAAAGTGATGTACACCTACATTTGTACTGTATGCCATCAATTATGAGCACCGGTATATCAATTATCACAACTGCTGGTAGACCACTCTCCGTACAGAGAACATACTTTTGCAAATTCATTGAATCAACAATTACAGAAACCAGGGTTATCCAATCCAACAGAAGCAATGCTCCACTTGCAGTGCCTAATTGATTACAATCCCCAAATCTGACATTACTTTTAAAATGTACAATGCACAAATATACAGGCTATAGTCCTATATCATTCAGTGTGTGTAAAAATATCACTGCATGAATGATGTGAAATTACACTACTTTGTACATGATATGTGACAATTGTACATATGAGAATACATGTACACACGTACTACATTCATACACTGTTGTACAGTACATTGTAGGCGTACCTGTACAGCTGTAGTACAGTGTAAGGTTGAAAATATGCTCAAATGTAAGGACCTTCTACAATTTGTACTACTATTACCAAGATAAATCACTCAAGTTGAGTGATTTAATGAAATGAAAATGAAAGTTCATGCCCACCCTACATGCATACATGTACATGCAGAATTGATCTTTTAATTTTAATTACTCATGCTGCACATGTCGTATGCATGTCATGGCTGACCAAATAACATTTAACTTTCTATGATGTACTCAACTGGCACAGTGTGCAAATATTGTACAGTGAACATAGCAGGCACAATCACACACACTGAAAAAGAATGATTCAAAGCAAGCTTTTTGCGCTCTGTTCACACATGTCCAGGAAAAGAAAAACTGCACCGGTTCACGAAGACAAAGCGCAACCCAAATCGCGCCGGTTCAAGCAAAGCCAAACTGTGCATGCCTGAGTCTTGGCATCTGACCTGACTTTGAATGATATGACTGTCCTGCGGGTGCGACTTAAAAAACTTCAATCCCCAACACAGTATAATTTGTTCGTTAAGACTGCAGTACTCTACACCGTGTTTCAAATAACACATACAGTATACAGAGCTTGTACATGTGATCATTATATTAAAATGTATGTACATGTAACTCTGTCCTAAACATTCTGTTGTACAATGATTTACATCCTGGATACTGTAGTACAACTTACATTGTAAGTGTGCAGACATTGATATCAAGCTCGTTAACTTGGATGGGTCTAAAACCATCCAGGCACAAGACTAGGAGTTTGCACACACACACACACACACACACACACACACACACATAGGGTACAAATGTACCGAGGTACGCATCTGCACAGCCCATTTGCTCCTGTAGCACAGTTACCAGTATTTGATGAAAATATACCAAGCACTGACGTGTTGAAGACAATCCACTCTCTCTCTCTCTCCCTCTTGATTGATCTCTCCTACATGTATCTTTGCTGTTGCTTGATTCAAATTTGCCTGCATTACTGTGAAAGCACAAATTTCCGCAGTACATGTACATTCATTTTCACATATTTCGTGCAAGTTTAGCTAGCACAAACTCAAAAAACCAGCGGAAATATCTTCACAATTTTCTCTGCACATGAGGGGCAGGTTGACAATTGCACAGCACAAATTCACGAACCTGCAAATATGTTTTTGAGCTGCTCAGCGCAAAAAAAAAAAAAAATCGAACGTCATTCTCTTCTTAGCAAAAACAAATTATATCACGCAAAAATATTGGTGTTTACAGTATTTTGATGTAGATCTGAGCGCAGTATCAGGTTCAAGATTTTCACAGATGAACAAAATTAACTGACCGATACAACTTGAGTTCATAATATTACTCTCTAGCCTAGCAAATTCTTTGAGTGTCCCTTAAAGTACAGAACAAATCATAGAGTTTTGTTCTCAAAATATCATCTGTATTTTACACAAACTGTACACTATAAATGGTACATTTCTCCAGCTCCGCTAGGACTTCGAATAGAACACAGACAAAGCAAGATATTAGCGTAGTCACAACACAGCTATCAAAAATAAGAGCATCTTGCAACAGTGTGGTCTGCATATGTAGACAGGAGACAGAACACTGCAAATGTAGACTGTATATCTCACACAACACTTACATTTGTACTGCATAGATAATGCAGAAATCCTACACTACATGGTCCCACCCATGCATGTACAGTATGTGTGTGTACTTTATTTGTCAGCCTCCAGATAGAATGTTCTGACCAGAAAGATTCATTTGTAGAAATTTCAACATCGACCAAGCCTAACTATCTAGCAATACCATCCAGGTAAGTCACCTTTACCAATGATTACCATATAACAGTCAGTATACAATGGGCATCATTTTTACTGCACATTTATACTGCACGATAAACAAAAAATAAAATGTATTTTTTCTACTGCATACGGTGAACTGATATGACAATGATGGCCAATATTATGTCTCTTTTGCACTGTGTGAACTCCCTGAATGAAATGAGACTGAATACAATGCAGTTACTGCTACAATTCACTTTATTATATTTTGGCATGAGATTTGTTCAGTCATACGATGTACTGTACATGTATGAGAATAATATGATTTATTGAAGTTTGCAACGGTATTGTGAACTTGGAAAATGTACAAAACTAGTATAAATACAAAATTTGTATGATTACATTCACAGCCACTTGTGATACCAAACACCATAATCTAACCTCTGACACTGTCACGGGCAAAGATGATGAATGAACCGTGACATTCTCTGTCCCCAAAAATGATCCATTTATGTGAGTTGGCCTTATTACCCTGGACATGCTTGTAAATTGTATTGTATACAAGTCACCACTCAGCTACAGTGTACGGCAGTAGAAAGAGTACAATATTGTACAGGCTCACCACTGTTCAACAGCTGACTTCTGTACATTTGTATCAAAAAAAAAAGGAGACAATAGAGTCTTGCTAATACAAATAATGGGAGACAAGAGCTTAGAGCAGTGTACAAGACACTACATGTAGGCCCTACCTGTACAAGCTACATCCCTACACAGCAGCCAGTGCAAGTTCATGTATTTTAATATGGCTTCACCGACATCAACTGTTCCAAGCTTTTCAAAACAAAAGATGAGAAAGTTTATCTTCAGGGCCACAACTTCACGATCCAGAAACATGCACGCGCACGTCTGAACATCACGAAAAACAACTTCACTCACAGGGTAGTAATAGGATCTCATCACTCGAACATGCTACCAAAGTCAGCTGTGGAAGCTTGTAAGGGGAATAGTAGATCGATTATGTAGAACAATTACGATAGTAGATCGATTATGTAGAATGATCACGATCACGATTGGTGGAGATCGATGTAAGAAAAAGGAGAGGGGGAACGACGATGTAACAACGAAGAGGTAAAGCTTGTGTGCCGTGTCGGCAAAAGTAAAAGAGAACAGATTGCATATTCCTGGTGTCGATA
Organism: Diadema setosum; assembly: GCF_964275005.1. Classification (NCBI taxonomy): domain Eukaryota; kingdom Metazoa; phylum Echinodermata; class Echinoidea; order Diadematoida; family Diadematidae; genus Diadema; species Diadema setosum. The sequence goes on along the minus strand of NC_092700.1, from coordinate 26,384,376 downwards.
TCAGTCATTCTGTGTGTTGTCTAACGAACCCTTCTACATTTGGCGCTGCGAGCAGGGTCAAAATACGTCATCATCTGTACTTACTGTAGTGTAGACCCTAGTAGTGTTATGAATTTTGAAGACATTCTATTAGCATGATCAGTACTAATACTACCTATTCTTTATACCAATCACTGTAAATTCTGAGACTCTACACCCAGTATGACCAATTTATGGGGAGGGTGAGATCACTGACCCGCGAACATCCCCCCCCCCCCCCGTAACTATACACAGCCCTGTCGCTGTACACAAGTGTAAGTCGCGACAGGGCTGTACGGTGTGGACACTCCGTAATCTCTGTATTCGGGGCGCCGACGCGATTTTGAATTTACTGCACCATATTTGTTACTATTAAAGACTACATAAGGTGAAAACTTTATCTATTTAGCTACCGTTTTCAGCTATTGATATTGATATACTCATTTTATAACTTACCAAAAATTGCACCTTTTTTAATCCTGTACGCCGCAGAAATCGTAGAAATTGCAGAAATGATTCGAAATGTCGGCGCAGCACTGGGCAAAGAGGGCGCTGTCGACTTCGCGGGCGTACAAACTCTAGCAGCGCAATTTGCATCGTTCAAAGCTGGGAAAGGTTTATTTTGAATGGCCCCGCGATGATCACAGCATTCCAGTGTATGTTGCGTGAGGGCTCACTATGGACTGAAATACCATGCTCATAGTCCAAGTATCTCAATTCACGTGAGTGATTCGTAAAATGTGTGAAAAGAATGTAGAAATTGTCAATAGTTTTGTTGTTGTGTGGCCGTGTTCGAGGGGTTTAGTAGACATGTGTATGCGGTTCCGTAGATATGTGTATCACACACCGTCAGACCCCGTGCTAGCTTAGCGCACTGATCTGGTCGGGCTACCCCCCCCCCCCCACCCCCTGTAAATAAAACGCACACACACATAGAACATTACAATCAGTGTATGCTAATCTATATGACACAAAATAGGTATTCTGTAATTTGCCCGCACTCTATTACATCTGAATATGTCAAGACCAATACTCATGCAAAATATGCACACAATCATCAGTGATCATAATCATGAACTCAGCGACGCCGCGCTGTCGACTGTCGTTTTGAACCGCCTGTCACTTTCCATAGTAAAATATTACTGTGACTGTGAGTATCAAGTATCAGGTTCATCTGTTCAGTGTAAATTTCGCTCTTTTGTTTGCTTGCCTTATATAAGCCTTGCGACACGACAGTGACTCCAACAATGGCTCTAGCCTACTCAAATAATTAGCTACACGTACCTGAATGCTCGAAAACACGACGTAGTTTACCGTCTTCGTCGCTGGACTCGCTAGATGCTGCGGCAGCAGCTGGCTCAGCCATAGTTGATTACTGCCCAGTCGCCACGCCTGTAACTTCCAGTGGCTGTGGTCGCAGGAAACTAACCGCTAGCTGCTCCCCAGTGAAACCCCCTCGCTCGTCCGGTGCAAACACCCAGTCCCGCGTTGCTTTGAACAACCTTCTCAGTATCGACAAATACTGTGTTTTCTCTCGCCGTAAAGGCATCCATGCGTGTATAAATCCTTCTATGTACCCATGAGCTCTTTCCTATCTGTTGTCAATCTTAACATTCCTAATACGTTCCATAACGATGGATGGTTGTTTCAGCCAGATACAAACTCGAAGTTCTCGTCGTCTTTCCAATGGCTGTAAACTGATACCCGTCAACCGACCGCGACGTGCGTTTTGGGTACAGGTTATGCACAGTGGAATTATGCACTGTGCAGGGCTCATTCACTCATTGTGTGCACGGCCGGCCGCCGGTGACCCGGGCCCGGCATTTCCATATCCGGGTTTCAGCGGTGTTTTTATGGTACATGGTATGGTGTATGTACGGCGTTCGGATATCACCGATCGCCGTTCTCGGATCCGATGTACGATGTCACGCGCGCTTGTTTGTTTGTTTGTTGTTGTTGTTTTTTTTTTTTTCTCCACTTGTTACATTGGTACGCCGTGTGTGCTGCCGTCATTCTTTTCCTCAACGAGTTTGCGTGAGTGTGGGATACACAGTTTGCTTTACGGGTTAAATTAAAGAACTCGTTACGCCCAGAAGTCAGTCACGTGAAATAATATACTTTGAGTACTTACTCGTAGTACGCGCTCGTCGTCGCATGCGTGAGTACTCTATGTACTTTGTCAAATCGTGAATTCGGACGTATCAACAGACAGGCTGAGGCCGGAGGGGGGGCACTTGCCCCCCCCCCCCCCCCCCCAGTGCCGTATATTAAGAGAGTCTGGCCAACTCATAAATTGGACGCCATGTCGTTACCCATCGTACAGTGCGCTTATGGTTTTAGCGTGTGCGCTTGGAGGGTTAAGTGTGTACGCGCAGGCGTCCCAAAGGCACGGTGTTGCCACAGAACTCTTAGAGTTCTGTGGGTGTTGCTTGACTTTTCTTTCTCTTGCCCAGAGAGGGAGAGAGAGAGAGAGAGGGGGGGGGAGGGGGGGGGGGAGAGAAAGGGGGTAGGTTGAGGGAGGGACATTCTTTCATTCCATCCATGTTGAACAAAGCCAACAAATCAATCATTTTTACACATTCAAATAGACACAAGCACACAGGTATACCGTATAAATAATAGGGAAGCTGTCTAAAGGACATAATTCCTGAATATAAAAAATGATGAATTATTGCTGTGAAAATAAAAGAAGAATTCACAGTAAGTCGTATCGTAAACTTTCACTAGACTGTATGCTATGTATATTGTATTTAGCAAGTTGTCCAGGGAACAAGAATATTGTATAACAACATGATGTATTATATAAATTTACAATTCTAGCTGTGCAGAGGATAGACGAATTCCACAGTTATTACTGTTTCCCACGTAAATACATTGTAATCATCAATTACCATAGTCCCATATATGTATGAAACTGACATGAAGGCCGATTAGTATGTAATTCAAAAGGAATACACCTATGTACAATGTACAACATGAAAAAGTGACGTCACCGATATTAAGGTATATGTAAAATGATCTAAAATTGTTTAAAAATAATATCTAAAAAAAGACATGTTGAACGAAAGCACAAGTACTTTACCTGGATAACATAATATGAGGGATATCCTCAGTGACATCTGTACCAAATATAAAAAAAAAAACCACACAAATAAAGATGTCCTAATGGCGACCGGTATTCCTCCGCCATATTACATTGTTCTCTTAGCAGGTGTAGAGTACGTCTTGACAATGTTACACGACAGTTTCACATAGTTGGCAGAAAAAATGGCAAATTTGTCATTAAATTTAATGCGTCGAATGTTTACTTTCCTTGAACTAGGTATGAATGGATGTCTTTTATTGTTTAAGAGAGCAAGTATTAAGGAATTTGAGCATTTTTACTTTTGCTTACTTCTTCTCACTACTTTTTACTTACTACTATTTTCATGGCAATACTTTCAACGGTTATTTTAAAAGTATATAGAAAATTCTGTCATTTTAGAATTGCACCTACCTTTGACCATCATGGCCAAAATCTTTCCCTATCACGCGTCATTGTGTAGTAATGATGGCATGCAAATACGTGTACCATATTTGGTTTTAAGTTTGTGAATTGGGTAATTTCCAAGGTATTTAGGAACTGCATGGGTAATAGTATTTCCACAATCAATAGAGAGTAGAATTTTAATATTACATTTTACCTGACATTGATCCTTGACCCTTACCCCCCTCCCATACCCCCCCCCAAAAAAAAAATAAATAAATAAAATAAAATCACGAGAAAATCACGGTCCTATAAGCCCTATAAGCTAAAAACAAAACTTCGTCCACTCACACAAGCATACATGTCAAGTTTCATTACCTCAAACGGTGTCCACAATATTGATTGCGATATGAAGGACAGACGGAAGGACGGACGGACGACCAAAACAAATGCCTCAGGCGACACTTTCGTATGTTATGGCGGAGACATACAAATGTGAATCAAAACTTGGATAGTCTGAAAGACACCGCGAGGAATCCAAAGAAAACGAATCAGATATATTTTTCCCGTCGCACTCTGATTTCCCGCTTTTTCCTTTGTTTAAGATCTGTCGGAAAGCGGTGCATCATTACACTAAGAGCCAGGTCGGTTCGCGCAACGCCATGCTGCGCAGGAAGGCATGACTAATCTTCAGTTTATGGCAATAAGATATCAAAATATCTTTCGTGTTGTACCTTCTATATACTTAAATAAAGTTGACAACCTTACGGCAATGACATATCCCCACTGCACCATCACTGATATTCAGGGGAAGTCCCCAAGGCAAGCAATATTAGCGCGTAGCTGCGCGTAATGAACAATGGGCACTGCGTATGAACTCTGCTCGCGCCCGCGTGATTGACTTTGGTAACAACATGGCGCCTGTAGGTCACGGGACCAGCTTTTGACCAATCACAGGCTTCAAAACACCTAAGCCGAAAACCGAGTTGGCCAGACTCTCTTAATATACGGCACTGCCCCCCCCCCCCCCCCCCATTGGCACTAACCTTTTTTTCTTTTTTTACAAGTGCCCCCTGTAGTAGGGCAGATATGTAACAAAAATTGGTCGAAATGCTCACATCCGGCGGAAAGTATGAAATTTTGCATATAGGGGTAGTTTGGGGCGCTGATTTCAAATATTGCCGGATCCAAGAGTTCTGACCACGGGGTCGGCCGCCATTTTGAATTCCAATATGGCCGCCATCACAAAACAAATCCAAAGATCCCTATCTTCAGTTCTGAATGACCAGTGGCACCAAAATTCGGCACACATGAGCGTTTTGACATATTGAATTTGATGACAGATTCGGAGTGTCTGACAAACATCGAATGGCCGCCATTTTGAATTCCAATATGGTCGCCTCGACGAAATATTCAAAATTCCTATCTCGATTTCTAAGTGGTGAGTGACCCTGAAATTAGGTGTAAACAAGTATTTTAACACAGTGAGTTAAAATAATAACTGATGTGATGTGTCTGACAAACGCAATGCCTGCTATTTTGAATTCCAATGTGGCTACGAAGACAAACATCACGACTAACATTCACGGGCATGTCAAAAAGTGCAGCAAAAAGGAAGCATAATGCACCTTTCACTGACGTCACAATGTAAATACATCAGCGCGCACTCTATCAGTTACAAACGCGCGCTCAATCAGGTAGCCTAATTTACAAACCCGAAATAGAGATTTTCAACACTCCAACATGGCAAATATGTATAAAAATTCAAATTGGCTGCCGTGCAGCTTGTCAGACAAATCAAAGAAGTCTGTTATTGAAGTCATCATATCACCATGCTTTTATATATCAAATTCCAATGGCTAATGTCATTAAGAACTGAAGATAGGGATCTTTGACGGCGGCCATATTGGAATTCAAAATGGCGGCCGACCCCGTGCTCAGATCTCTTGGATCCGGCAATTTTTGAAATCAGCGCCTCAAAATACCCCTATATGCAAAATTTCATACTTTCCGCCGGATGTGAGCATCTTTTTCACATATCTGCCCCACTACTGTAACAAAATTAATAAAGACAAAAATGAACAATAATGGCAAGCACTTTTCTTGTCTAAAAGTTGTCAATTTCATAACTGAAAATGTGAAATTTCGCTCCTACGGGGCGAAAATCAAAACACGCTATACATAATCTATACACTAATATTTACTGAGTATAAAAATTTCAGGGCCGGCGGAGCGTTTTCAAAAGTGTGGGGGCCCACTTCCGGGTTTCATGAGCTGACAAGCAAAAAAAAAAAAAAAAAAAGGGGGGGGGGAGGTCCTCATTTCCGGGTTTCTTCAGCTGACAAGCAAAAAAAAAAAAAAAAAAAAAAAAAAGCCCCCCACGGTTCCGCTGGCCATGAATTTAGTGTGTAGGTGGGAGCCTCGCGTCCTCGAGTGTGCCCCTTGAAACATACCTTTAGTAAACCTTACATTTTCCCTTTCTTCTATGCTTTTTGGCGATATCAGAATAATTGTTATTACTCGAACAATGCGATCACGTTTAAGCTTTTAGTGAATACATTTCAGACGAATGGCAAAGTGAAAGTGGCTCGCTCGCTCTGCCCGTTATAGTAAAATGAACAGTTTTCGTAAGTTATGATCACAGGCCTTTGCAGTGATTTTTTTTAAACTATGTTTAATTCCCTAGAAATTTGAATTAAAATGTTCAGTAAACGCAACTTTAATACTCTGTTTTTACAAAAGTCCCTACCGTGATGCCCCCCTCCCACACCCTCCTCCACTTGGTCGCTTCGCTTCCTCGCCGAGGATCTCACAACGCCACATAATGCGCCCCGTCGAGATTTTGCCCCCCCAAACCAGGGTCCCGTTGCATAAAACTTTTTTAGCAACCTTAAAAAATTCAAGTTGGGATTTGCCCAACCTGAATTTTTTAAGGTTGCTAACATAAGAATGTAAAATCCGTTGCATAAAAACTCTGGTTGGGTGCTTCCAACCGGAATTTTGTGATTTCAACCGGAAAAAAAATCCGGTTGGAGTTTTATGCAACGGGCCCAAGAAGTGTTCCGGCGCGCTTGACGAGGTGGCTGTGGCGGCAGGCCCCTGGGAGCTTGGGGTGTTGAGGGTTCTGCAGCACCCCTGACTTTTGGGAATGGGGATGCTACACACCCCAGTGAAAGATAACAGTTGGGGTGCGGAAGCTCCGAAGAAAATCATGATTTCTGTGGGAAAGCACCCCAACTTAGTTTTTGTGCAGGCCCTACATGTTATTCTTGTAATGTTGTCCTCAATCACAATGTGTTCATCATGCACCGTAATCTATATGGGCATATTGAAGTAGGGCCTATGGGTAAATATCAAAATATTTAGATATCTGTAATTTTGGTGATTATGTGGACGGGATAGCAGACGCTCTTCCTCAAAATAGTTAAGCATCACTTTTTCTTTAGATTTGACTATCATCTTTGTTTCACAATTGGATGAATGATCAAATCGAGCAACAACTAAAGAATTAAGTTTGTTTACGATTCTTTCTTTTGTTTGCTAATTAAATTTATTTTGTGTCTTTGATGATCGGGGCTTACAAATACCGATGCCGCCGTCTTGCTGAGCGATCTGAAGATTCATTTTAACAATATATTGGCTATTTGCTTGTGTGTCAGATTAGTGCCCGGGCATGCCCAGTCGAGTAAGCCCTATTAATCATGTTCATTTTTATTTCATTTTTTTTCCTTGCACAATTTCTATTCGCGCATCCCTCTATCTTTAGCATACGCATGACCTGTCTTAGGGATATCGAAAAGTAATCACTATCACAAATCTTTAAGGCGGCTTTTAATTTAGCACATTATGTGCAGATGGAACGTGGCTTTAAAGGAAATAAGACAGTATATTGCACGGCCGGCGCCACGTTTAGGTTGGGGGGTTATGGGGGGAGGGGGCAGTTTACATTTCTGGTGACACTTCCGGGTTTCATCAGCTAACAATAAAAGATAAAAAAAAACTAACTAACAAAAAGCCCTCGGCACAGCCTAACTTTCTGGTGTAACTTTCGGTTTCTTCAGCTGAAAATAACATATGAAGCAAAAAAAAAAAGTAGGGGGGCAAAACTGGTTAGACCCTATATTATTCCCAAAAAGTAGGGGACCCCGAGCCCCCCCCCCCCCCCCCCAAGTTCCGCCGGCCGTGAGTTGTGACTCCATTCTCTTGAACCTCCTTGGCGATACAGGTAATTTAATTGAAGGTGAGCACCGTCTATAACCTCCATGCATAGAAGATACCCATGCAGCGAAGATGCACTTGCGGAAGAGCTATACAGATCATGATGTGGCCATTCATATTTTTCTTTAACTCTCATTTTTCTTTTTCTTTCAAACATGATATAGTCAACTCACATTTCTCTCGAGTATCTGTATTGTACTGTAAGTTTGTATCACGCCGTTGAATTTCAATTCTATAACAAGGAAAAGTAGAAATTACGCGGTGCGTAATATATGTCCCCGCCGGAAGTAGCATTTTGTAGCAAAATGTACAATATAGGTCAAAAATAAAGGTCAAAGATCAAAGAAGTCAAAGGTCAAAATTCTGTGTAGAAGTTTTGAAGCCCTCACCTAGTGCCATCACATAAAGCAAACGGAATCGAAATTGGGTTAGAAATGACGAAGGAGTAGCATTTTGTAGCCAATGTACAATATAGGTCAAAAATCAAGGTCAAAGGTCAAAGAAGTCAAAGGTCAAAATTCTGTGCAGAAGTTTTGAAGCCCTCACCTAGTGCCATCACATAAAGCAAACGGAATCGAAATCGGGTTAGAAATGGCGGAGTAGCATTTTGTAGCCAATGTACAATATAGGTCAAAAATCAAGGTCAAAGGTCAAAGAAGTCAAAGGTCAAAATTCTGTGTAGAAGTTTTGAAGCCCTCACCTAGTGCCATCACATAAAGCAAACGGAATCGAAATCGGGTTAGAAATGGCGAAGGAGTAGCATTTTGTAGCCAATGTACAATATAGGTCAAAAATCAAGGTCAAAGGTGTTACGACCAAAATCACTCTGAGAATGATCGCACAAAAGAAACAATCAACTAATGTTCAGGCGGTTTATTAACAGTGATATTGTGGGTACAGACTCGTAATCGGTTTTCACATTAGTACAATAATGATCAATAAAACAATTATAAATCGGTAGTGAAATAACTTACAGCCAAATTTGAAAGCAAGTAATCCTTTGATAGTGTCCAGATACGATGTTCGATGCACCGATGAATGATCCTTGACGCACCGATGAATGGTTCCTCCGACGTAACTCCAAAGGCACTGGTTGCAATAATCCACTTTATAAATCCAGGGTAAAGCCCACGATAAACAAGGTGTATGTCCACGGCGAAACGTGCAAAATCCAAACGTTATGACGACCACGTCCAGTTGATGCGTTGAATGATGATTCACTTTATAATGTCCAGCAAAGAAACCAGCCCGTCAACAGCTTTGCCGTAATAATGTCCGTTGACACTAAAATATGGAGTCTATCTCCAACGTAGGCAAATTAATTCTCTGCAGGCAAAATGTCAGCAGGCAAAATGTCTCCCAGGCCTTATCTCCACAAACACAGTTTGTATAGCAGGTCAGTAGGTAACACAGGACTGACTATAACAAGTCGCTTCAGAGCCAGAAGTGACGTAACTCTCAGAGCAGAGGTGTTGGGTACTCTGCCTACCTCAGAATTTCTCCGGCTTATATATTCATTCACCCCTTTCTAGTACATTCTGTAATTTTCTCCAACCTGGGGCTACATACCTGAACATACTAGCAAGTCCAAATTCCAGGAATCCTGGATGACTCACTGCCTAATATGTGCATAACATCATTACCAAAATTAACTACCAATCACATTGGGCTACAAGGGCAGTGCCTCACTCAGCCAGCACTTCCTAGAATTTTCTGGAATGGGTGAAATCATTCTAGATTGAATGAGCTATAATGTATTTCCTGTCACATGCATACAATCATGTACTGTAGCTACATTGTATACCATGTAGAAAATTCTCCACTGATCTGGTCAGCCTGTGAGTGTACTATATCTATATCATATAGAATGTTCTCCATTAATCTGGTCACCCTGTGTACATACACATTAAAACAACCATGCATACAGCCATGATACATGTACATAACTACTTGTGTGTACATTTGTGACAAAGGTCAAAGAAGTCAAAGGTCAAAATTCTGTGTAGAAGTTTGGAAGCCCTCACCTATAGTGCCATCACATAAAGCAAACGGAATCGAAATCGGGTTAGAAATGGCGAAGGAGTAGCATTTTGTAGCCAATGTACAATATAGGTCAAAAATCAAGGTCAAAGGTCAAAGAAGTCAAAGGTCAAAATTCTGTGTAGAAGTTTTGAAGCCCTCACCTATGCCATCACATATAGCAAACGGAATCGAAATCGGGTTAGAAATGGCGAAGGAGTAGCATTTTGTAGCAAAATGTACAATATAGGTCAAAGGTCAAGGTCAAATGTCACAACTGAAATTCTGTGTAGAAGTTTCAAAGCTCCCATGTAGTGCTATCATATAAAGCAAACAGAATCAAAATTGGCTCGTAAATGACAGAGAAGTAGCAAATTGAAGATTTTGATCACACACGGACGAACACACGGACGCACGGACACACACAAATACGGAGCCCGTTTCATAGTCCCCTGCTCGAACTCGTTCGGCGGGGACAATAATAATGCAATATAGCTCCCTTGTGTGGAGGAGAGATACCCATACTACACCATTCCGCTCTTAGATAATTTGATTACTAAATGACAAATCATAAACACTTTCATTTAGTTGGTTCTAAAATTTCGTCCTTAACCTTCTTATCGCCTTTTCGATTGAAAACTTTCCAAACATTCCTCCCAATGTTCTTTCCTGATGTGAGAGGCGATAGGCCCCTCTAACACCCTCCAGTGCTTGGTTAGTGCACATGGATGATGCGCTTGTATTGGATTTCAAATAGGTTGATCACTGTTGATGAGGAATCATAAAATTATAATGGCACTTATGTACATTTATAGCGTGTCTCGATCTATACCACATGTTTTCACGCGTATTGTAAAGGTTGATACTGAACATTGCTGAAAGTTGTTATGGACGTATGTCCTCTCAGGTTGAGCGGAAAGTCTGACACTTATACGAACACAAATCTAGAACTGAAAATTTCATTATGCCCCCTTAAAAAAAAAATCAAGAAAAGACGGATTTTTAAAATGACCGCCAAGAAGTGCAGAAAACCCTCAACACTCAATCCTTCACGTTTCAGATTCTTTCCTATATATTAACCTATATTCTCCTCTCTACTCAATATTAATTGTCTATAATACAACGCGGCCATGCACTATTGAAATTGAAGAGGAAATCCATCCAAAAAATTGAATAAATTTCAAAACAAAGAGAAAAATATTCAAAACAATACAAAAATGACAAAAATCGGATTAGAAATAGGAAGATATGAAATTTTGAAATGTCACATTTTTTTTTCGGAAAACATTTCTTGACCATCAATCCTTTTTTTGAATATTCAAATCAGTGAGTTGACAATGTCATGCTCTCACAATTTCTTATCAATTTCATATACTCTCAAAAAAAAATCGAGTGAAATTTTTCACTCTTGAAAGAGTGAATACAAAAAAGAGTGAATTTAGAGTGAAATTGGAGTGAATTTTGAGTGAAAATGTTCATTTTCACTCGTTTTAGAGTGACGTCAGGGATCACTCCAAAATCTTCGAGTGATCCCTGAGGTCGCTCCAAAATGAGTGAAAATGAACATTTTCACTCGAAATTCACTCCAATTTCACTTTAAATTCACTCTTTTTTGTATTCACTCCTTCAAGAGTTAATTTTTTTCACTCGATTTTTTTTAGAGAGTACAGAAATGACAAAAATCTCATATTTCAGCTTTATCATCTTAAAAAAAAATAGTCAAAACCACTCCAAGTAAAAAAGAACAAAATAATCTTAAGTAATATCAGTATCTTGGTATGGTAACATGCTTGTATTATTCTTGTATTAGCTAAAAATAACATTTTTCTGGATTTCATATAAAACATGCATGCATGCAAAAATTGTGAGGGTATGACATCATCAATTCATTTGAATATTCATTAGGACTGGTCAAGAAAATAATGTTCGAAAGAATGTGACGTTTCAAAATGTCATATTTCCCTTATTCTTATCCGATCTTTTTTTTATTGTTCTATACATTGGGAATATTTTTCTCTCTCTCTTTTGAAGTTTATTTATTTTTGGGATGGATTTCTATAAAAACCACAGCTAGGTCGACATGCAATGATAACGACCCCACGTTCATCACTCGATACAAGAGCGGATCCAGTAATTCTGTAAAAGGGGGGGGGGGCGCAAAGCAGTTTATATTTCTGGTGCCGCTTCCGGGCTTAATCAGCTGACGGCAATGAAAAAAAAAAAAAACTTTCATTGGTTTTATTTAAAAAGGCAAAACAAAATGAAAAAGCAGTTTATATTTTTGGTGCCGCTTCCGGGCTTAATCAGCTGACGGCAACGAAAAAAAAAAAAAAAACTTTCATTGGTTTTATTTAAAAAGGCAAAACAAAATGAAAGTGGGTGCCTCACTTTTTAACACAATACATAAATACAGTTTGCCAGCCGATGAAGAGCGGGAACGTTTTTTTGTTTTTGTTTGTTTGTTTGTTTGTTTGTTTTTTGTTTTTTGTTTTTTGTTTTTTTTTTCTTGTAAGCTGATAAAACCCGGAAGTGGCACTAGAAATACAAAGTGGGCCCCTTCCCCCACATCCACCCCCCCCCCCCCGCATCCACACGTAGCACGCACTTTTTACAAAACGTGGCACCGGCCATGAGAAAGTAAAATTGCTTCAATACACGACCATTATCCTCCATTATCCTCAATAAAACCAATGCAGGCAACACAACAATAATGTATATAGGCCTATTATATAACCTCACGCATGTTCATTATCACCACACATTTTCGCCCAATGTGATGGTAAAATAATTATTATGTTACAGTAATATACAAGCCAAAACCACGTAATAACGAGAACATAATTATCGACAAAGAAAAAGAATTTATTGTCAAAAAAAAAAATTAAGTACGACTGGTATATCTGTATACGATTTTAGTTATAAAACATGGGAATTTCCATCTATATAGCCTTCACAGTCGGTTTTCCATGTTTTATTTCATATTCGAAGAAGTCATTTTCGTCAAATTTGCTCAGGCATCAAAATATCATTCAAAATTGTTTTTCCTCGTTCAAATTGATTTATATAATTGATATGGCACCACATTTCGCAATTTGACATTCTAATTCACTGAATGAGCATACATTTTGACAATGGTTATTCAACTTCGTCTCCATCGCAGGGCCGGCGGAGCGTTTTCAAAAGTGGGGTAGGGGCACTTCAGGGTTTCATGAGCTAACAAGCAAAAAAAAAAAAAAAAAAAAAAAAAAAGGTCCTCAGCTCATCTCTCCCCTTCCACTTCCAGGTTTCTTCAGCTGACAAGCAAAAAAAAAGGGGGTCTTCTTCAGCGGAAAAACATCACCTAACCACGCTAACACTTCAAGATCCATCTCTTTTTAGTGCCACTTACGCGTACTTCCGGGTTAAAAAAAGTGGGGATGCCCAAAGTGATGACACCTTATGTATTCCTTTGTATGGTGCACAAAAAGGGCCCCCACCCCCCCCCCCCCCCTTCCGCCTGCCATATACATCGGTCGCCAGCTCTTTCTTATAACGCACATGAAATGGGCAAATAAGTTCATAAAAGAAGCATTGTGGGACAGTATACAATGTCCTTTATAAAGTACTAGACCTATACTCTTGTACTGCGTGTTAAATTGAATGTCAAAATTATGTCTATAGTGTTATACACCATTAATGACTCATACAACATGATGATGCAAATAAGTATATGTAATATGAAGATCGTAAAGCAGTATCGATGACCATAGAATTGAAATAAAGATGTCATATGAATATCATAAAACAAAACTATATAGAATTAGAAATTTGTCAAAGCTGAAAAATCCGTTTCATTTGTGATCGGGAGCAATATTGGCCATACATGCAATTTCTGATATTTTTGTCATCAGAACACATGTATTCAAGCTTGAAATCTTGCATGCAGACGATAAAGAGATAACGAGTAACAAGTCAAATGTTAACAAGGACATAATTATATTCAAGTGACTTTTTCACGATAATGTCGCCATGACATTGAATACTAAAAGTAATTATAATTTTCGATATAGAATGTAATAAGCTATACAACATTACTGAAATTTGGGTACATTGGTGAAGGATAGAGAGATACGCTCGGGAACTTGAAATCTGATGACGTCATAATAAAATTTCGTATTTTTCATCCATACGGGAATTTGATAACTTTAAATCACTTTGCAAGACTTGTAAACCTAGCGAAGTTGACAAGGCCTACCACTCATTAGATTTCTGACTACGTTTTTAGGGTTTCCTTCCGTCCTAAAAAATGATCTTGCTATCATAATATACAGCAAGTTTAAACTTTGGATTTTTTCTGTACATCTTTTGCACTGTGTATATCGACATTGACGCATGCACGCAAGAAATTTCAAATTTGACGGGCCCGTATTGAGATTTGCAGAAAATATTTTCAATGAAATTGGGAACAGATTCCATGAAAAGGAAAAAAAGATGCTGAACAGAAACGTAAATACCTTGTAAGTGCAAAATAAATGACGCGCGAGCGGACGTGCGCGCGCAAACTTTGAAACGTATCTAATCATAATAGTGCCAAATGGATTTCTAGCTCTATATTTTTGAAGCATTTTGAAATTTTTACCCGCGTACGCCGCGTACGTTCACTTCATGGCATCAAAATATCGAAATTATAGACCATTTCTATACACACACACACAAAAAAAAAAAAATGCATCTCCCAATTTTCATTGAAAAATAACATTTAGAAATGGAGCTATAAAGTTTTGTTTCATAAAAATTAATGACGTCATACTGACGTCACGGTTGAGTGATTACTCGGAAAAAATGTCAACAGCATATCAAGCAAATCATGAAAGCCATAATCAGTGATGACATGACGAAATGAGAATTTTATTGAAGTTTACCTAAGCGTGTTTGGCAAAAGAAGAAATGGATGTTCAGATAAACAAAAAACAAAAAATGCTGATCATAGATGAACTATAAGATTCAGAGTGAAATTAAAATTTTAACAGTTAATGATTAGCTGAACAATCACTCCTGAATAATATTCATAAGTATAGTTCTATACGTGCACTACGAAATTGAATGCTCAACATAATTGTGAAAATCGCTTTCTCAAAAACGAAATTGAAAGTGCTTTTTAGTGCTTAACAGCCCATAGCACTAATTCAATCCACAAACTTGGGAATCCATGCCCAATATCTAATATTCAATGCTTACATCCGAATTTGAACTTGTGACCACAGATTTGTGTGCAAAACTGCCAAACTGGGCTTGACACGCAATTTAAGTTCTCTTTATATAAGTGATATTGTGGCAGCAAGAATCATGATAAACAGCAGTTGCGCAATATTTCACTTTTCACATTAATTCAGAGATAATATTCACCGAACCAAACTCAATGATAAAACTCTTCTCAAAGAGGCATGTATTTTACTAACTTCGATGCTAAAAAAGCAAAATAGGGCCTTTTAATCAGCAGAACACAGCATTATAGTTGGGTGATGACGCTGGTTTCGAGCCCGAACCTTATTTTTTCTGAGATCACTGGATGGCCCCAGGTAACGTTGTCCGCCAAAACGGAAATTTCGGAGGTGAAATTGTAAAAACGTATAATGGCTTTATACTCTATAAAATTCAATGGTTCTGAATCCGAGTCTGGAATTATTGCCTGTGGCATCACTGAGAACTTTTAAAGGGCAAGTACATCTTCATAAACATGTGGATTGAGAGACTGCAGTAACATTAGTAGAACACATTGGTGAAAGTTTGAATAAAATCGGACAATCCGTTCAAAAGTTATGAATTTTTAAAGTTTTAGTTCCGGGATCGCTGGATGTGAAGACTACTATAGCTTGTGATGTTATACAATGTGGAGAACGATATGGAGAAAATACAGAACTCACTCCTTTGACTGCAGTGGCAATCTTGTAGTTAATTTTTCTTCATCTGTCCGTGACCTTGGTGTGCTTTTGGACAGTCACCTCAACATGAACAGTCACATAAACAACATTTGCCGTCGCGAATCCTTCGCTTTGAGCAAAATAGGGAAAATTCGTAGTTATCTCAGTAAATCCATTATACTGAAATAGTGGTCCACGCTCTTGTCTCATCAATCTTGGACTGTTG
The DNA here is from genome assembly GCF_964275005.1 of Diadema setosum. NCBI lineage: Eukaryota > Metazoa > Echinodermata > Echinoidea > Diadematoida > Diadematidae > Diadema > Diadema setosum. Next base: position 26,368,529 of record NC_092700.1, on the reverse strand, counting down.
CAACAGTCTCCTCATTGGTCTGCCGGACAAACAGGTCTCCAAACTTCAAAGAATTCAAAATTCCGCTGCCCGCCTTGTTACACTTGCCAAGAAACGTGAACACAAAACACATAACCCCAATCCTTCAAAATTTGCACTGGCTTCCAATAAGGTATCGCATCATCCAACACAAGATTCTCCTCGTCACTTTCAAAGCGCTATCACATGGAACAGCCCCGCACTACATTACAGAACTCATAACCCCATACAAGCCTTATGTCTCCGATCCTCTGCTCGAAACTTATTTGTCGTAGCCACTATGCGAACAAAGTCTTCGGAAAGGGTTTTTTTCTTTTGTCGCACCCACTTTATGGAATTCTCTGCCAGACCCACTGAGAAGTCAGATGCCAACAGACAATTTCAAGCAAAAACTCAAAAATTATCTGTACAAAGCAGCCTATGATTGTTAAATTTGAAGTCATTAATGCAGTTGTCTCAGTACTACTGGCAACTCTAATATATTGTGCTTAGTAATTTGTAATTTCTGTTATATTTTGTATTATGGTATAATTTGTTTGTTTGTTTGTTTGTTTGTAAAGCGCATTGAAATTCTTTTCAAGTTTGAAATGCGCTATATAAGAATTTGTTATTATTTGTTATATCCAAACACTCAGTAATGTCACCCATAGGATGTATACCTCTATCGAAAAGGCTGAGCTTCTTTGAGAGAGGAAATTCTGAAAATAGAATTATAATGAAAAAAAAGACATGAAAATTTCTGTAAAAATGGCATGCAGTCATGCAGGATAATGGTTTTTAAGTTGTATCAGTAGCAGTTAGTTAAGTGTATTATGATTGCCTTTCACGCCAGACCACCATAATGGATGAGTTCTTTTTTTAAAGATATATCCCAGAGCGAGATTCTCCGATGAATTTTTATTCGTTTGTTTTCTTTTTACTTTATTATTATCATTATTATTATATATATATATATATATATATATATATATATATATATACATATATAATCGTTTGTTTGGGGTTTGGGTTTTTTAATTTTTTGTTTTTTGTTTTGTTTTGTTTTGTTTTTAGCTGGCCAGTGATGATTATACTTATATACTGCGTAGAGTGTATTAGTATTCTATCTCTAGAATCTACGTTTTTCAATCTGCAATCAGATTAGAAAACAACATTTTCTTATGTGTTTTTCTTTTCTTTTTTTCATGCTACCATCATAAATGCTGCTGGTACAGACCGTGTACATGATGTGCATCATATCACCATCATCGGTTGCTCTTTATTCATCCGCATTAAAATAAAACTTTTCTAGGATAAGGATTTCCAACAATTTTTGTTTTGCATATATATTTCTTTACATAAGAATTAGGTTGGGACATAAAAACATGTCCAGGATTCAGCACCATCAATATAATGAAATGTAACTATTTTCTTGACGATGTAGGAATTTCAGAGTGGTAGACCGCAGCACAGTGCATTTCGAAAAGTATGTTTGGGCGGGAAACAAATTAGGGACGCCATCTTGCGCGTCGGTCATCAAAAATCGTTTGCCGGATGTGGATTTCAACGCGAAAAACCGATGAAAGGAGCTGATTTAGGTCGGTGGAATGTTTTGCGGTCCACTGGAGAGCGTGGAATTTTGAATCTGAGCTCAATCCTTCAAAGAATGTAAGTTTCTATCAAATCTGGAGTACTGAAGGCGTACAAAAGAGCTTTTTCAGGGATATTTATTTCTCCGATCCGTGCGAGAGCTCGACCGACTGCGGTGGTCTCTCGTACAAAACTGCACAGGGTGTTGTGTGCATGCAGTAGCAGGGTTCGTACCCTTCTGATTGCGTGTGGGGCTACGGTGGATCGCTTTTCGTGTTTGGACGTGTTGTAGCTAGCCGTGTGTTGTGTGCAGTGCTGCAATATGCGTGTGTGGGGATAGCGTCTGTGTGATGGCGCCGTTGCTTCTTTTCCTTGGTCGAAGAAGCAAGGCTTAAAACAGTTATAAATTCAGCATTTTCTTTTCATTAATAGGCTTGAGGAATAGATCAAGTCTTAATGTAATTCTTGATAATCATGATATACAACTGTAGGGGCCGTCATGGGAAAGTTTAATTTGTTTAAAGAAGGAATGTGGCCTTAATCAGTGGGATTTACCTGGGCTGTCTCGGCCATCCACTCACTGCTGTGAGTGTGTGACTGTTTGTAAAACAGGGTCTGCAATTATATTACGTTTGCAAGAGAATCTACAACACTAACAGTTAGCAATCGGGATTCTAATTTGAATTGAGTGCCAATACGGCAATAGAATAGCCATAAAGTGGGTGCGACAAAAGAAAAAACCCGGACCCCAAAAACCCTTTCCCCATAAGACTTTGTTCGCATGGTGGGTACGACAAGTAAGTTTCGAGCAGAGGATCAGAGACATCTAGAAGGCTTGTCTGCTTCAGATTCTGTCAATCAAGGACAAAGACAGGAAAAAATAAATCAGACTCTTCTGAGTTCTGTCTTGGAAAGTATGTCTGTCATGTGCTGGCTCGGCGTAGACATCTTAGGACACGATGCATGGATTTCGCAGAGAATGATAGGTCTAACTCGTTAGGGTAAAACTCCCAGTAATCGGTCATGATCGCCTTTAACTATACACAGCCCAGTCGCTGTACATGGTACGTCGCGACAGGGCTGTACGAGTGCGACCACCAACCACTAGGAGAGCGACGTAATCGTATCACGATAGCTTTGACTTTTGATACTTACGATCATTTTTGTCACCTCAAACTCATCGAGTATACTCTTCAATATTTACTCTACATCTGATGCTATCAGTATTCAAATGTACGTAATGAAACTTAACCGAAATTGATCATCATATCCAGCATGTCCACACCGTACACAATCTTTTACGCCAGGCCAAGTTTAGATATCGGGTGGTCACGTGATGTGAATGCCCTTTCAAAAGGTCGCGCTGTCGACCGTGCTGCTACACTCAAGCAGCGTACGCACGGTTACTAGTATACAGCTATAAACTGTACTGGGCTTGGCGGCGGCTGGCGTCTGGTCGGGCGAGGAACATTGAGCTCCATACCACGGTTATTGTGTAGCAGACGCCAAGGTTTGTTCGACACTTTCAACGCACACGCGCTCGCTCAGGAGCACATCCGGTCACGCATGCGCATAAGTCAAGGCGCCATTTTGAATCCTGCAACGACGAAGCCCGACGGTCAGGAATTGCGCCAGAAAGTGTCATTTATTTGTTCCACGGACTTATCGCAAGTGGTCTCCATGGACCCAGTGTGGCGAACTATTCTTCTGTAATAGAAACATGCATTTAACGTGAGTAAAGTATTCTGTTTAAAGGAGAAAAGATGTATGTTCCTAAGTTTTGTAGTTGTGTTGAGGTTCCTCACTTCGAGGCTGCATGCAGTGCTCGTCAGACGCTGTTTTCGCGTAGCGTAACAGTGTCTGGTCGGGCTAGATCGCCCCAGAATATGGTCAAGGCGATCAGAATTCAGTCAGGCAATATGTGCATTTATTCTCAATGCGTATTCAAGGCTGCTGAAAAATGTGCTGCGCCACACCTTGTCGGCGCAAAATTGCATCGTGGATGTTGTGACACCCGTTGGTGACCAACTTTTGGCAAGTCGGTGCTTGTAAATTGCATTCAACCTTTTGTGGTCTCCTGTAGACCCTACATTTAGTCACTGCATCAGCACGTACGGAGATTTTGTGTGTTTCTTTTGCATTTTTGCGGATACCATCACACTCTGCTCTGAAAGGAATGGTATTGGTACAGTATTGGTGGAGATGAAAATTGGGCTTTAACTTTTTTGCAAGATACCAAGAAAACGCATTTGAAATAATACAGAGCATACCATTTTAAGAGGAATTCAAAGTTTATTTGATGAAAATCAGGTTTGGAATAGCAGAAACATCAAAAAAACAAAGTAAAACAAAATGATCGTTGGACGTAATATTAATAAAAAATGTGGGTCCCACACTTTATTAGAATCGCTCTGTTTTGGATACATGTAACATTGTACAATGTATCTCGGCCATTTCAAAATCAATTTTCATCAAGTAAACATTGAAATCCTCATAGAATTACATGCTCTTTCATATTTCATAAGAGGTTTCTCACTATCTGACTTAAAAATGACAAAAACCTGAAGTTCCAGTTAAGTCTCAACCAAACTATATGCCCTTTAAAAGTGTATTAATTGATGAAAATCAGTTTTGAAATGGCTGAGATATCCCAAAACAAAGCAAAGCAAAACAAAGTGGTCCTTGTAAATGGTGGGTCCCGCCTTTTATTACATGTAGGACCGCTTTGTTTGGGTCTAGACTTTTCTATGTATGACACACTTTGTCTCAGAATCTGCATTGTACATGTATGTCAGCAGCCTGACATTAGTCCATCAAACTTCACAGGGAAAAGTATATGTGGTGTTCAACTAGTATTATCAAACTTGGTGGACTTGTGCTAAAATTAAGAGTTGTCACGTGTTTTCTGTGAAGTTAAGCCTGTAAAACAAAAATGCTATTGGTTAAGACATCACTAGGTCATTTTGCAAGGTGCATTTTCCCCCCATCATATCACCACCCTTTGCCATTATGTCTTTTGTACTACAACTGAAATTTCTCGAGGAATAGTTATTGCCGGTGCAGAGAATTTTATGAATATTTGTTTGGAGAATTAAGTTGAACTCTCATTCTCTCACTCTTTGATTTGATATTTAGTACCGGTATGTGCTTTCTTTTCTGTATTGTCATTTACTGATCAATACATAGTATGAAGTTTTTGATGTCTTTGGGTTTTAAAAATGAAATTGAATGGAAAGGTAAATGAATGCAACTTCGCTGTATTATCCAACACATTTTGTATGAGACTATTTCTAATTCTCATGAATTACAACCATGAATTTATACCAGTACTGATTACAGCCACATTGTGTACAGACACTGCATCAGTTGGTATCACCTACAATATGTACATTGTAATATTCATCTTTACGTCATTGTAGCATGTGCTAGTCAGATTGTTATTACCTCCGCCAAGGAAGGAGGTTATGTTTTCGTTACCGTTGGTTTGTGTGTTCGTTCGTTTGTTTGTTTGTCCGTGTGCAAAATAACTCAAAAAGTAGTTAGCGGATTGGGATGAAACTTGCAGGAAAGGTTGAGAATGACACAAGTAACAAACGATTAACTTTTGGTAGTGATCCGAGAATTTTTTTGGAATTTATGAAGGATTTTTGATATTTTGGCAGGTAGGGTCAATGAACTTGGGAGTTCAGGTTGCGCGTATTTGAGGTTTGCATGCGCGCACTAAAGTGCGTGCTCTAGTTTCTGCTAGGGTGAGGCGCGCTGTGCAGCCGAGGGTTTATGACATAACAAAGGCGTCTATATTGGGAAATCGGGCGACTTTCAGCACACAATGCTATCTATAGTACGTATGGGTGGAAATCACTGATATCTCTATGGAAGAACAAGATCAGTGGTGGAAATGAGCTGCATGCTTGGCAGGAGGTCTGCGCTCTCAGAGTGCTTCTCTAGTTTGTTATTTTTCATGCAGCCATACTTGATCCGAATGTCTCTTATTACATGTATATTGGAATACATTTTGTAGTCTATATTTTTGTATTTACTATACTTTTTCTCTTTTCTTGTCCTCTTTTCTCACTCTCAGTTTTACATAATTTGAAATGTGAATGATTCTGTTTGCCATTAAAGTTTTTTCTCATTTTCTTCCAGCACGCCGAACACACGCATTCGGATTCTCTAAAGGGATAAAGAAAGTCTGCAGTATTTTGAAGCTGAGTAAGGCGGAAAGGAGACACCATGTTTTACGCACACTTTGTGCTCAGTAAGAAGGGCCCCTTGGCCAAAATCTGGTTGGCGGCCCACTGGGACAAGAAGCTGACCAAGGCCCACGTCTTTGAGACTAATGTGTCATCATGTGTTGACAGCATCATTCATCCAAAGGTAAGGCCAGTTTTAGTCCTGTACCAGTGAAATAAGGAAGGATCAATCATGTACTGTAATATTCTTATCCCCCAATAGGTAAAAAGACAGTGACAGTATCATTTGAAAAGCTCTTGTACACTCTAGTGTTTATCCATACATTTTGGTATAACAAGTTTTACTTTTTTTTTTTTTTATGAACCACCAGAACATTGTCTTTAAATGCGATTCCCAAAATTGAGTGGCACTGGATTTCTTGCTCAGTTGTTCACACATGGTGACCTCACTTTACTCTGTGTGGAATCTGAACTACTTCAGAATGCTTAGCTTACATTTGTTTTAATTCTTTCAAAACACTCATTGTACGACTTGTGTGTAGCTGACCCTCTTCCCAATTGCGCCCCTGACATTACTCCATTGTTACTCTCTGTTCCAGGTCAAAATGGCACTCAGGACATCTGGGCACTTGCTTCTCGGCGTCGTCAGAATTCACAGCCGAAAAGCGAAGTACCTGCTGGCAGATTGCAATGAGGCGTTCGTTAAAATCAAGATGGCCTTCAGGTAGGCTCCTAGTCAATTAAGTGAATGACTTTACAGCAGTGTAGGCTCAGGATAAGGGGAGAATGCTTACATCATGTATGGTATCTCCAAACAAAATATACAATTTAGTCCTTGGCAGTTTCTTACACTGTATATGCCATGTATTTCGCAAGTCTAAATTTTCGCGAATCGGGAATTCCCAATGTTTTCACGAGTGGTTGAATTCGCGATCGTGGAGTCCTGTACTAAAAGGAGAAGTTAACACGCATACATCACATTCACATAGGGATTAGAGTCAATATTTTTGCGTGTCTTTAATTTCATGAAATATTCCGCATACTGGTATACAGTATACAATTTACAGTTTCTTATGTACTAGTATAACTTCCATATTTTACAGTAAGTCTAGATTTTTCATATCTTTGTGGTTTGCTTTTTTACTATTCATACTAACGGAATTCTTCAAAGATGCACAGGTCTGTGTCATGTAATCATTCCTGAAAGCTTTGAAAGATTTCAAATGGTTTACATTTGCTTTACTATTCTAGAGATAAACACATCGAATGTAATAATGAGTCAATGTTCATCAATTTCAGTTGTTTATTATTGCTTGATATTGAAACTTATGAGACAGTGTACATTCTTTACACAGGACGGTATTTCTTAAAAATATCAAAGTTGCCTTTGTTAATAATCCAGATTTTCAATGTCAAGCACTGCTCCGTGCTAACTTTATTTTCTGTCATTCAATCCGAGTGTGACATACATACAGCTGTATAATGTAAGTACTTTTTCAAACATAATGTTAATTTCTCTCTTGAAAGAGATTCCAGAATGAAGACTAAATATGCCAATACAAAATGATCAATCAACTCTTCCCATTCCTGTCTAATTGAAGGTGTGATATTTGCTTTGAACTGATGAAATGTATCAAAAATATGATTTTCATGGCTGGATCTTAATGTTGACCAATCTGGAGCATCACTCCAGTGTGGTTGTTGGACCTTGCCAAAGTCATTGCGTCTGTTGTGGATGCGCAAATTGTGTATTGAGTGATTTTGTGATTGCTCTGCTAGGCCCGGTGTTGTGGATCTACCAGAGGAGAACCGAGAGGCTGCCTTCACTGCCATCACATTGCCAGAGGTCTTTCACGACTTCGACACAGCTGTCCCAGATCTCAAGTGAGTGGCCACTCCTTTCCAATATTACTCAACCACATCAATCTATGACGATTAGAAGCAAATGTCCTTCCCAGGGTTACTCAACCACATCTATGACGATCAAAAGCGAATTTACATTGGAAAATATTTGTTTCTCTACTTTTCTTTCTGTTCAGAGATCAAAGTGTTGAATAGTTGTGCACTCATTTTTGCATCTTTCATATTTTCAAAGCAGAGAAGACTGTAGCTAGCACCTTGTCAGTAGGTTACTACTGTTTGTTATTGCACAGCAACATTCTTGGCTTCACTGTAGTGTGATGGTTTCATACTAGCAAAAAGGGACATCATGAAATAAGTGTGTCTGAGTGTCTGAAAATTTTCTTGTTACTCCCCATCCAAGAAGTACCCCAGTGAACTGTCTTCTTTCCTGGTTTCTTGCAGTGACGCCGAGGTTCAGAAGCAGTTTGCCCTGAATCAGAGCCGAGTGGAGGAGATCACAATGAAGGAAGACTTGGGCAATATCACTCTCACACAAGACGATGCATTTGGTAAGTCTGTCAGTTCATCCAAGCCTCAGCTTTCAATATGGCAATTAATCATATTATTTCTTAAAATCGAACCCCCCCCCCGTGTGAATTCAGATACTGATTTAGTAGTCGCGTTTCTTATTTTTAGTAGTCACTTTCACTGTTGCTTGTCCTTTTGGAAAGTGTGGACCGTGCGTGACATAAGTACAGTCAAACCTGCTTCAGCAGTGCTCTTGGTATGCATTTAAAGACCACAAAGTTGATCTCTGTCAGAACAGTCCATTTCTAGTTGGAAAGGAGTATAAAGACCAACTATCTTCTAATTGCTTTCTTTTCTCTTTCCCTTGGCTAGTTTCCAACATACTAGTATTTGACAGTGATGAGAAATTGATATAAATTATTTTTTTCTTCTTTGTTATTCCACAGTTACCAATAAGGGTAATTATCTTGTGGAGAGAATTCAATGCAATTTAATTCAATTCACATTAATTCAATATGTTGTGATATAACTCTTCCTCTGGCAGGTGACATAACATTCGACGACCGCGAGATGATGAGGGATGGTCCCCACATCGACGATTCCCTCTACAAGCGGTCAGACGAGTCCACCATGCTGAGCGACATCGGAACCCGGAAGGATGCCACCATCGACAACACGCTGGACAAGTCGATGGACCTCGGACTGGACGAACCGATCAGAGACGACGGCTTCGGTGCAGAAATGGGAATGGGGAGTGGTATACTAGGTAAGACTTTGTGGGAGTACAGATTGTTGCAACTGATTTGGAAAATTGCCCCACATTGACGTAACGAAGCGCTGGATTGATCAGTGTTTAGTAGTAGCTATGACAGAAGGAATTTTATATTCGAGCAGGATTCAAACCTACAATTGTATGACCTCCTGATTATGTCGATGTGGGGCAATTTGTCAGTCAGTTGTAATAAAACAACTTGATGCAAGAATTTCATCAATTTGAATACAAATTGTTGTGGAGAATATCAGTTCCAAAGAAGAGAAGCATCACTTTGTAAATGTGATCTGATGAACATCCATTCATTCCAGTTTTTCTATGTAGGAATTGGGAAGTGATGTTCTATATAAGACATTATGAAAATATAAATTGTTGTTCGGGATATCTATACAGTACCAAAGTAGAGTAGCATCATTGTGTATTTGTGATCTAGCAAATGTTCATTCATTTCAACTTTTAGAAATTGGAATGATGAAATGATATTCTATGTAGATTGGAATATCAATACCAAAAAAGAGAAGCATCATTGTAAAAGTCTGGTGAATGTCCATTTATTTCAAGTTTTCAAAGTAAAAATGGGTAAGCGGTATTTTGGATTTGTGGGAATACATACTGTTGCCGGGAAAATTAGTACTAAATTGAGAAGCATCAGTTTGAAAATGTGTCCTGATGAATGTCAATTCATTTCAACTTTTCAAAGTAGGTAGAGATGGGAAATGGTATTCTCTGTTAGCCTTTGTGGAAAACATATTGTTGAAAACATCTATGCCAAAGTAGAATCATATCCTATGCGTGTTCTGTTTCTGCAGGGGGAGAGTTCATGGGGCCAGAGGATGGGCTCTTTGACGAGCAGCCAGAGATCCAGGCAGGCGAGGTGTCCATGGGAGGCCACGCCTCAGGGGAGAGCACTCCAGAGAGACCCACCGAACCAGAGAAGGAAGGTAAAACCGCCCTCAAAACATGAACCGTACAGTGCACCCTGTACATTACACCCAGCACTGTTTTAGGTTGCTCCATTGAGAGATGATTTTGTGTGTGTATGTGTTTGTGTGTGCGTGTGTGTGTGTGTGTGTGTGTGCCTAGCTGTTACTGGAATTGAAGAAAAAAAAAAATGTTGATACCTGTGCTAAGGCCATTCCATCATTCATTTGTCCAGTATGTGCTGGAACAAACTCTTAACCCTAAAAAGACTGGGGGGGGGGGGGGGGGGCCTAAAAGGCCCCCCCCCTCGACATTTCGCGCGATTACTCAGCAACAATGCTCTCGCGGCGATGCTCTATGACTTTTTTCTTTCGAGTTTCCCGCACATTTTGACGCCAAATTTGTGACGCCCGGGGGTACGGTTCTGAAGTTACATAACTTTTTGTACATGCACGTGAGACCGAAAATGGCTCAAAAATGTGATTTTGTGTACAAAGTCAATACAAATTGAGTTTTATCACATGGTTCATATAAATATGTTTATTTTTACTCTCAATGGCTAAAATCAATTTGTTTTAGTAGTATTATGCTTCAAAAAGGGTCTGCCACAAATTTTGCTGAAAAAAAACAACAAAAACCAAAACGTCATAAAAACAAAGAAATACATAAGAAATTCATAAAACAATAAAATAAATAAGAAATTACTTTTGATACCGAATTTTTTTTCAAGTGCATTTGCTAAGAATGCCACAAAGAATATCTAGACCAAAAATGAACACTTATGGAGCTTTATTTACTGATTTAGATCAAAAAGTCTGATTTCTTGCATAAATTAGCATAATTAATCAAAATAAAATAAAAGAAGACTATTTTGGAAAATTTAAATATACGATCTTGTAGATTACATCGCACACTACCATTGTGCAAATTTCCGCGGTGATCGCGCGATCCACGGCCGAGATCTTAAGGGGGGGCCCTTTAGGCCCCCCCCCCCCCCCCAGTCTTTCGAGCTACCAAAATAGCCGAGTCTTTTTAGGGTTAAAGGAAGTATCTGCACTGTTTTCCAACATGTGTCCTGTCGTTTTTGCCCTCAGCCCCAGCGCCGCCAACGGGGGAGCAGGTTGAGCAAGCCCTGGCAGACCAAACCACCCTGGTGCAGAACGAAGAGGATGCCTTTGCCTTGGAACCCATCGATATCTCAGGTGTGTGAGCACAGCCTTTATGTCATTAAAGCCAAAACATAGTTCTCAAATGCCAGCAGAACTGATTTACCATATTGCTGTAAAATGTATGCTTATGCATAAGAAATGTGTGAAATATTAGCCAAAATGGTTTACCAAAAGTCCACAATTTGAGAACTAACCCCATCATGGATGCCATATAATTTTTCATAATCAGTTATTGGTAATCAACAAATTCAGCCACTGTGATAGCCATCGATCTTCCATGCTAGAGCGAATCACATGCAGCTAGTTGGAATATACAATTGCAATGGCATGGCCGATCATCACATTACGTTCCATCTTCCTACATTGCTGAATGCAGAGCTAACGGGGAGGGCTCTGCCAGAATAAAAGTCGTGTACTGCAATCAAAACAAAAATATTCTACACTTTTGATCTCAAAATATTTCAAAACAACTCGTTATCCTGGCAATTTGTGTCAGCCAGGCGAGTTCCTCCGCAGACCCTGTCGATGTTTTGGAAGCAAATTCCAATTGGTGGAAGATGAATTTTGAGCCCTTCCGACAAATATGTTTGGGCTTCCAGCTGTCCTTATTGAAAGCTGAAATCATGATTGCAATGGAACTCTGCAATGATGGTAATGTACACAGAATTCACCTGTGCACACAGTGATGTGCTTACATTCTGTCTCTATCTCTCCTCATCTTCACCTCTTGTGTGCAGCCGGAGTGAAGGAGACAAGGCAGAGGCGGAAGCGGAAGCTGATCGTCGACGAGATCAAGGAGCTGGCCGGCGACGTCATCAAGTCACAACTCAAAGACACCTCGGACATTGTCTCAACCCTCGACCTTGCCCCGCCCACCAAGAAGCTGATGCTGTGGAAGGAGACCGGAGGGGCGGAGAAACTCTTCAGCCTGCCCGGCAGGCAACACACGTCAATAGTAATCCTTCAGGTGAGTCCAGCGAAGAAAGAACTTGTTTCCTGAATTTGCTGCAGTTTAGCAGTAGACTTCCTTGCCACTTTTCATTTGGTTTGTGATGGCAGAGGTCGGCAGACATGCATTGTTGTATGTATGTTGTGTCACCTGTGTCTATTGAATGGCGTCTGGTCTTGTGTGAAAATGCTGTTTCTAGCGAAAATCTGTAGCTGTCGAGCAGCTTGAATAGTTCCTTAACATAACTATAACCCAAATCCTTATCCTCAAATAAAACGACCTAAAACCCTATCACAACCCTTTCTCTAACCCTAAGTCCTTGGAGAAAATAAGACCTGAACAATTACTTGGAGGAGCCAATGTCATGTCACCCTTTTCAATCACTTGTATGGAGTACAATTAGTAAAACTAGCCACAGAAATATAACTATGAAATTATACATGATCATAAAGAAAGCAAAGAAGATCCTGCAAAAAGATTTTCTTTGATGGTTGGTTTGAGTTTATGTTCAAATTTCAAGGAAGTCATGTAGGATTAATTATTTCATTCTTCCTCATTTGTCACGAGACACCTCCTCATCTTCTCTGTCACTCCCTTTTCTCCCAAAACAGATATACAGGCGGAACCTGACAGCAGACATTCCCAAGGACCTGAAGATCGTCAGGGACGAAGACTTTGAGCCAGAGGAACCAGAGGTGCAGCGCAGGGCAGAACCACCCAGGGACTGTAAGTGTGATAGGCTTGAATGGCTTTTGGGTTGATCAGTTGGAAACCAACTAAACACCCTTGAAGATTAAAAATTGGGAACACTATAGCATGAGACAAGTCCAGTAATTATTTAACTTCACTGTCATACTCACACTGTTAAGACAGTTCTTTGTCTCCCCACCCACCCCCACACACCCTTGCCCATACACAATACACAAATTCATAATATGTAGAATTGTGGGTCAGAAGTACATATGCACAAAGAATATCTCAAGTGAAAGGCCTCTTTTAAAACAAACTAAGTGATTTATCTTTACATGGGTGAGGGACTTTATTTCAGCTTTGTAGTATGATTACTCTTGATATGTTTGTTCGACCTTGTTTCAATGCATATGAGCTGTTCAGACATTGTAAGGAACTTGGGTTTGGATAGATAGATATGAGAAGAATATGTGAAGTTGCAGTCAGTTCTCAAAACTGTGTCCAAATGATTACCAACTATATTGAGTTGCAGTCATACTCGTAGTGCATAGTCTTATAACCGGCTTTGCAACGCACGTCTACTCTTTGACAGTCACTACCGAGATCTCGAGAGACCAGACGTCGCTGGCCATCGATGAACCCTCACGGATCGAGGACCAGCCCAGCACTTCGGCGCCCACTCCTTCCAACAACCCCATCCCGATGTCGAGACGGTCGTCGTCGTCGGACGGCGGGGACTTTGGGCTCTTCCAGGACAACTACGACGACGACTACGACATCCCATCAGTCCAGCCCCAGTCGGTGGGACCTCAGGAGGCATTCCAGGAGCCAGAGGAGGAGGAGGAAGAGGTGAGGGCTGATGACAGATGTTCAGATATGTTAACCCTATCTCTGTCACGGGCCGATTAAATCGGCCCAAAAACTGCAATAGAAATGCTTCGGCCGATATTATCGGCCCTATTTTGATTGACAGATTACTTCAAAGGCTATGACACTACCACTCTATAAACTCATTTGTGATTGGCTGACAGTGTAAGGAAACGATTTCCAGCGTGAAAAAAGCTTCCCCACCTTTAACCAATCAGGACAGCTTTCTCAAAGTCCAAGAAATTGTGGTGGCCCCGCCCATGTTCATTTGCATTCAGACTGCAATGTTTTGTGTACAGTTGTGCCATGTGTGGAGAACTTACACGAATCTGTATATGTGGGACTGTAATAGAGATCGCCGCGAGCGATGAAAAGATCGTACACGTGGGTCAATTTTCATCTATTTTATCCAAGTCAAAATAGTAAAACATGAAGTGAAAACATTCAGATTAGGGATTTCAACATCTCTGAATTCTGTGAAGGGGTATAGTCTCAGTAATATCGGCCTCATAAATGATCTGAAGAATAGATGAACACTGCACATTCGGTGCAGCAGTTGCAACTGTTTACTCAGCACTAACAGCAGTGCAATGGGTCTCTAGTTAGCCGGGGCCAGCGGGGCAGGTGTAGGGAGCAAAAGGGTTACAGTAGCTTCCTGCTGGCGGCCTGAAGCTGTACAGTCTTGATGTTGGGGTATGTTTGACTGTTTATTATTATTACATGATGAAACCGTCACTATGCGAAACTTCAGTTCAATGCATGTTTATCATAAAGAAAATGACTGCTGTGATAGTTAATTCTGTTTCAATAAGGAAAGTGCAGAAAGTCATAGACTAGCATAGATGATCAACTGGAAGGCATGGACACTCCAACGTCTGAATATTTTCAATAACATTTTTTATCCTTAGGTTATCTTATCATTATGGCATTATTATAGGACAAGATTAATATAAATTTGAAAGAAAAAAGCACAATTCAATTTATATGTTCAGCTTGACAAGATACAAACACGAATTGTCTACTTTCAGGCCAACATCAGTCACAAAATCAGAAATTACACAATATGTGTGAAATCTAGGTTGTAATTGCCACAGACTTTTGTTCATAAAATGAAAAGTACTGATGCTACTGATGAAAAAATCATACCATCTGAAAGCTGAATAAATTCTCTACAACATCTATGAGACCTTTTTGTGATTCAAGCTCATGTTGTATGGAAAAATGAGGTGGTAACATGTAGAAATAAGTCTGCATTGATAATTATGTGACATAAGAGGGCGTCCTACTTAAAATTGAAGTGCGCCCTCACTCAGATTATTATGGAAAATGAAAGTTTAGACCATAAGCTTTCAAATGATGTATAACATGACACATTTATGTCAATAATAATAATCAGAAATGGCCATCAACAATCTTGTGTCTGTGCACTGCAAAATGTCTGAGCAGTCTGGCTACGGCGTATGTGACAGATATAGGGTTAATTGTTACTTTTTCGTGGTATTTTCACCGTTTTAAGATTTTTTTTTTGGGGGGGGGGGGGGTGACAAAAATACTGCAGGTTTCATGGAAAGTACTGTTTTCCTACCCAAGATTGACTTACTACAAGAGAGGTAAAAATACTGTTTTTTTTTTTCCACCGAAATTCACCTTTTCAATCCTCAGAACACTGCAAAGCTGTTTCCAAGGTTAACTTCAGTGGAAGTTGATGACACTTGTATTACGGTGGTGACCAACAGTCATGGGGATGTTGATGAACAAATTGTTATTGTTGCACATTTTATATGATTATCCTATGTTTGCAGCACAAGCCTCTATCAGATGTTTGCAATTGCAGAATTGATATTATCTCTATTGCCATGTTTAAATACCAGCACATGCTGTCAAAGAGGAATTCCTGACAATTTTCATAATTTCATGTCATGTAGTACAGAAATCAATAGTGCCATGTATAGATCAGTGCAATTTATTGTAGTCCTTGAGCAGAGAAACCAATACTCTGAAAAAAAAACTAATACAGATTTTTCTGTGAAAGTTAAATTACAGTTAAATCACATCACTGCATTGCAAAATTTCATTGTGTGGTTGAGTAGTCATAGCATTGTAATTTGCTACGACATCATGGATGACTTCTCCCTGGGATGTACCCATATTGTTCATGGTTTGTCCCGTTTTCTCAATGAATGTGCATCATCTCCACTGTGTTTTCTTCTTACCTTTTCCTTCCTTCAGCTGAAAGAAGGCGAAGACCAGGCCGAGCATGAAGAAAGGAAACTGAACAAGAGGGCACACAACATGCTGCTTGCCATCAACAACAGACTTCAGACGTCATCAGATGTCTCATTCAAGGTGAGCTACTTTTCCAGAGGGTTGTGTCTCCAGCTGAAAGGGCTTTGGCCTCTCAGAAGCTGCAAAAAATCTGCATGTGGCGTCCACATTGACTTAATAATAGTTTGGGATTGTTGAGCATCAGACTTCATAACCCCCCCCCCCCCCGGAATACTTTTCTTTTCCTGTTTGTGTCATATTCGAATTACACAGGCCATTTGTGGATATGTATTGTTAAATGGCTGATCTGGTTACTGTGTGTGGTGTAAATGTCCAATTGCTTGCATAACAAATAAAGCAGAAGTTTGGTAACGAGTCTGAGTGTCACACACTGCAGAGCTGCTAAGTCTCCCTGATCCTGCAGAAGGCTTCCTGGAAAAAAAAAATCTATATCTTATGTATAGATAAGAGAATATCAAAATCTCAGATTTTGGCATTCTTTTGCCCATTGAAATGCGTGTATTAACCCTAGCTAGGTTCGGGGTGGGGAGGTTTTTGTGGGTGATGGACTTGGGCAAGGTTGACTGTATGTTGTCTTTATGCCAAGAGAATGGCAAGAGAGAGATCAGTGATTTTGACCCCTTTTGACTCCTGTATCCCCTCTGCAGCATGACCTTACGGCGAGGCTGAACAGGAAGCAAGCGGCGGCCAAGTTCTACACGCTCCTCGTCCTGAAGAAGCAGCAGGCAGTGGACGTCTTCCAGAACGTCACCTACGCAGACATCACCATCACCAGGGGTCCCATGATGGAGACCGTCATGTAACACCCCACCACAGCGTTGCGAAGACGTTCCTGTTGTGAAAAAAAACTTTATCCGTTAAAAAGGCAGCCATTGTGTATGGAACTACTGCAAGACTCCATTTCCAGTCACAGACAGCAAAATAGTCTTTATTTGTGGTTCAGTGTTTTTGTCACCATTATCAAAGCGAGGCTCGAACAATATGATGCATTTGCTCCAAACCATTTCAAGCTGTGCTTTGGCTGCAGCTTATTCCTAAGGAGTCAGTGTAGGTGACGAGACAAAGACGTCTCGTTCCTCTGCTGGGAGTATTACCGTGCTGCCTGTAGATTTCAAGACTACAGTTTCTGTGAACCTCGTGTTATGCTTATTTGTCACTGCAAGTGTGCACTGATTTCAAACAGTAGACATCTCAAAGCTGGAATGCTCTTGTTTTGTGCAGCTCGGCATGAAGATTGTCATGTCCCATTTGAAGAATAGGTGCTCCTGTCTGCCAAAAATAGGTTTGAAGGTCTTGAGAAAGGAAATTACGTTCTGGGGTAGGTGGGGGGAGGTGGGAGAACTACCTGACTTCTAAATACATTGCAAACCCTGCCACTTCATGGAAAATTCAAGGAATCCCAGAAATTGGTTCCACTTTCCTTGAACAGTGCGTTTCTGCCCAGCAATCCCAGGAGGATTAACTACTCGTGTCTTTCCCATGGAAAGTTCATCACCATGTACTGTGGAGGATGGAAATTTGCCATTTTTCCCCCCAATTATACCATGAGATTTAACTGTAGTGGCATCCTATTTATCGAGATTCAGATAGCACTCGTTTTGATCTCAAAGCTTCTGTGTTTTCTTTCATGGAATATTGTGTATTTCTGCTTGGTATGGGTATTGTTGCTGTTGGCACACAAAATATTTGGGTTATCACAGCAGCAGAGACAGATGAAGTCTGTAGATGGTCTAGTTAGAGTCCACAGAGTTGGTGTAGTGCCTCCAGGTAATATGATAGTTGTAAAAATAGAAAGATATAAGAAAATTACCAGAGGACTCTTTTTCAATGTATTTCCTCAGCAGAAAAACAAAAACAAAAAACAATCTCATATGAATATATTTTCTAAATTGTACAGAATGCTTTTAAATAGACAGAATGCCTTTAAATTATAAATTTTTAGCACCACATGTACAGACAAATAACAGTGTGAAGAGAATTTACAAATGGTATTCTTTATGTAGTGAAGATCACATATAAAAGCAGGCAAGATAGGTTTACATAAAGGGGAACATTAAGGAGTTGAAAATTAAATGCTTTGTGCATTCATTGTGTTGATACCGATGGTCATGCTGGGGTTTGGTTTTTGTTTGCAAGGAAGACAATTTGGCAAATATTCATTTCAACAGTATTTTTAGAGTTTTTTTCAGAGTTCTCTGATTGGTATGTTTCCAGTAGTGAGGGAGGAGGGTGGAGAAATGTGGAATTTATGACATTGCAGTTCCTTGACTGACAGGATAGATAAGAAACTTTACAGTGCCGTCAATGAGCCAAACAGATGCACACTTGACTGGGCCAGTGCTGTATATAGAGAGTCTGGCCGTCTCGCTTTTCGGCTCAAGAGTTTTGAACCTTGTGATTGGTCAAAACTGGTCCCATGACTTGTAGAGCCATGTCGTTTCCAAAGTGCGCTCATACGCAGTGCCCATTGTTCACTGCACCTTATTTGGCTTGGTCATATTGGTACATCTGAGTACACACGCTAACCCTCTTACACGTAATATGCGCGGTAACGACATGGCATCCAATGTAGTAGTTGGCCAGACTCTCTTTATATACGGCATTGGACTGGGCTACTTGGCTTGATGATCAGAAAAGTTGGACTGGCTTCACGTTTTCCGTCACAATGTGTATTAGTGTACGTGTGTGGACAGGATATGATTATGTCCAAGTGTTGTGTGTAGCGAACAACCGCAGGACTTTGCCACTCAATACATGATAGTTCATGCAGAGAACTTCAACAGCCGTATTGTCATGGTCACCAACCTTCACACAATACAAGAGATATTTTCTGGAGACTGTTCACTACTGCAAGGTGTACAAGCAAGATTGTATAGTAGTCGGCTAAGTACCTCTAGTGCAACAATCTTTGTTGGTGCTGCTACAGTGGAACCTCGTTATGCAGAGGTCGTATGTAACAAAACCCTCATTTAACAAGGTCATTTTTCAAGTCCCAGCTCTTCAAATTTCTGTGCTTTTGTACTCTGACATACTTCAGTTGTGAGAAATCTGATATATACCTATGACAGGAAATTGTCATAGGTTGTAGGCCCTCGTGATAGCAAGGTAGTAGTGTAGACTCTTCAGGGAGCTGCTGATAATGGATGAACTCTTACCCCACAGGATGCAGACCGTCCAAAATAAGTCTTCTGTTCTCCCAAGTGACACAATTGTGAGAGCCTCGAACCTTTCTTCATTTCTTTTTTGACAGAGAGGTTTACATGATTGTTGCTCATTCAGATTGCCCCTCACACAGTGACGTGCTTAACATAAAAAATGACGTCAACTTTGCCGATTCACAGTGTGAAGACGTGATAAAATGAGGCAACAAAAATCACCTACCGTTGTAAATACCTAGAGATTAGATGTTCGAGTTGGTAAATCTCTTTTTGGAGTACAAGGTACTCTTCTAGTCTCTTTCTTTGTCATGCCTTTTTTCGTGAACTTGCATATTTTGGTATTTTACCCATTGCCTTTCGTTCCACACTTAGTCGCCTCCTCTGTTATTAGCAGTCTCAGAGTTCGCTTGTGGATGAATTGTCTTCGCTTGAGTTGTGGGATAGCCAAACTGTGTGCTCCGTACTAGACACTTTTTGTTTTCATATGACCTGCCAGTACTTCCGCGCCTTTAATCAAGCGCTCTTCCGTTAATAAGGTGATGCCTTGACGAGGCTTGACTTTACACCTTAACTTTGATGGGACACAAAACAAGAAAAGCCAGAAATGCTGGCTAGCCAACATTCCGAACCTCAAGTATTTTACTTTATTTGTTTGTTTTATAAAATCTTTTCAAAGTTGTATTTTCTGAACAAAGGCGAGAAGATGAAGGAATGCGTATGATTTAGGCCTGTACACCTAATAAAGTGCAAGTGTCTGGTGCTTGGCTGTCCCGTATGGCTTTTCAAAGTCCCCTGGTCTGCTGTTAAAAGGTGCATATCGCCCTCTACAATGACAATATTTCAAAGTACAATGTAACTGTCATGGGCTGTGGCCTTTGTACAGCCAATAAGCATGAAAAGTGAGAAATTTACCAATAACAAGTCGACAATCAGGGCCTCATTTCATAAAAGTTGATACGATAGCAACAGTTGTCATGGTAACAAGAATCCAACTTTCTGAGTGGCTGTTGCTATTGGAAGTTGCCATTTCCAGCAAGAGTTGCTATCCTAACATCTTTTATGAAACGGGGGCTCAGAACTCTCGTGCCCATCACAGAGACAGCTCACACTGAGAGGCAGTACCTCTGGCAGGTCAGTGTATTAGACATTTATGTCTGAAGTGGTGTAACAGTAAATTCTAGTGTCAAATGATATTTGTCTTGTTTGTTTTGTTGTTGTTTTTTCATAGAATGGACTTTAACTTGAAGCATGGGATGATCTTTTCTTCTTTTTTTTTTGGGGGGGGGGGGGGTCGATTTCAAGCATACATATTTGAAAACAAAGCTCTGTGAATTTGTGTAGTCGATTCAAATGTAATCATTTTTCCACTTGATTCACCATTTTGTACGGAGTTATATTATCAAATGCGGCTATATTATGTTCTTGTTACACCTGTGCCGTTACACAGCACCCTCTCAATATGGTTCAATCTTTGAGTTGTCATTTGCAAATATTGATATTCCAATGCAATTCACTTATTTGCAGTATTTGGCATGGCATTTCGAGGATTTCAGTAGATCTATCTCAGTTTGCAATCAGTTACAAAACAACAGAGTTCCTAAATAGACTAGAATCTTTATTGGGGGCAGGGTATATAAATCAAACCTACAGAAAATTTCTTGGACACACTAGTTCTTTCCTGACTTGTCACGGTTGTTTTGTAGCATGGTGATCTTCTTAAAATGATGTAAATATTATTTTGTACAGAAAGACAATTACTTGTACTATGGTTTGGTAACTAAATGTTTGTTGCCAAACCACCAGAGTTAGCACATTTTTAAAAGACACTTTGCTTTCTCTCTTTTCTCTTTTTAAATAGGCCTGTCCTACTTTTGTTCTCTGTGTTTGAATGTTTATTGAAATCTAAATCTGTACAAAGTTGTAAGTAAATAAATATGGAAAACAAAATAAAGGTATTCCAGGTTTGGATTACAATTTATATTCATGCTGTTTTGTCTTCAGCGTTATTTGTATTTGCTTTGCTGTTTGATTGATTGATTGTCTGTTTCTTTGTTTGTTTGTTTGTTTGTTGGGTTTTTTTAGCTCACCTGAGTCTCAAGTGAGCTATTGCCATCACTCTTTGTTCGGCATTCGGTGTGCATCGTGTGTAAACTTTTTACATTTTTCATCTTCTTGAAAACCCCCTGACAGATTTTCACTTAACTTGGCAGGTAGCATTCCGTGGGGGATAGGATCTCAATTGTTCAAATGGGCACCATGCTCCCCATTGGAACCCCAGGGGGCCCAAACCTCCCAAATCAAGGAATACTGTATTCCAAAATATTCTTCTGTAGAAGCAGATGTGATAGAGCTTCAATTTTTTTGTTTTTGTTTTTCAAACTTCAAAGTCAAACTTTGTAAATACAGTGTACATGGCGGGTAATTTTACTGGTGTGATGGAATATGCAAATGGACACCATGCCCCCAGCTCTCAACCTGCCTGCCACCCCCCAAGTTTGTAATGTTTTCAGGTGAGAGTCTGCAAAGAATTGTGCGGGAGGTGAACTTGCGATATTCAGGTGAGCGCGAGACCCGGTGGTCTATTGACAATTACCTTTGATTTTTCTGTGCTGATCTCCATGCCCATAGGTACTTGCTCTTGTGACAAGTGTATGTGAGGTCTTGGAGTTCCATGTTACAGCCTCCCATACCAAAATTTAATTGTCTCTTCCTTGTGTCATTATCAACTTTTCCTGCAAATTTCATCCAAATCTGTTTGCAACTTCTCAAGTTACATGTATTTTGCACTCGAACAAACAAACCAACGCCGATGAAATTGTAACCTCTTGGCAGAGGTAAAAATGCACTTCACACTACCTTATAAAAAGCAAGTTAACCAAAGTATGTGTGGATTGAGTGAATGCAGAAGTTACACATTTTTAAAGTTTCAGTGCGGCTAGCGCGGGATGGAAAGATTACAAACAGTTTGTATTGTCACTGCATCACAATGATATGAAGAAAATATCAACAGAATTCAACATACATGTATTTTTATATTTTCTAGCAAAATGAAAGAGCACCTGACCCTCTTTCAGAAAATAGAGGGAGTAATTATGTGTTAGTCAGTTGGATATGTCTATTTTTCATTTAAAGAAAAATATGTGGAATTCTTTATACAGTCTGTATCTTCTTTATATCTTCTTATATTGTCTTGCAGTGATGTCACAAACTGTTGGTGTCATGGGTATTAATGAAACTTCTAAAATTCATAACTTGCGAACAGAGAGATTTTTCCTCAAATTTCACTGATGTGTTACTACAGTGCACTCCCATTCTAATGAACATGGTTACTGTATAACTAAATTCTGGTTACAACAAAAGAAGTTCAGGCCGCAACATTTTCAGCTCTATGTTCTTCATTGTTTACTTGTTCGGTTTAAAACGAAATTTCGATATTAATAAAAGAAAACTGCCCGTCCCGAGGACTTCGTTATAACGGGAGTCCACTGTAATATTGCTGCATTCACTCAATCCACACTTCTATTTGTGTTAACTTGTCATCTGATACAGTGCACACTCAACATCACAAGATCATGAAGTAAAGTATGCTAATGTTTAAAATTACATATGTGAACGGACAGAAGCCAACCAAATCATTCATACAGACGGATTAAAGAAAAGAAAATCACCTTTTTTCATTTTTCCTGCTTTTCACAATGCATATATTTTTATTTTTATTTTTTGTCCATATATATATACAACAGACACTACTTACAAATCTTCAAAGACGCTACCTTTCGGGAAGTTACACAAGGCAGGCCATGCATTGTACAGACAGCGCTCTAAAACAAGCAACAGGCACAGTCATACTGAACAGCCTAAAAACTTTGACCAGACCTATCTGCTTTTCCTTGAAAACTACCACAAGCCCAAAAGTCCACAATGATGGTGTTTATGAATGTTTACACAGCCTGTAGTCTCCTACTGTATAACTAGAAACATTTGATGCATGAAATTTGGGCGACGGCCTATTTCGTGGCATGAAACTATTGCGAATTGGACGCACTGTGTCGACATCACTGCTGCGTGCATTTTGCTTTCGCGAAATTTTGGCACCTTGCAAACTTGGCAAAAGTTTCATGCACATGAAAATTTCTGGTTTTACAATACACTGCACATTTCATTATCAAACCTACCAACTTGGGGGGGGGGGGGGGTAATTAAGACAAAATTTATTTTGCTTACAGTATTCCAAAGAAACATGAAACACAACATAGTCCACCAGGAGTGTATATTAATACCATTATATCGACAAGGTGCAAATGTAATAAAGACAAACTTGGGGGACTCTTGATAGTAAAAATTCCAAGAAAGTTGCCCACTAAAATTACCGTATCTTGTCGCAAGACATTCATTGATACCAAATCACATGTGCCTACAATTGTATACCCTGCTTTGCATGATAGCAGACAGTATTTTTGACTTGGTTGGAATTACTTATCAATCGTCACTTATCTTATTTGTGTGTGTGTATGGGTGGGGGGGGGGGGCATGATCAAGTCCACTCATTCAATTTGCCTGAAAGGAAAAATATCTCACTAGTGGATTTAGATTACCACATTGAACTCTTCAAGTGTAAAAAAATAAATTCAATCTATTGATAAAATGTGGCAATATGTAAATATCTGATTTTGTAATCTTATAAAAAGAAAAGAAAATATACTGTACAACATCAAAGCAATTATAATTTGATAAGAATCTTAATCTGACTTATGGTAATATTGAATCCAATTCCAAGAAGGAAACGAGAAAAAATGACATGGTTTTGTGCATGGAGAGTGGTACAAGGGTGTTTGTTGAGCATATACTACAATCTTCATGAAGAAACCACTTGCTCTAAAAGCCAATGGAATGAACACCATTCAGTTCAATCCAACCATACAGTCAAGCCCTTAAACAGAAAGCAGAATTGTCTTTTGGGAGGTTTTGCCAGCTTTAGACACATCCCCTGAAAGTTGATAAGTACTGGGGCTGTACACAGGAACACATACTCTTGCAACTTCACAGTTACAGTATGATACTCTTTTTGTTACCATGCAACAAGCCAGTTGGCAATTAGCTCATGTGCACATTTTCCAAATGATCTTTCGTTAATCTCAGTTGGTTATGCACTTCACTTGTTTTCAAAGCGACATAATACTTCAGCTTGCCAGACATAATGATGTATGGAATTCATGTTCAAACAAATATTGAACTTGCGTGAACCAGGTGACCAGAATGGCTCGTCAATTAACATTTATATGAAGCATTCATTTCTCTATTGTGTATGGAATGCATTTGCATTTCATTTCTATTATTACTGCCAAAAATTAAACTTTATTAAAATAATACTAATAATAATAATAATAATAATCTTTGCTATTATTAGGAGGATGTACTGGAAAACATCAATTACTGTAAAAGTGGAAATTTTCGCGGTGTTGAAATTTTCGAGCATTTCGCGCAACCAGAAACTAGCGTGAAAATAAAATCACGCGAATATTTTTGCTTGCCATACGTTCCTGTGCGTGATGTCTTGATTCCGCGGAATTAAAAACACGCGAAACTCTTCTGACCCGGCCTAGCGCGAAAAATTAGTCGCGCGAAAATATCCACTTTTACAGTAGAAGAATTCATGAATACTCTTTAGGACTCCCTACATCACAGACATTTATCTCAGTAAATTCAAAATTAACATACCAATTGTCAAAAATAACCTTTTTTTTTTGCTCATGCACAAAGTGGAACTACAAACTGGCTTACAAGCTGTTGTCTCTACCATTCCAGCCATGTACATTATTTGCTGCATTAAAAATGGCACATTATGACACTCTACAACCAGACATTGGTTAAAATGGCACCATTTTTGGACAATCAATATCGAAGGAGTTCAATGCACTCTAAGGGCTAAATACCGACTAGAAAATACCAATGCAATATTATTGACAAGCTTCCTGTATATCACACGCACAATGCATTGCAATGAGGACACACAATCCTAACTCGCTACACAGCTAAAACAAGCAGACAAATCAAATATACAGACTGGAAAGATTCCCGTCCTCGGTCATTTAAAGTTTTGTGCAAGTCAGGTTGTGTGGGCAACTGTGTCATGAATGAATGCCAAGACAAAGTATTTTCCCTCTTTGTGGACTTAATCATACAAGCACAAGGAAAAACTAGAAAATTAGCATAAATGCTCCCTTTGCTTTCACTTGATTCCTATTTCCCTAGCCCTATTCGTCACTACCCCCAAAGCAAAGGGGGGGGGGATGTGAATCCAACTGAAATGATACATAAATATCTAAAATCTAGTACATGTACATACTACTGAATTGCACCCACCAGTTCAGGTAGACTGATCATTCCTTGAATACATTATCCCATGCATTTTCTCCTTCATTTATTTTTTCTCCTCAGATGAGCAAAGTGAGATGTGCAGTTTTTAAAATCATATAGACTAGTCCGAGTGAGGTAATGCAGGCATTATAGGAGGGAAGACAAACAGGAAGAAAGAAACAAAAAGAACTAAATAAGTCACTAATTTCTGATCACATGGAGCATTGTAGCGTTAGAAGACAGTATTTACGACAATAGCATACTTGCTAAGAACAAAGTCACACACTGCAGTTTAACCAGCTGTCTGGCGTGCAGCATCACACTACACTGGACAATTATCATTTTTATCATGGAGAAGCGTGGAGGCTAAAGGACGGAAAACAGAGAGAAATATCTTTTGACGAAGACACTGATCCCAGCGGAAAATCATAAATCCATTGCAGCAAGAAAGAAAATGTGTCTTCCCTTACTGTCGATGATAGTAACATAAACGCAAGAAGCATAAATGAAAGAAATCAATCTTGATGTTCTGAAACGAAGCAATAAATCTCAAAGAGAAACTGTGACAATATCATATCAATCCTTGGCCAAAAAGCACAAGGGGATTAGCTTCCAGTGAACAATATGTAGCGTTTACGGCTTGTTCGCTCTGTTGTGCGATCCACTACGCTCACCAAGACTGGGCCATTAGTAGCTAATGGTGTAATTTTTGTTTACTTGTATCAGTATTTGCGTCAAAACTGAAATCTAGGTCTGAATCATGGAGTAATCGTCGTGATCGCATCGGATCTTGACGTCAGTCGTGGCAAACTGCGTTGATCGTAGACAATTTTTTAACTGTCCAAAACTTTTTATGCTCAGTTATTGCCACAACTGACTTTAAAATCTGATAAGCTCTGATACGATCCTCACGATTACTCCTTGAGTCAGACCATGATTCCAACAGCAATGTAGAATGTAATGGAAATTCCATGGTCAAACACTAGTGGTCGATCATGACGTGCGTAGCATATCGCACAACAGTGGGAACAAGCAAAAACAACTTTCTGCTTCTCAAGTAACACACACGCGAAATGTGATGCAAGGAACAGAATTCAGGGCATACCCGAGGCAGAGAACCCTGCAAAGAAAGTCAGACACAGGTATGATTGCAAAAATCAAAAAGGTTTCAGAAGAGAATTACCATCTGAGGATATACGAACGAGTTTTCCACACGACAGAGAAGCCTGTAAGCTGACGTTAAACTCCAGACATGCAGCTGCGTCATTATGAATCAACGCACCAAATAATAATACCCATAGCAAAATAAATGAGACCACTAAAAGCAACTTCACAGATGTAATTTCACTGCGTCCTACTAAACATCCACACCCATTTCCAAAGCTTTACACAGAATTGATTGAATTGGTATATTATTGATTGCTATCATTGAAATATGTTTG
Organism: Diadema setosum; assembly: GCF_964275005.1. Taxonomy (NCBI): domain Eukaryota; kingdom Metazoa; phylum Echinodermata; class Echinoidea; order Diadematoida; family Diadematidae; genus Diadema; species Diadema setosum. The sequence continues at coordinate 26,341,768 of NC_092700.1, read as the reverse complement.
TTACAGATCCAGCTATGATACATTTCTGCAAATAGCCATTCAACACATGGGGGGAAACAAAAAACAATTTTTGCTGTAGGTTTCATTATCACCATTCTTGTTACATGTGGTACAAGAACCAATTAACAACTCTGCAACTCTACCTTAATGTGGTAGACAAGTTTGATTTTCAATTTTTTTTTTTTAAGCAATAGTCCTATAAATGTACAGTCTACCAATGTAGTACATTATCACCAATGGTACAACGGAAGCCTATGTATAATGTAGCAAAACATGACTATGCCAAATTACCCTGGAATCTCATCAGTAATGCCAAGTTTCCCCCAGCACACAGGCAACTAGTCTGTCCTCTAAATGAGCCAATGGACAAGAGGTAAGTTTGACAAAACAAGTGGGAAAGGAATCAACTGGTTCTTTTTTTGGCACACCTCTCGCTCTTGAAGATAATTAAAAAGACATAGCAGAGATTCCCCTTACAGAAACAAGTCACTGACCAGCATATTGGCATATAAACAATACAAAAGGAAAGAGAGAGAGAGAGAGAAAGAGAGAGATCTACTCACAATTTTTACATCTCACATTGATCAACAATGCTCTAGAGATGACATTTACACTACAACTATGCAGATTTGGTCTGATGGTAAAAAAAAAAAAAAAATTCTTTAGATTCCTTTGCAATAACTTTCTACACTATTGGCACTGGTTCGAGCCATCTTCCTCTTCCGAATATGCCGACACTTTCTTCTTGACTGAAGATGTTTGACATGTTCTAAAGAAGAATTTACGTGACAACAGCAAATTGCACTGAGATATGTGGCAATTGTGTAAATACAGTGTCACCAATTCAATGTGTACATTTTACAAATATCAAAGCTTGTTGAGTAGACATGTTCAGGAAAACAACAGATGCACCATATCCACAGAGGGAGAAAGCAATGGTCACCAATGCAATCACAAAACGCCAAGATGTACACAAAATAATTTCAGCATAGTTGACTAAAGAACCATGATTTTGAAGCTTTGTACATAGATGTACATAAATGTACATCTCGGCATGGACTGCGAATCTTTCCCCTCGAGTTCTTTGTGCGGGTCTCCCAGCCAGCTGAACCGCCTACCACTGGGCGCCGCCCCTGTAATCGAAGTCCTTCCCCCTCCTGTGCGGAGGTGGCACGTCACGGGGCCTGCCCCGCGGGTCGGGCATACCACCCCTCCTCTTCCTGTGGGGAAACATCCCACCGCCCTGCCTGCGCTCATCACGGTGATACTCCTCAAAGTCCCTCCTGGCGTCGTAGGGCCCCCATCCTTCCGGATCCCGCCTGCGACGGGGGTCCTGCCTCGCCTCATCCCTGCCCCATGGCCCCCGCTCATCTCTTCTGTCGTGGCCCATGGGTTCCCCCCGCCCCCACTGTTCTTCGCGCCTCTCTTGCCGGCCCCAGTGCCTTCTGTCGTCCACGTCGCCACCATGGAAGCGGTCCTGCCGGTGATCGTAATCTGTCCTGGCATCAAAGTCCTGTCCCATTTCCCACTCATCTCGAGGATTGAACGGATGTTTCCTGTCTTTGTCAGGCTCCCTTGGCTGATTCTGTGGGGCAGACGATGGACGGTCCTTGTTGCCAGGTTCGCCGTGGTCGTCGTCATACTTCCAGCCTTCAACCCCCGGTGGAGGAGGCTCCAGCTTGCGCTTCTTTGTGACTGGGACAGCTGGAGCCGGCGGGCCTACCGGTCCCGCTGGATGGAAGGGATGGCGGAGGGGCCCTTCTGGATGAGGGGCATGGTGCTTGGCAATGTCCTGGGGATGACCCTTGGGCCCTGGAAACATGAAAGATTGAGATGGATCTGGGTGAAGTGGAGCCCCCGGGGGCTGGTGAGGGAGTTCTGGACGGTGGCTGGGATCATGACTACCAGGTCTTGCGGCCTGTTGGTGCTGAGGCCAATGGTGAGTGGGATGCTGATGTTGCTGCTCCTGGGGTGGTACCTCATGGTGTGGCTGGTACTGACTATGTGGACCTGCATCCCACGTCCCTTGCAACTCCATCTGAGAGCTGCCTGTTACCTCTGGTCTTGCAACAATGAGTGGTTGATTTGGCTGGGACTGTGGTAAGTTTTCTGGCACAACATCTTGCCTGTCCTTGTTCTCCTGTGTTCCAGTTTGCCCCATTTTCCACATCATTGCATCTACAGCAAATTGGGGCAATTCTGGCGGTGGAAGAAGGGGTGGTGCTTGGGGTGTACTGACCGAGCCCTTCGGCACCTCTTGACCTTCTGCCAATGGTGCACTGACGAGGCCACTGGATGAGTCGTCCTTTGGTGTCATGGTGCTGGAATCAGCCGGTGCAAGTCTCACATCGGGGGATGTGCCCGCATCATCGGCGCTCTCCTCAGCATCACTCTTCTTACCAGCAGCCTTGTTGATCTCCGACTGGAGAGACTCAATCTGCCGGTCCAGGAGTGCCTTCTTGGCCTCCTCCACCTGCTTGGTGAGCTGGATCAGCAGCTGCTGCTGCTCCGACAGCCCCGTCTGTTCGCTGAACGCACTGAGCAGATTCTGTGAGGCGTCGGCTGCCACGCTTGCAATGTCACTGGCACGCACATCGCTCTTCTGCGGCTCTGCAGTATCGGTGACTGACGACTGCGCAGGTTCATCCTTGCTGATGGTCACCTCCAAACCCGGGATTGCGGCAGCAGTGGTAGCTGGCGGTTCTGCAGGCTCAGGTATCACAGCAGAGGGGGGCATGCTGCGCCCCGCACTCCAATCGTCCGCAGGATCCGATGGGTCATAGGGAGCCTCCCGCTCCTCAATTGTGGGGGAGTATGGCTCCTCCAGTTCAACCTCGAGTTGTTTGGGGTCTGCATTGGCATACTGCGCCACGATTGGATCGACCAGCTGGGTGTCGGGAACATACACCTCTTTGGTGCGCAGGGGAACCTGCGACTCTTTGTCCTTTATGATGTCCGATATCTCGCGGATGTTCGGCAGGGCCATACTGAACGATGACAAGGTGTTGGCCGGGGGCTGGATCTCCCTCGCGGGCTGGGGCTTCTTCTGTGGAATGTGCTGAGTTGGTGGTTCCTGTTGCTGCCGTCCGCTGGGCTTGGTCACACTCTCCTCGTCCAGGCTGAGCGATCGGGGAGGTTTGTCCTTATGTCGGACAACGATGCCCAGTAGGAGGTGAGGTCGGGACGGAGGCAAACCTGAGTAAGAAATATCGAATTCCAGCAACTGCAGTTAGGATTCGACTCATGCAACGAAGTATTGAACAAAGACAAAAGATGACTTGGTCATGAGTGCATACCTGCCAACCTTAAAATTCAGTAAATAGGAATAACAGAGAGAAAATGATACCCAAAATAGGAATTTGTACTCATCTCGAATACATCACTATTAGCAGAGTAAATAATAAAGACAGCACAAATGAAACTTCTTCTTTTCTATGAAATAAAAATGTTCCTATCAAATGGGAACACCTGGTTGGTATGCTAGTGAGACAAATATTGTCTTGAAACAACAAGATTTATATAGTTCTGCAAGGCATAATATTAAATTAAAAATTAAAATTGAATCAAAATTACAACATAATCATTGCTATTTGGCTGGGCTAATCACATACCAACTTTTGGCATCTATTGCGTTATTGCATTGCCATTTTGAATCCCTGTTGACAAAGACTTGTGTTTAAACTGATATTAAAGTAGCAGAAAAAGTGTAATGAATGTATCCATACATACTCTACAAGCAGACACTTTCACGAAACAGATATTTTCACAAATTGCTACTTGTCAGAAATTTTTTCGTGTTGTTAATTTGGCAGTTGCGGGTATCTGTTATTTGATCAGTACTTGTTACTTCATCTTTCACAAAATAAATTGTAAATAGGAATGGGTAACAAGTGGCAAAATGCTAGTAAAGCCTCCTGAATGTTTTCACCTAGTGATTCCCTGTACATGAACAAGTAGTATGCTCTGCATTTGAAGTACTGTACTAGCTTGTTGTTTAATACACCCTACATATCGCTACATTATGGCCCAGGCAGCATGCTGGATCTACAGTAGTCACTAGTGAAACAAGATCCAAAGCTGGCATGGCTTGATTTGTTTAATTTTTAGCGAAGATATTTTCATGTGTTGTTTTTGTGCATTTTCATAATTGCGAATTGTTATTTTCACAAAATTCACAAAAGTAAAACCATTTCAGCTTGTATACGTAGTAATACGGGGCCCTGAAGGCAAACATCATGCTCACCTGGTCCATGAAATGGCAAGATGTGGGATGGCACTTTGTCCGTAGACGGGAGGGCCAGCAGGTAGAAGTCCTTCACGTGGCTGCGGTTTTTGCCGATGACACCGATCCGCTGCCGCGTGTAGAAGTAGTCGAAGAGGGAGAAGTATGCCTCCTCTTCATCCCCCTGCCACACGTGGAAGCGCATGACGGTCATCTCGGTCGACTGCGACTGCTTGAGTTTGCCGAAGTAGTCCCAGACCACAGGGTATGGTATGCGGCCACAGACCTCCAGGGTGTCTTGCAAGTCCTTTGGAAGAGGTTGCAAAGAAAGGACGAGATTTACATTGTATATCCGCTCCCTGCCATTCTCCGTTCATCCATCAAAGTTTTCATCGTTGTAGCTTGCTTATGAGTCTGGACTAATTTTATGTGGAAAGAATAATGGTTGGATTTTTTTTTTTTTTTTTTTTTTGGGGGGGGGGGGGCAGGGTCATAATAAATTCACTGGAAATCTATAGACTTGTTTCATTGTTAGAATTTTGCATAGCTGCAGAATAATGTCTCCCAACATCATGTATGAAATCTTACAACAGTAAAACTCAGTTTGTAAAAAAAAACAAAAAAAAAACAAAAAAAAAAAACTAAATCCATGTCGTCGAACATACACTCGCCATTTCTACTGCGAAAAACGGTTGGAATTCTTCTTCTTTTTTTTTTTTCTTTTTTTTTTGGGGGGGGGTCCTAAGAAATTCACTGAAAATTTAAAGCATTGTTTCCCCTCTATCATAAAGATGTTTATCTGGAAAAAAGGTCTGAACTGCCTACCTCTACACTGCACCAGCTAACGAAAGGAATGTAATTTTCAGGGTTTCAAAAGGGACACAAGAACTATCAAACAAACTTACCAGGGGGATGGTGTGGGCTGGACCTGAGACATGATGTGCCACAGCCACAAACTTGGCCACCTCGTGCATGAAGATGAAGCCCCTCCAGGCCGGGGTCGATGGGGTCGCAGCCGAGGACGACGACCTCTTGACCTGCGCAGGTTGCGTCGGCTTTTCTCGGCCCGGCTTTGGCAGGGTGCGGACGGTGGGCGTGGGGCTTCCCGGTGGCGTTCTGATCATGTTCAATGATCACAAACAATAAAATGTTTAAATCATAATAAAAGGTGATTCCATTTCACATTGAACGGCTTTGGCAGGGTGCGGACGGTGGGCGTGGGGCTTCCCGGTGGCGTTCTGATCATGTTCAATGATCACAAACAATAAAATGATTAAATCATAATAAAAGATGATTCCATTTCACACTGAATGACTGCTAATCAATTGTTCTTTTTTTTTTCCTCACTTCTACCACGGCAAATTAATCATGTAGCGAGGAGAAGAGCTGTTTAACACCAAATCAATAAAACAAATAACTAATAGGATCACAGAAATTACTTTTATCTAGACTGCTACAAGAATTTTTTTTTTTTAATGCATCCAATAAATAGTTCTGCATCTCCATATTCAGCAGTAGCCTTCAAGTAACTCAGTGAACAGACCCCCACTGCCCCTACACACATGTTGTGGGGGTACAGGTGTGTGGAAATCTGATTTTCTTTGCCACATTCAGATCACTCCTGTATCACTCCACACAGCAACTTAATCACCATGTAGACATATATATCATCCATTTGCCTAAACTCGTGCAAAAGGGCGGGGGAAGAATATACACAGCTTCCTTTATTGGGCGACGGTGGATACTGCATGGGAGTTTTAGGTCCTAATGACTTGTACCCCAAAATGAGAAATGTCCAGTAATGTTACCTGGCCTCATCTTTAGGTGCCCTGATGATCACTGTATTCTCATCGTCGTCATCGTCGTCGTCGTCATCGACACCCTCTGCTGCCCCACTCACTGTCTCCATGAGGTCGTCGTAGAGCTCCTCGTTCACCGACTTCGGCCGGTACTTCTTCTCGTCCGCTTCCTCTCCGAAGAACTTCACCGGCTTCTCTCCCGTGTGCGGCTCCTCATCAAACTCTTCGGACACCCTAGAGGTCAGCTTTGGGGTGTTCCTCACGATGGCCTTCTTCTTGGATGCCTTCTCCTCCCTCGGAGCAGGGATCTTTCCTGGAAGATGGAACATTAAGGTGCAAGGCAAGAACTTCGTAAGAGAGTCAGAGGGACCAAAGCAAAGAAAAAGCCAGGTATGCGCAATTATTTTGAAGAAGTCCACACACAGTCACATGAAATGGAAAGCAAAAGTTGCTCACAGAACACGCAAGAGTTTGATAATAGAAACATAAAGGTAAGTCAAAGTAACAAAAGAAAGGCCTTTTACAAGGAAAAGCACCTCCATTGATAGCCAATCATAGATAAGAGATAAATATTACACATACGACAGTGGCGGATCCACAGGGGGGGCGCACCGGGCACGCGCCCCCTCTTCAATTTTTGTCAAAACAAAACAACTAAAAAGAAAAAAATGAGGGGGCATGTGCGCTCCCCTCCCCTCCCTCAATTTTGTAAAGGCGTCTTCCCTTTACGGAATTCCCGGATCCACCCTGTATAATTACCAGCTTCCTCCTGTGTGTAAGAATATCTATTGAGGGGACTTTACAATGGTGATTTAAGTTGTCTTGACACAATCCTAATGCAGAAAATGAGGAACAGGGGGACAGCGTGTTCTCACCTGTACAGATTTTGCAATTGAGATCAAAGAGATGGGCCTTGTGTTGGTCCGTGGTATCCACGAGCATGGTGGTAGGGGTGGGTGGGGAAGTGGGCGTGGTCGGTGAGGTGGGGTCAGCACTGTGGAGCCCAGTGGGGGTGGTTGGCGTTGTGGGCATCGCTCTTGTGGGACTCCTCAGCTCGCCGAGTGGGGGCGACTTTTCGTTTTTCGCAGCCTCTGCATCAATTTCCACGTGGGGCTGTGAAGGAAATTCAGAGTTCAACATCCAGTTAGTGTGCACCTGCTTTAGTACAAAATCACAGGACGGGTCAAACATTGAGCCACGCTGTTGAGAACGAGTTGATATATTGTTTGAAGTTTGGAAATAATTAGCATTTTGAGGTATGAGTTTTCTTCAATTTGTCTGCCCCCTGTACAAATGACACTTGTAAGATCGCAACTGCTGATTTACATTATTAAACAAACATGTTGGAAAAAAAGAATCAAAGGGAATTGAACCTGTCATCTACTGCTGTCTGGCAGCGACACTACCACCAGGCTATCCCTGCTTGCCGGCAGTGACACGCTGAACTTAAGAAATGAGCAGACAAATATAATATATAACAATTTGAGATACAAGATTTTGTTACCCCAGGGACGATAGGGCTTTCTCCCCCAAGAAGTACTGTAAATGCAGAAATTTTTGCATGCATTTCAATTTTCGTGAAGATTTTGCGAGAGCCAAGATTTGCAAAATCAAAATTCACACAAAAGTTCTCGTTCACACTATAATACATTGAATGCCAATGGCAAATTGCAAAAAAGTCATGCCACAAGAAAAACCACATGCTCCAACTCGCGAAACTTTCATGCCACAAGTATTTCTTGCTTTACAGTGTGAGTGTTACGGCTTTGTTTGCCACGATTGGCAGAGGGCTCACCACCAAATCTCCCAGCGTCTCCTCCCCAAGCTCCACCTCTCCTTTGTGGGTCTTCTTGACAAATGTCATCGGCATCGACTTCTTCTCCTTCTCCGTCTGCACTATCATGTCCAGCTCCTGGTGGGTAGAGGAGAGAAAAGGGGGAGGGGGTAAAGAATTGCAGACTTTTACAGAATTGATCCTTCCTTTTCTATTTTTGACAATGACAAAAATGGTGAATATCTATGGTCTATTAGCATAGAATGCCAAACTGGTCGGTTGACAGTTACAAATGCCTTTACTGTTAACGGTGGGGTTTCTACCATGAGCGTGAAAATATATTTTTAATTTTAATTCACTTAATTGATGAAAGCAAAATAATCATGCATTTATGAATTTTGAATGAATGTACAATTTGCATTGAAATTGCACATGAATTCACATTTTTGAGCAATTATGCTTGGACATGTTTGTACGTATTTATGTGTAACTTTAAAACCGTGTGTCAGGGTATCACAAATTTGGTGTCAAAAGACACGAAAAACCCGAGATAGAAAAAGTCTTGAAACATTGTGGCTATAGCCTTGGGCAGTGGCGACATATCACACGGAAAATTGAAGGGGGGGGGGGAAGGGGTGCTCCCAGGCCACCCTGGGTTCGACAATAGAAACAGGTGTCTCGCACACGTGCAGAACACCATTTTCTGCCAAATTAGCATCATTTTAGCGTTCGTGTCACAGATCTACGGTTGTGTAAAGCTCGGTAATGCCTCCAGTGACACTAAATGGCGGAGGCATTAAAAAACACAAACAAACCCTACCACTAATATATTTAATGCTTCCATGTTTACATAACCCTGTATGATTACACGAGGATGTACATGTATGTCACACAATAGGCATACAAACAAAGCATTACATACGCAGCCCATTTAATGAGATGATGAGACACCCATCACTATCTCTCTCTCTCTCTCTCTCTAGGCACTCACATTCTTGGCCTCCTGCTCCCTCCACTTCATGAGCTCCTTGGAGGCCAGCTGATCCGACGACATCCGCACCAGATTCCTCGGCGAGATCTCCCCCTTTAAGATGTGTCGAAACAGACCCTGGAAAATGAGAAAGAGAAAGCGGGGGATTGGAGAGCATTAGGTGATGACATCACAGTCAGAGTTCCGCCTACCCGTGGCAAAGGTCATCCAAGTTCCGTTCTTTGTCATATGACCACCTGGAAAGTGTATAGGAATAATGTCTCAACCATAGCGATGCCATTTAGGGAGAAGTAGTTGCATATGTAATGTTTGATAACGTATGCTGCACATTGTGCAATATGAGTGGGGAAAACCAAAGTGTTGGCAAGGTCTGAGTCACAATGAAGAGAAAAGAATGCAAAATCATTTTGAATTCATCTCCATGCACCGTCTCCTGAAGTGGAAAGTAAATGGTGCACTCAAAACACACTTTCGCAAGTTTTAAAAGACCAATTTGAGAGAACCACTTCCATCCGAGTTCAATTACTTTCTTGAAAGTTATACAGACACAGGAATCCCTATACAGGATGCTACAAAGTTTCACAAATGTGCTATGCAGCATTATTTAACACTAAATAGCACATCAAGCAGAGACCAAAGTTCAACAAAACGGTATAGTATCAAACTTTCCTCCACTGGAGGAACGATTACTGACTCAGAGGAGGAAGAGAATGAAAACGAGAGTAAAGCAGGAGAAGAAGATGAAGAACGAGAAGTTAAAAGTCGTCATAGCGACAAAACGAACAGTACTCGGTCGTTCCTACCAAATTCTTGGTGTCCTTGATGTTGAAGATGAGGGTGCGGTACTTGGCCTTGTACTTGGCCCCCGTGTCGTTGAAGAGCTTGTAGAGCTCAAACTCGATCTGCTTGGCCACTTTCTTGACCTCGTCTGCTGTCACTCCCTTCACATCTGGCGCCTTCTTCACCCTGTCATATCACAAGAGGTTTTATACTCTGAATTATTCACATCACTCTTCATGTTTTTCCTCCACAAAAACGAACTTTCCTTCTGTTTCCAGTGTACAGTTCCCACAGAGTGAATTTTCACGCGTGGGATGGAACGAGATTTTTCATGAGGTGAGAGTTGAGACGCCCTATTCAGTGGGGTACAACAGCCTCACGCCAAAGCTGCAACACAGTTATCAATCCACTAAAAGTCTCCACTGCCTAAATTGTAATTTGACCACTGATTATCCGTCTGAATGCACTGTAAACTCTTTAGTGTTACACATTCGCATGCCCACCTCAGTCAAAGGCTTGCCAACTTCATCACATATTTCACTCAAATGAACAGCCACACACAATGGGATCGATAGATGGCAATATGGGACAGAACATCGAAAGCATCAGCTACAGCTTTGTAAATACAAGTGACATCATAGCAAAGTTTGCAACTCGAATATAATTTTTGCTGTACTGCATTTCTAGCATGAACACTTCAATAGAAAGTTACATAGCTTTGAAAACAATGTCTTCCAAAAGTACTCACGCATTGCGGGTTCAGAATGATGTGACATATAGGGGTATACATCATGGCACAAAGAGAGTTTATTACCTCCGCCAAGGGAGGAGGTTATGTTTTCATCACCATTTGTTGGTTTGTTTGTCCATGTGCAAAATAACTCAAAAAGTAGTGAATGGATTTGGGTGAAACTTACAGGAAAGGTTGAAAATGACACAAGCAACAGATGATTGAATTTTGGTAGTGATCCGAGAATTTTTTGGGAATTTATGAAGGATTTTTGATATTTTGACAGGTAGGGGCAATGAACTTGGGAGTGCAAGTTGTGCGTATTTGAGGTTTGCATGCACGCACTATAGTGCGTACTCCAGTTTCTGCACGAGCGAGGCGCCGGGCAGCTGGAAGTTGATGATGTAACAAAATGTTTCTATATTGGGAAAGTGGGCTACTTTCAGCATGCACATATGAGTGGAAATCACTGATCTTGAGGAAGAACAAGATCAGTGGTAGATAAACCTACTTGGTGGAGGTCTGCGCTCTCAGAGTGTTTTTCTAGTTATTAAAATTGATGAAAAGTGAATTCTTTGCAAAGATGGAGATCAAGGGAGGCTCAACCTCTCACCTGGTGAGGAGAACTTCCAGCAGGGTGCGCTTGACGTTGACCCTCACGCTCTCCGAGGTCTGCTCGGCCAGCTTGCTGCTCTCCGCCTGGAGCCGCGCCCTCTCCTCCCGCTCCTTCTTCTCCCTCTCCCGCCGCTCCTTGTCCTCTTTCCTCCTCCTCTCCTCCTCCTTCCGCCTCCGCTCCTCTTCTTCCTTCTTCTCCTCCTCCCGCCTCCGTCTCATCTCCTCGATCCGCTGCCGGTCCCGCTCCCGCTCCTGGGCCAGCTCCTCCTCCCTCCGCTTCATCTCCAGGAGTTGCCGCACCTGGGAAACGGACATCACCGCAATGATAAGCAGATGCTCAAATGTGGCATCTTAAAGGTAAAATTTACATCCTGTTGCATGGTTTCATGCCTGCTTTCCCCATTTTCTCACCAGAATTTCAATAATTGAGACAGTTTAAAGGAGACCTCCGGATGATTTTCAAATTTTTACATTTGAACATATATAAATTAGCTATACTGGGTACAGAGTTTCAGGATTTATAATGATTGGGATGAAAAATAAGAATGTTTTCGAAGTTTATAACAAACGGCAATGAACAAGGATGATGACATGGCAGCCTCACCATAAGAATGCATGAGATGTGGCTCAAGGAAGCAGCACAAAAGGAGAAGGCATGCATAGATTACACACAGGTGAGCTTGCAAGCATACGGTATTGAAATGGAATGACACTGCTACATTTCTGAGATATGTGAGGCTCCTATGTCATCATCTTTGTTCAGTGTAATTTGTTTAAGGTTTTTGAAAGTACTGTTTCTCTGCTCAAGAACCACAATAAATTCTACAAATCTATACATGAAGCTGTTGATTTATGTACTACATGATGTGAAATTATGAAAATCGTCCGGAATGCCCCTTTAATGTGCAGGACATCTAAAAAAAATTAATGCAAAAAAAAAAAAAAAAAAGATCGACCAATTTGATGAAAAACGGATATAGAACCTTTTGCAAAGGAACTCTTCACATATACATACTATATAAAACACTATTGCCTAATGTATAAAAGTAGGGTGGTGGAGCAAGTAACCCACTTTACTATAGAGATTGTACTGGCAGAAAGCTGGAGTATACTAGTTTTCATGCCAACACATGTAAAGTGATGGAGCAGCTAGCCCATTTTACTGTAGTTTGTAGAACCAGAAAGCTGGAATCTATTCATTGCCAAGATACAATAGCTGTGGGTACACAATGTATTCAGTATGACCATGCAGCCAGGAAGATGAATGAATCTATGAAACAAAGGTGGTAGATCGTGCCTAGCTTGGAGGTTGAATGAGTTTATGAAACAAAGGAGGTACTGCCACCTTACTTGAATAGTGGATTTAGTGGCAATGACTGGACAGTGACTTAAAGGTGGAAAACCACATTAAAGTGGCTTGTACTGTTTTATGTTCCTTTGACGTTTACCACCTTTGTGATGTCATACAAGATCCAGAGTGCAGCATAGGTGTAATATGATTTGTATTACGTCTCTTTCTCAATCTCCCTCTCTATCTCCCTTCTGCTCTTTCTCTCTCTCTCTTACCATTCATGGTCAGTTTTTTTACAAAGTTTATCTACAAAGTGTCTCTGAGAAGGATTAGACAAGAAAGATTGGGCATGATACAAGAGATGAGTATTATGGGATAGTAGGAGCAGGAGAGTATACATTATATATTGAGGTTGATACATTGTACTTCAGGTCGCAGTCTCTCTAACCAAGCCCTGTGAAGTAGAAGGACGTGTTCCTGTTTCTCTGAGACCAAGCTGCTACATTTGAATACTTTTAGTGGAGGAAACCCAGCTTTTTGCATTTACATGAAGCTCTATCCTTGCAAAACTAAATCATGTCTACCATACATCAGTTCAGATTTGACCAGATGCTTTTAATGATATTTCATGGATGCTTTGCTGTACATTCTGAGCCATATCTCTTATGTTGGTTGATCTGAGGAGTCGAATGACTACTTAGTACTTTGTGGACCAGACTTGCAGCCTTCAGAATTTGCAGCAAGCCTGAAAATAAGTTTTATCTGGACAGGGACCCCTCCCCCCCCCCCCCCCCCCAACTGTGGGTCAACTTGACTCAGACATGTCTCTGGGCCCCGTTTCATAAAAAGTTGATATGATAACAACTCTTGCTGGAATGTCAATTGTCATAGTAATGACAAGAATGCAGCTTCCTGATTAGCTGTTGCTAAGGGAAGTTGTCATTCCAGCAAGAGTTGACATCCAAACATCTTTTATGAAACGGGGCCCTGGTCATCGTTCATGGACTCTCCTCACTTCATGAACCGAGCGCTCCAACAAGATTTGCCAGTAAGCATGCTGTAACCTCATTCAGCTGCAAGGACTGTTCACTTGAGTGCACTTTGCGCAAATATTGAATTGTAGAGACCCAATCCCCTTTCACTAAATATCAGAGTGGAATTTATGTAAGTACATTCTTACCTCTGACCATTATTTGTATAATTGATCTTTTTATTTCTTATGATGCAAGGAGAGCGAACTGGTCTCTCCAATGCTATATAAAATGATCATAATTCCAATGCTTGAATTCACATAAATCTCAACATCAAGGTGATCAATGTAATTCGATGTGTGCTGCATTGTCTTTGTCACTGCTTTGACACCCACATATTTGATTTGTTTAATAGTGATGTTTTCGGTGATTTATATCCATTTTGATGAAATTATGTCTTCTGGATGAGAATGAGCCACCCCGACATGTGACTTCCATTCTTTACATCCCTTACATAAATTGGTACTAAGATGATAAGATTGTTTAGACTCATGTTTAAACTACTGACCGACTCATCCACACTTCTAATATTCTGATGATGATAAACACATTCTTACCTTCTCCCGTCTTTCTTTCTGCCGCTTCTCAAGGCTCTCGCTGCTCGGCGTAGCCCCGTCCTTGTTGGGGCTCGTTATCTGCTTGGTGCTAACCTTCTTCTCCGAGTCGGAGGCAGACGATGTACGGCTGCGGTCGCTGTCGAGCGACGCTCGGCGCCCGTCTGGCTTGTGCTTGGAGGATCCCTTCGCTGTGTATTGAAATTTGCAGAATGACGCAAGTGTCAACACCATTGATCTGAGAACCTGCAAGAAACACTGCCAATGCTAGGGTTGTGTCTTGTGAGACAGTCGCCAGAAAGCACAGCACACTGAATGAGTCAAGAGAATCCTTATGCCTCGAGAGCATCTCTGCAATGTTAAACCTGGCATCACGAAATAACACTTCAGACTGTTCAGAAGCCCCCAGTAGCTTTACTGAGACTTCAGAATCAACAACTCCTGTGTTTGCTTTGAGAAGTCAATTTACTACCAAGGCAATTTAGAAGCAGAATGTATTCATAGGATATGTTAATTCCACCTGGCCCTATAACAATTTATTTTTTTAAACAAATGTATAATAATCAAATAATGGTCACAGAATTAAACAGATCAGATGCGCATAAAGCAAATGGACCAGCACGATATCACCCTACCACACTTCAGGCTTCATCATACAGATTACGAAAATGATAAAATAACTGTCAGAAGGGATACTGATGACTTGCAAAATCTGATGCAAAGTCTATGGGAGAACAGTGCACTAGCACGCTAGCACCAACCACCAACGCCATACCTGAATAGAAGGCCGAGGCGGTGTATCCATGCTTGATGTTGGGCCGCAGCACTTCATACGTCGGATGTCTCCCCAGCCAGTAGGGGAGCTCCTCGTAGGTGGGGGCGGTCAGTCCGGTCCGGAGACGTCCAGTGTGCCTCTCGATGACCGAGATCCTGTCATCCTCTCTCGGTTTGGTGGACTGATGGACAAAAAATATGACAGACATTTAAAGTATGAAACAACAAGCAGTTTATTCACAGTTTTACACCAACTAAGTACAGGCAGAATCTGATAAAAATGTATCACAAAAAGTCCTATGCTACTGTAATGAAGTCAAAAGAAAAACTCCACAGAAGTGTGCCAATACCAAAACAATTAGCATATGAATAGAGGTGTTTGTTTCCTAGTTTCTTCCCTTTGTAGTTTGCACTACAAAATCTGACATAAAGAAACCTGGGCAGTGTTTGCAAGATAAAACTGGATAAAGAATCTGCTTTCTTGAGCCCTGCACTATTGTAAAAAAACTCATCACAATGCCTTCATGTTTCGCAACAAGTAAATCTGTTTCATTTTTGTCTTCTGGAATTATCATCTATTTTTGAATGACCTCAGCTGAAGACTAGTAGGGTGTTACCTCTGTATTCTCCAATGCAATT
This sequence comes from Diadema setosum, assembly GCF_964275005.1. Classification (NCBI taxonomy): domain Eukaryota; kingdom Metazoa; phylum Echinodermata; class Echinoidea; order Diadematoida; family Diadematidae; genus Diadema; species Diadema setosum. The sequence goes on along the minus strand of NC_092700.1, from coordinate 26,326,568 downwards.
CTGTCTGAAAAATATACTCTGTTTTTTAATCACTGGCTCACAATAATATCTCAATGGGGACTTTGAAAGCACCATTGTCTTCACTGCTTCTTAACTGACAATTATGTTTCCTAAACAGTGAAGTCACATGAATTTCTCACCACTGATGACACAGAGGACGCCCCAGCGGAATCCCGTCGACCCTTGATCCCCATGGCCCGCTCCCGCTCCGCATTCAGCAGCCTCATGGACTCCTTGGCATGCTTGACGATACAGCCAGGACTGCAGTACACGGAGCCCGACCGCGCCCAGTTGTCGCACCCGGTCCCGATGCAGTGCTGCTTGGGGGGCGGCGGCCGGAAGAACTTTAGCCGCTTCTTCTTGCTTGGAGCAGGGCCCTCCTCTTCTTCCTCCTCCTCCCCCTCATCCTTCTTCTTCTTCTCTTCCTTTTCCCCTTCCCTCTTCTTTCCACTTTTCGGGGTTTCCTGTCAAATATGGCAGACTAACAGCTGAGCACCAATGCATCATCAACACAACTATACCATTAAGTAACTCCACTTTGCATTACAAGTTATCTTTGCATCACAATGTTCATGTACTGTATACGCTATAATTTTCGCATACATAAATTTTCGCGAATTGCTGCTGTCACACATTTTCGTGAGTGGTTAAATTTGTGATTGGGGGACCAGAGAAAATATGAAGTGGCAAAGAAAGTGTGAATTTTCAACTTACTCGCAAATAAGAATGATACTAGTTATACACTGCATGAAAAAAACTTACCAAACTCTGCGAACTAGTAAGTTAGAATTCAACATTTTTGAAGTGGTTAAGTCCATCACGCTAGATTTCTGACGAGTGGTACGAGGGGTTGCGATAATGGATTGGCTCTACAGTATTCGTAAGTAGATGTGGACTAGCCCGACCACCCCAGACGCTGTTAATACGCTGTGCTGTGCGAATGCTACTTACAGCGACTGGGCCACCCCAGACGCTGTTAATACGCTGTCCTGTGCGAATGCTACTTACAGCGACTGGGCTGTGTATACTAGTTAGTAGTTAGACGTGGACGTGCTATATGTACGTAAACAAGCTTAGCCAGTATGGTCTGTTCGGTAAGCCTTGACATGGCATACTAGTACTGAAATGTTTGTATCATCAAGGCAAGGGATTCATTTTGGAAGGTAATATTTTCGCGTGTTGTTAATTTTGCGAATAGCTCCCGACTCGCGAAATTCGCGAAAATAAAACCCACGCGAAATATATAGCGTATACAGTAACTGGGGATATTTTCCATGAAGCAAAAACATAAATCCATTTGAAGAGAGCTTCCTTCAAACCAGAAAGATTCAGCAGCACTTTACATTGTACGTGTTTACTAATGATTGAAGTAGCTGAAGTACCGATGACCCCCAAAGTTTAAAATGCACTCAACTACTTTAGTATACAAACAATGCCATATATGTCATTCTTTCTCTTTCACATGCATTCCCCTTTTCCAAAGGCTCGGAATAAATTCTCTTCTAGTTTAGTTCACAGCTCTGCATACTTTCTTTTCTGCCATGGCACAAAGGGACAAACTTCATGAAAATGAAAACCTGCTATAAACAGCACTATCATAATTGATATATTACTACTATCATTGCTAACATGCTAAAATTCAGATCTTCTGCTACAGAAGAATCACTTTCCCTATAAATGATTGCATGTTACTATTTTTAATCTATGATTCAATTACCTCTGCTCCTTTCTTGGCACTTGCATCGCTCTTTCTCTTGGAGCCAACCTTCTCCCTCTTCTTTTCTTCCACTTCCTTTTGCCCTTTCTCTTTCTCCTTCTCGCTCTCCACCTCTCCCTTCTCCTTCTTCTTCTTCTTCTCCTCCTGGCTCTTGGTCTTCTCCTTGTCCTTTGGCGTCTCTTCTTTCGGCACCTCTGCCTCTTGCTTCTTCTTTGTCTCTTCTTTCGTCTTCGCTTCTTGGTCCGGCCCTTTCTTTGCTGCTTCTGTAAACGAGACAGAATTACCATTAATCCTCCTTGAAATCATCTACTGGTGGAAAGGACCATTTAGACATTATCTTTTTTTGCCATGCAATATCTGTTCTTCTTCTTTCTTTTTTTTTTAATTTCGTCAACCATTTAAACAACTCGATCATCACATGTTCACAAATTCATATTTATCACAGAATTGTGGATCTTGGTGCATCCAATACTGTACAGACATAAAAACTTAGTCTTTAATGACAGACGGTTCATTGTGAAGAGTCAGGTGATGTACCTTTGGGGTGGGGAGGCATAAAAACTTGGGTCTGCATTGATAGATTGATCATGAGGGGTTGGGTGACGGGGGGGGGGGGGGGGGACGTGTAAATGATGTCGGTTTATATTGACAGGGGGTTATCTTGAGTTGGGTGACATGGGAGGGGCAGAAGGCGTACATATTTGGCCTTCAATGACGGGTGGTGGTTTAATTGTGAAGAGTTGGGTGACATGGTGGGGTCAAATAATCTTGGTTTTTATTGGTGTGTGTGTGTGGGGAGGGGGGGAGGGGTATATTTTGATGAGTTGGGTGACATACCTTTACAGTTTGGGCACACCCAGCTCAGGTCCTCCTGTTCCATCCGTTTGCCTTCCTTCTTGGAGATGTTGACGCATTTCCCGTGGAACCAGTCCTCACACTTGTCACAGCAAATCATGAACCTGGACAGTTGTGGGCAGAATTTTGATATAATGACTGCTAAACTGTCGCTAACTTTCGTATGACTGCAATGATGCCAGCAGACCAACTGAGGCTTACAATAAGAGTCAGAGGGCCTCTAGTCCCATATATATTCTGCAGAAAGTGTGCTATCTATCTTATGCTTTCCCCTACTGTAGCAGAGGTAGGGAAAGAACCATTGTTATGCCTTAGGATTACTAAAGTGTGATGTCATAGCCATTCATCGCCACGGAAATTGGTTTCAAACAACCTCAACAGGTCAGAGTGTTTATACATGCACCTGGCTCCAATCCAAGCTATGATAAAATGATAATAATGATAATAGTTGATATTTTCATAGCACCGCATCCTTTCTACTGGAAACAAATAGTCCATGGGCCAAGAGCCGAAAAATTGGTTGTTGGTACCATCCGAGGGGGCAAAACCTTTTTGGTGTCATTTTGTTTGTCGGACATAGATATGCTTATAAAGCTATGATAGCATTTCCAAATGAGTAGCTTAGTCATAATAAATGAATTTTTAACCAATTTGGTCTCGTTTTTATATCCCTACACTTCTGAATCGAAACTAACCGCTATACAAATACGAGCGCTGCCTTCTGCATGTCCACAGGTGTTCTGTTGTAAACGCGATGCGCTTAGTCTTTATTCAAGGCAGGGAAGGGAATATCCAAAGGGTTATGATGTCCACAGCTGTCAGGCGGTGCGCTTAGTCTTTATCTAGAACAATGTACCGTTAATCATATCTAAAGTTCCTAATAAAAGGGATTATCTATACTGTTTTTATACCACCCTCTCAACAAATACATCAGTTTTAAACAAAAATCACTCTGTTCATTTACAACATTATTAATTACAATGTATCGTAGTGTACCGGTACATTGTTTTTGCATAATCTTTCATTGTTGGATGAAAATAAAGCGGCATTGGCGTGGTATTAGCGTTTTCACTGTAGCGTTTTCACCGGAAAATGATAAATAATTGAAAAATACGCTAGAATTCACTAGAAATTGCTTTTTTGTTGTTGTTGTTTTCAGATAAAGGGATATACACTGTATTATAAGCTTTGGGTATTCCCTTCGCAGTCTTGAATATTAGACTAAGCGCTGTGGACATCATAACCCTTGGATATGCCCTTTGCTGCCTTGAATAAAGACTAAGCGCACCGAGTTTACAACAGAACACCTGTGAACATACAGAAGACATTGCTCTTCTTTGTATAGCGGTTGGTCTCAATTCAGAAGTAGAGGGATATAACAACGAGACCAAATTGGTTTAAAATTCTTTTACTATGACTAAGCTACTCATTTGGAAATGCTATCACAGCTTGATAAGCATATCTATGCCCGACAAACAAAATGACACCAAAAAGGTATTGTCCCCTCAGATGGTACCAATATCTGGCCTGGCCCATGGACTAAAAGCACTTCACCGGTAAAAGACCAACCTCCCTTCAATACTCTATGGTTACTTTTATGACTTTTTGGAGGGAAATCTAAACTCATGGATACACCTGTTCCAAGGTAAGTTGGTGTTATTAATAAGGATGTTTATTGTAGTTCCTGCAAAGTTGCACAAGTTTATTATATGGCAGCATGCAAATCAATCGCTTGTTCTACATAACCTCCTTGGAAAGCCTCAAGAAAGCTATTCACATGAGGATATGACATCTGGAGCACAGAATTCATCACAAAACATTACAAAACTGCTGTACACAAGGCTATCAATTGCCCAAAACACACCCAATCACACCTCACACATGGTTGCAAGTCCAAGTTCTCCATTTGATGAAACTTCTATGCGGTAGTTTAATAGATAGCACCCAAAATCAAGATAAGCATTAATTCCTTCACCTTATCTACACATTCAGGAAAAAGTACTACACAATGATGCTCAGTTTACAGGTTAGCTACAACTCTTCCTACTTTGCCCCTGATCACCAGTGCCAGCCTTTGAATCTGTACACCACATGTGTCACACATACCGGCTCTGCATGGCTGCACACAAAACTCCTACGAGCTGGGAAGCTCTTGTCACAAACCACTTGCTGTGCTACCAGCACAAACTTCAAATCATCTTAAAGCTTGATGATGATAAATCACAGCCAGAATCAGAAGTATGCAGTTCCAGGGGTGTGAGCAAACTCCAGGGTCTCTGGGGAGTACGTACGAGTCTCCATTCACACCCAACACATGCAGCAGGAGCCTGTGTCCAACCCATGCATCCCCAACCCCCAGCCCATATCCCTTATTCCTAATGCTCTGAGCTACCAGGCAATATCAAGTGATAAATCAGCCAGTTCACTGGTAAATGTAGGCAAATTTATGGATACTACTGTTCTTGCAGACTGCTCACTGAGTTATGCCATTCACCTGCTTCTACCATTAGTACCAATAAGGCACTTCTCGCCGCATGGCACCACTTTGCATGCTTCAGCTGTTGCTGTATTGGGAGGAAATTGGTGGGCAAATTTTTTGTTGTTGTCAGTAACAGCCTCAGCAGCAGGGGTATGCATAAAATTCAAATATACTACAATACTGGTCCACCTGTCTTGTAGTGGGGCAACTTTACAGGTGCATCCACACTGATGGATGTGCACACTTGAGGATCGAGAAACAAGCACTTGAATAGGCTGGTTGACTTGCGTATTCAAATCAATCACTATTTTCCTTTCGTGGCCATCAACACACTATTCCATCCACCTGTACATACCCAATACCTTTCAACACTTGGAATTTGCATGTATCAGTTGTTGCTATGCCAGGCAATGGGTGGGGGGGGGGGGGCCTTGAACAAGCTGTCTGACTGTGAGGAAAAACCTCTGTTATCATGGCAGGCTAAAGTATGTATATTACGTTGGTAGACAAGTCAGTTCACCTGTCCTAATTCACAGTTTCCATGATGTTCTACAATTGATGGCTGCTCCTTTTCCCACAGCCTTGTAAAGAGCCATCCTATTCGTCTGCTCCCAGCAAATTAAGTTTCTTAGGCAGGAATTCACTTAGCATTCATCAATTCTTGCTATGCAGGGCAAGAATCCAGAAAGTTTTGTGGTTGTGAAGGCAATGTTCTGTGATAACGATCAATGCATGCACAGAATTTGAATACATTTTGATACTTGGATTCAGATTTCCAAGCATTCTCAGGGCTCAACAGTTGAATTTTTCTCTCTGGTGGCCCCTTTGGCCTACTAAAATATCTAAATTTGACATTTTGATGGCCCAAACAAGAAATGTAGCGAGTCAGAATCAAAGGAAACATAACAATCCATTATCCAGTTGCCCAATTAGGCCATCAAAACATTTACCTTTTGGGAAATTTGGTGGCCCGATATCAATGTTTAGTGACCCTTGGCCAATGGGCCACTGTTGAGCCCGGAAGGCTTACAGGTCAAGTTCAAAACCGTGTTCTTAACATTTTTTTTTTCCTAATTTGGTATCTTTACTTCCAACTTACTTCCCATCATGAGGCTGTTTGCATATGCACCAGAGCTTTTCCGGGTCGTCGTCACTCGTCCACTCACTTCCCGAGTCGTGCTCGCCCGCATCACGCTCGTCGTCCTCCTCTGACGAGAACGGAATATCACTCAGCTCTGCCTCATCTGGAGCAAGGTGAGGGAAGGAATCGGTAGGAGACATTGAGGGACATGCTTTAAATTATATTTAAAACTCCTTTGAACTTGACACTTTCTCCCATTCAGACACAAACTCTGTCAGAGAAATGTCAGATAAAATTTTCGTGTGGCCCATGGACCTTTCAGACACGTATCAACTGTTTAGATGTCGTATAGGTATTAAAGGCGCATAGTCCCGGTAGTGTAGAGGGTGCTGTTGAAGATACTGCCGATCACCATTAGCATTGATACAAAGATTACCGAAGTTGAGCTGTCATCAAGAGTAAAGTGCCTAGGTCAAAGTAACGTTGCCTTCGTTGTCTTCTCTGAGCATCGCGCAGTCTGTAGTAATGCCAGGGTGCGTGCATATGTGCTTCTTATTATGGCATCACAAAAGAAGTTTGCTAAAGCTGTCATCCCCCTCAGCTGAATCATGAGCCGAACTGTGATCGGACCACTGACTACAGTGGATTAGACTTCTTAGGACTCGGGGAAGTGGGCCACAGCGTAAGCGCTAAAGAGGAGTCGATAGCATAGGTCTCTATAGGAAACTTGCGCCGTGCGCCGGCGTATGCATTTGACTGAACCACCGGGACCATGTACCTTTAATGGTCACCACATACCCTTGCCTGGCCCTCACCCATGGCGCCCTGCCTAATCATACCATTCTATGGTTGCCACACGTTCAGACACATTCCGAAAGATGATCCATTGTCGAGTTCTAGTTCGAAACAATGCTCTGACATTTGCTTCATAATACAGTTGAACCTCTCGTATCCGGACAAGTCGGGACCGGGGCTCATCCGGTTAAGGGATTTGGCCGGATACGGGAGACTCAATGCTTTATACATGTACATATACATACACATGTACTGATGTAGCCCATTGTAGCACCACATGTAGTAATGTGTATACTGCAACCTTTTCATTGTTACACTCAGTAACAGACCCCAAAATAGAGGGTCGTGTTTGCAAGAATGAAATCATTTTCTTTTATAAATTCTTGGGATGATTTACCTAAATAATTATTAAGAAATGTATCAAGTATATGTAATTCATTTGTGTTTGTGTAGGAGTTCTCAAGGAGTTGGGAATCCCCCTTTCCTCCCGTAATTCTTAAAAAAAGATAAAAAAATCACGGCGAGATTGCGTCCGGATAATAGAGAGATCCGGATAAAGGGAGGCCGGATAATAGAGGTTCAACTGTACAAAGTTTTGTTATACAATGTTTCAGCATTCAGAAACATTAATCCACTGTATAGCTATATTGTTTGGTATAGCTCTACCATTTTGTGTAAATCTGGGTCTTTCTTTTTTGAGGGGAGATGACATTGTTCTAAGAGATTAATTACTGGAAGAAACATTTCTAATGGTGAACTTGTTTTTAGAATAGTCTATAAAGTAATAAAGAATTTCAAATCTATTAAGTATGGTGTGGACAGACTTTGGTAACAAAACTACAAGAAATATGTATATAAAATGTGATTGGAAAGCCAATGTTATCACAAGGATTAAAATCAAATAAAAATTAATTTGAATCATCATTTTTTTTTTCCGAATTAAGTCATTCTTCTTTCCTTTACTTTTTTTTCTACTATGAAATTGTTCTACATATCCTTGACAAACTTAAAAATGAGAAAGAAAAAAAGACACCAAACAACTGATGCAGTGCACTGTGTATCTGGCATGCAGGTGATCAGCATGCAATATAAATAGAATCAGTTCATCTGAAATGAGATTACACCTTCTGTCTTACCAAGATGCTTCTTCTTTGCATCCCTGGATCTCCGAGATGATCTCCTTCCCTCTGAGTTTTCTCTTCCTTTCTCCTTATCCTTCACTTTCTCCTTCTCCTTCTCCTTCCCTTTGTCCTTCTTCTCTTTGTCCTTCCTTCTTTCCTTTTCCTTCTCCTTTTTGTTATCTTTCTCCTTTTTGTTATCCTTCTCTCTTTCCCCCGATGACTTGGACCTGCTCCGCCGACTTCTCCTTTCTCCTTCCTTGTCCCCTCTCTCCTTCTCTCTATCCTTGCTGCTGCCTCTTTCTTTGGATGATTTGGAGCGGCTCCGATCCTTTCCTTTCCTCCCAGCACCATCGCTGGGGGAGTGCTTTCCCTTGTGATGATGCTTTCGTGTCTTCCTGGTGCTCTTCCCCTCCTCCTCCTCCTCCTCCTCCTTTTTTCCTTCCTTCTCTAGCTGGTCCGTTTGTTTGCTCTTTGATGACGCTTGCGACTTGTCATCTGCCTTCTCCTCCAGTTTGCCCTCCGCCGCCACCGCCGCCTCCTCCTCCTTCTTCTTCTTGTTTTCCCGCCTCGCGCTGCGTCGCGACGGCTCTCTGGTCGTGGCAGTGTCCGGGGCCGGATGGGGAGGGATCACCTTGGGCGTGTTTGCGGCGTAGCTGTGGTCCATCCAGTAGACGCTGCTCTCCTTATGGTCGTCCTCTTGGTCAGAAAACTCACCGACCTCCTTCTCCTCCTCGTCCTCCTCCTTCAGCTCTCCCTGTTCAGCCCCTTCCTCAACTTCATCCCCCTTCTTGGCTTCCTTGTTGGAAGTGCCCTTCGCCGTTTCAGCTCCCAGCTTTGTGTTATCAGAGACCTTTGAATGGGCCCCTTCCTTTCCTTCCTTGCTGTCCTTGGGGGCATCTTCAACCTTGACACTCTCTGCGGTCTGCCCACTGAGCAGATTCTCTTCCTCGCTCTTTTTGATCTCTTGGTCGATGACGCTGAGGTACTTTGCAATTTCGCTCGTCAGGTCCATTTCTGGTTTGACAACAGCTGGCTGTTCCCCGTCTTTGCTCACTCCCTTCAGCTCTTCCTTGGCGGTTTCACTCTTGGATGTCTCTGGGCGGTCACCACTGGAATCTTTGACCTCCGTCTTGACAGGCTCCTGTGCTTCGACAGCTTTCTTGGACTTTTTCTCCTCCTCCTTCTGCTTCTTCTTCTGTTCCCTCTCCTTCTTCTGTTGTTCCTTCTTCCGGATGGCTTGCCTCAGAGTCAAATCATTGGCTGTGATTTTGGCGATCCTTGCCGATCTTCTCTTCAGGCTGTCCTCTCTCTTCTTACTCGGGGTCGTGTCGCTCGTCGACCCACTCTCCGTCTCTCCATCGCTGGTGGTCGAGACGACCGTTGCCGCAGCCACCAAGCCCTCATCCCCGATGGCGTCCAGAAGGAGCTCGCTGCTCATGACCTCATTCATGAGGTCCTTGGTGTTGAGGCTGGTCGCACCGATGTCGAGCATGTTGTCAAAGTTGAGCGAGTCGTTGGAGGCATTCAGCTGCAGCTTCTCCTCTGCCTCCGTCTCTGGGGCATCATCCAAAGGACCAGCTTCCTCCATCTCCATCTGCTCCAGGCTGTCCTGAGGGGTTATCAGGGGGTTGGCCGCCATCTTGTCCTGCTCAGACTTGAGGGCAGCATCTATCTTCAGGATCTGGTCCTCAGTGAGGATGGTCGAAGAGCCGATGAAATCAAAAGTTGAGCCACTAGGGGCTTCTTTCCCCTGTAGTCAAGATGAAAGAAAGGATACAATGTAAAGATCTTGAACTACACAATCATACTTTGCTCTCCATGAAATATGTGATGACTTAAAATTGTAACACATTTTTCTGGTTATTATGCAGCTAAAAGGGTCAAAACAATAAAGTGGTCAAAATGATGAAACAAATTGAACAATACAAAAAATGTAAGTATGTTGATAAACCATTTGGTGAACAAAAGGTTATTACAGGAAGAAAAATCTAAGAAGAGCTTTCTTCAACTTTAAATAGGTAATTTTTTTTTCCCTGCAATGCGGTTAGTTATGACAAAGACTACTGAACCTTTAAAAGCTAAAACCATACACAGGAAATGTTTTGCTGAATATGGAAAGTTTCATGCAAACAATTGGTTAACTGTACTTTTTTTCAACATCAATTCATACCATTATAGCAACATGATAACAAAAAAGTGAAAGCAGAATGATGCAAAGTCCATTTTACTTGACCAAGATCAAAACATCAATCTTGTGAAAATGTCCACACATACACTGTACATGTGTAACTCTCCTCTGTACAGTGGACTCCCGTTATAACGAAGTCCTCGGAACCGGCAGTTTTCTTTCGTTATAACGAAATTTCGTTACAACCGAATGAATAAACAATAAAAATACATAGAGTTGATAATGTTGCGGCCCTAAATTTTATTTCGTTGTAACCGGAATTTCGTTATAACCGTGTTCGTTATAACGGGAGTGCACTGTACTAGAAGGGATAGCAGAAAATGTTCAAAAGTTGGGATACAAGTATCGTTTCAAGAACATGAGGAGAGACTAATGAAGAATACTGCCATGTAAATGTAATATCCACAGGTAAATATTCCATTTGACAAATAAACAGCTTTTGATTTTGCAAATCTTGTCTAACTGGCAAAATTCACAAAATTAAAATGCACATGAAAATTTCTGGTTTACAGTATCTTTTTGCGGCCTGGTCAGGCACTTAAGATTCAATATTGATTGTTATATTTCTGTTTATACCAGGCCACTACATTTTTTTTTTTTTTAAATATCAGGCCACCAAATTTCGGATTTATAGATTTTACTGGCCCTAATGAGCCATCAGAGAGAAAAAAAAATAAGTGTCAAGCCCTATAAAAAACTGGAAGATGATAATGCTGCCTGATGAATTACTAGCCATTTGAAAAGGGACAAAAAGCTACATAAGTAAACAACTAGCAAACTTTGTGAGTAGCCCCACACTATTTAAACTGCATTTCAAAAAGACAGATAAACTGCAAGGTACACACATTATAACATGAATATAATCAATTCTAATTGTGTTAAAACGCTTTCCAATACCCAAATGGTTGACATCCCGATAGGCAAAGCAGCTTTGTTACCATTAGTTAAAGAATACATGATTGTACAATGTATGTCACATCTCAGAGTCATGCTGAGATACACGATATGTATGATTTCACCACACACAAAAGACACACTTCCGTATTAATGCAACTGAACACTATACTAAACAGCTCTAATGACCAGTATAAAGCAGCTGTCAAATGTTTAAAGGGGTAGTATAGTATTGGTTGAGGTGAGCATTTAGCTTTTAACTTTTTGCAAGATACAATGCACTTAGACACCATTTTATGAAATGTTAAATAGCAAACAATTTTAAGACGAATTCAAAGTTAATTTGACGAAAATCGGTTTTGAAACGGCCGAGATATAAAAAACAAAGTAAAATAAAAAGATCCTACTAAAAGGTGGGCCCACTTTTTTATTAGGGTCGCTTTGATCGGATATCTCAGCCATATGAAAAACGAATTATATAAAATAAACTTTGAATTCCTCTTAGAATCATACATTCTTCCATATTTCAAAAGAGGTTTCTCATTATCTCAAAAAATCATCATCAAAAAATGCAGGAAAAGTGAAGCAAACTCAACCATCCTGTACTATCCCTTTGACTACTGGAATATTGTTTGTTAGTAAGAATACTGTTCTACATTTTCTAAAGCTGTAAAATAACTACTGAATGTATTAAAGGGGATGGCTAGTAACTAATCAGTGGGAATCAGTGGGAATGCTGGAAGGTGATTGTTCCAATCCTTGTGGGATTCATTTAAGAGTACATTATATATCTAGTGTTGTGTGAAAATTATTTGCTTCAAAATGGTCTCATGAATATTCAAGTAATGTGCAGTTTAATGTTTCCAGGTTAGCATGCCTGGTCAGTGACGGGGCATTAATCTGCCCTAGAATATCATACTAGAATATGAGACCGTTCTGAAGCAAATAATTTTCACACAATAGTAGATAAAAAATGTACTCTTAAATGAATCCCACAAGGACTGGAACAATCACCCTCCAGCATTCCCACTGATTCCCACTGATCGGTTACTAGCCATCCCCTTTAAAAATGGAATTAGTTTTAGTTCAACAGACTGGAGACCCTACTTCTGAATTATGTATTCTGGGGAAGCCACTTTTGGACATCATGGTTTGTTTTGGTATAATTTGGTAAAGATTTATGAATTCAAACAACATGTGTTGAGTTTTTGTAAACAACAAAAACATTGTTGCTAAATTGCAACGACTTTGTAAGCAAAACCTGACTAAGACCATGTTTTCAACCATTTCAATATATTTGAACAAGTACTGAAGCATACACTTGTTTTCTGTTTCCACAAAAATGCAACAAAAATTCGACGGCGGACATTTTGTTCTTCAACAAAAAAAATCATGATCATTTTTTCTTATACATACAGGGCAAACATTGGATAGATTTTTTCATTTTGTCACGACCTGCCTTCCCCCTGACAGTTGCAAAGTTCTGTGACTTGCCCTCAGTTTTCAAAACCATTTTGAAATGACAAACAATGAACCATATTAGAACTGTGAATGATTTGAAAGCAATGGTGCAACACTTTAAGCCAGTAACAAAAGTACACAGCAACTTTTAATGGCCAAAAATGTCCAATGCCAAATGGAAATCAAACACAAGAGTGGGCATTATGTAAGATTGGCTCTTCTTCAAAGACAGGGATACTGTATACGTCAAATATTTCGCGAGGTTTTTATTTTCGTGAATTTCGCGAGTCAGCTGCTATTCACGAAATTAAAAACACGTGAAAATATTGACTCTGATGCCGATACGAATGTGACGTACGCGTACACATTTCTCCGTTCAGTACAGGACTCCACGATCACGAATTAAACCACTCACTAAATTGTCAGGAAGTCCCGATTCGCGAAAATTTAGACTCACGAAATGTATGGCATATACAGTACATATAATGCAATATTCGGTACCCTAGGATACCAAATGAAAATTCACCATTTTGTTGATTTTTTTTTTCAATGCTGTACCTTGGGATACAAAAAAAAAATTGTAAAAATATTTTTTTTTGCCTCATCATGCATAAAAATGTGTTCTTGTTTGTGATTATGCAACAACTTAAGCATGCAAATAATAACTTGTTTTTTTCTCATTTACAGTGTACGGTCCTGTTGTAATCTTCACTGTTTAAAAATTGATGTGGAAAATGGGCAATGGGATCGTTATTGCCATGCTGACTTATGCCGGCGCTAATGACGAGAAAATAGTTGCCATGACAACATTGCAGAATTGTATGATAACGGACACGAGATGGCACTTACACAACACCGTGCCCTAGGTTACGACAGTATCCTGGTGTACGGCATGCTGAATCATATGAGCTATACACAATATGACATGCAATTACATTTCATGATAAAACACCTTGATTCAACAAGTTATGAGCAATCAGAAAAGAATTGTATTTCAATGCCTGAAGCATAGCAGCTAATACAGAATTTTTTAAAGGGACATTTCCCCAAAAATATATTGTGGCAATGCAGAAAGATTTATAAAATGGGATTCAATATATTGTCTGTTTTTTGCTTTTTTTTATTGTATACAATCCTTTCAGCTTTACAGGACAGGGTAACCATTATTCTTTGTGCCTTTTACAAGAGATGGGGCAACTACTCTTTGAATATCATAGAACATGAATTTTTAATAAATTCCTTTTATATTTTCTTTAAAGCATTTTACAACAGTGATACCACAACTTGTTGAAGAGAGGGTTGCACATGTAATGAATCAAATCTTGTACAAATTCACAATTTTCAACTGTCTGGGTATTTCCCCCCAAACTTTCACTTCGTGTTTTCCCAGATCTTTCTGCATTGGCTGAACCAGATGCATACACTATATGGTCCAAATTCACAAAGGTGGTTTGAATTTGGACCCTGGTATAAATTACGTCCATGGACTAAAAAAAGTGTGAAAAAGGCGTACCTTTGACTTGCGTGATTTTCATTGGACGTCTATCGCCGTATGCAATCTGTCATGTGCATTTACACAGAAGAAATTTGCATAAACCAAGGTCTAAATTTAAACCACCTTCATGAATGCTGGCCTATAGATGTGTTTGGGGAAACTTCCTCTTTCGGTGAACACATGCAGTCTAGCGGACTAAAAAGGCGCAAGATGTGTAAAGGGTGTGGGGTAGGGTGGGGTGGAGTAGGGTAAGGTGGGGTAGAGGTAAGGAGGGGTAGAGGTAAGGTGGAGCAGGGTAGGGTGGGAAGGAGTTAAGAAAAATCTAAACCAAACCAATTAGATGACCACATTCCATTGATAATGTCGATGACCCTATGCACTTTTTTGATGATCAAGCATCGTAGTCCTATCATTTAATGCTCCGAAGTTGGTAGAAAGGTAATAAGTTAACAGCGAAATACATGAAGACATGTTGTTTTCTTCTCATACAAGCAATTTTCGAATGTTGTCTGCACATTCAAAAGGTAGCATTCCTCTGCAGAAAGAGAAGGATTTTGCTGGAGGCATAGAACAGAAATTGTTGCCTCAATACAGCTTTTGACAACTAAAGTTGCTTGTTCCATCTCATATAACTTCTATTCACAGTGTACCACATGCCAAACAAACTAAATCTGTCAAGCTTAAGGCTTGAGAAAACTCTTATACGAGTCAAAGAATAGGTGAGAAAATTTCAGGAATCTTTCGCAATTCACTTTCTCCATAAGAAACATGTAGGTACCGGTAGTTTGAGTTGACAATTTCCTGAAACGAATTGTAAACTATTTAACTCTTCTGAACTTGTGTGGTGAAATGTGTAAAAACCTGCCACTGCAGATATTAGCTAGAGTGTGAAAATAAATACATATCAAGATGGCCAATTTTAAGTCTTTACCAAAATCAAATAAGTCTACAGACATAACCAATAGAATGCGGTAATTGTTAGTTGCTACAGGGATTACCTCGTCTAAACACACAACCAAAGCAAACTGCAATGCTGGCTGATAAAAAAAAAAGGGGTGGGGATTGAGAATCAAACAAACTTCTCTATTAGAATTTTTCCCACTACAAGGGGGAACAAGGAGAATGTAGCAAATAACTGGAAAGGAAGTTTGTTTCGATCTGAGACCAACCCAATAGGACATCGCAGCACTAGCCTCATCCTCATAAGCGCAATTCGACGGCTGAATGGCAGGAGAAGGGAAAGGGAAGGGCATTACCTCCCCCTCCGGATCACCGCCCGTCGCTGTCAGGTTCCATGTCAACAGTCCCGCCCCGACCCTCTCCACGACGACGTTCGGGGATGTGCTGATCACGCCCACGGAGGGCGCCGGTTCCTGAGTCGCACCGGAGGACGGCGAAGTCTTGTCTCCTGGGCCGACCGCATCTCCTACAGTGGCCTCCGCTGCTTGGTCTTTGCCGCAGGATGCCTTGTCTGCGGCGGATTTCGTCGCTTCTTCATTGCCCACCACCTTTTTCTTATCCTTCACCACTGCTGCAGTTTTGGAGGGTTTCTTGTCGTCTGCTGACGCATCCCCACTGGCTTCCTTTCCACCACTGCTCTCACTACTTGTTTCCATTCTCTGCGATGATTCTGAAATCCTCTGGGAGCAACGAATCCCATCAACTTGGCAGAGGAAAGCTACAGTTTGAGAGTGGAAAAGAAATTATCACACAAGTTGATTTGCTATATTAATTGCTCTTTTCTTGTAACAGGTTTTTAGGACACATCTCTGTCCTGCACTGAGGTATGATCACCAAATTTATTATGTGTGAATTAAGTGAAAACAGCAATATCAGTAGAGCAAATCAGTTTAAAGTTTCGAGGAAAACAGGACAATCTGTTCAAAATTTATGAATTTTAAAAGTTTCAGTGCTGCCACTGCTGGATGAGTAGACTATAGTTTGTGGCATCACATATGAAGAATGATATGAAGAAAATTCAACAAAATTTCATTTTTTTCATGACAAGTACACATGCCCTGACTTCTAACTTACAAATGTTAAGGGCAATACTGGTTGGCAACAGTGTGCCTACTTGCGGCAGGGGCAGTATCATTCATGGATGAAACTGCCAAGTTAGATGCGAGAGTACTCACACTTCCCACGACACGAGTAACTCCTGCTTCTGTTCTATGTACAAACTGTACGTGTTATGTGGGACTAAAACTCTCTATAGCTGAAAACAACTGGAGATCCCAAAAGGAGCCTCTCACGTCAGTGAGCTTGCAAGATACTAGTTGGTAAATTTAAGGCTTTATAGATATACATCAGTCGATCTTATTATATATACCGTATTGTGTTTGGGAGGAAGAGTTGATATAAGAGAGTAAGAGTGACTTTCTACTCCTAATCACTGCAAATACATACATGAAGGATCAAACTAGGTTTACTTGTAGACTTGCTGCACACTATACGACTCACGACTAGATCTAACTATGACTGACAGACTAGACTTTTGATCTGAAATAAACAAGCGTGTTTGTATTGTGAGGCTATTGTGACTTATTTCGGATCCAAAGTCTGTCAGTCGTAAGGTCGTGAGTCGTATAGTGTGCGGCGAGCTTTAGGGGAGGCAAACAGCTGACAGGGCAACGATAGAGGGCGGTGCGTGTTCCAGTCAGACATGCATTCACTGCATGCATGCCGTCTGATTGTGCTGCATGCTGCTGTACAACCTGGCCTCTTTATCATGCCGCCTCTTGCCCCACGCCACAAACCAGAAGTAGAACTCTCCCCTGCAGCAAAATCAGACACACTTCCGCTAACTAGCCCATACCTTGCTGCAAAGAGGGACAAGCTGACTACACACCAACTCGGCTGGTCACTCTTGACCATGTGAATTCAATGACCTGATATGGGTGTCCTGCATGTGGAGGGAGTTGCGTTTGTCGGAGATATCGTAATTATTTCACACATCATCACAAGAGGCATGACTGATATGGTAATGTTCTTCATAAATTCAACCATTAGAACAGTGCAGTGAGGGCGCTTCAGCCAACAATCAGGAATGAAAGTCATTAGAATCTACAGACCATATGATCAAAATTATTTCATACTTTTGATCTACCACTACAGTAAATTCTCCATAACAACTCATTTTCCTGGCATATCACATCAGCCCGAGGGCAAAAATATGGTAACCCTACCTAATAATGTAGGTGTCCTATTGACTCCTAATGCACTTGTCAATGTAATGACTCACCCCACTACCCCCGGACATGGGTGCGTCATTTCCTCGTTTGGTCCGTCAAATTTGTGACCAAGGTGTTCGTCATTTATCACCTTTGTCCGTCAAATTTTTGACCGAGGGGTGCGTCAAAATCCCATCATTGTCGGTCAAATTTGTGACCGAGGGGTGCGTCATGGTACGTCACTTGGCTATGGAAAATAACACGCATTAATTATTCTGAACCGAGGGGTACGTCATGGTACGTCACTTGGCTATGGAAAATTGCACACATTTTTGCACGCTAGGACCGGATACACGTACCGCGAGTGAAATTATAGTGAGCGCTTTCCCGCGGCAAGTGAAAATCAAAGTCGGGAAGCATTTTGGAATAAGAGGGAAAAATGCTTGCCAGAATCTGGCAAGCAAATAATTTAAAAGCCACCCTTTCTCCTCACATTTTACCTCCAACAAACCCATGAAATCATGCATACTCGATCTCAAACCAGGGACTGTTCAGCGATGTAACAATTTCAACCTTACTAAGTTACTATCGAACACCTTAGTGCCTATTGCATATTGCGATGCAACACCAACACACACATTGCTATCGAAGAAAGTTTGTTTTATACAATGTGCGTCTAAATAATGTTCTGTGGTGACAAAGGCGAATTTTTGACAGTAAAAGAAGCGGCAGCAGAAGAAACTGCCTACCGCATGCCATTTTCTGCTCGCGGGATGCCGATGTCCGGGGGTAGTGGGGTGCGTCATTACATTGACAAGTGCATAATGACAAATGTTGAGAGCCTATTCGGCTTTTGTCAATAGGCCTAAATCCAGTTAAATTTAGTTAAAGACTCTACAGTTAATCAGATTCCAAATGGTGGCATATGAATTTGTCGACTCCTTTCATCCATGACATCACGTTTTCATTACGGAATACGGTTAGTTGCTCTTTTAAACAATTCCAGCTCAAGTTTTTCATGCATCGATCACTGCACTATAGATCTAGTATACTTAGTATTAGTATCGACGCGGTCCATTGACGCGCGCTCTAGTCATTGCTAGTACAAGCACAACACAAGCGGCCAAGCAGGGCAATCCTGGGTTTTAGGGGCTAAATTGTAGCAGAATACGGGGAAGAGTGTGGTCGGGTCTACTGCGACTGGGGACTGAATTTGCAGCCATTCAAGTACATGTAATTTTACTAACGTTAGTATGCGGCCTCGCCGGATCGCATGATGCATATTATGCGCATACACATGTGGAACTCTCCATAGCACCGAGGCGCACAGTAGGCCGAGCCAGAAACGTCCGTGCGACGAACACAAACACACACAACCACCACACTCGCATTCCCGATGAATCCTACCCATACCTCCAGTCCCACGTTCTCGCAAACCAAAGCGAAACTCAACGACTTTAAAAATCCATCCACTTTCTTGCCATATCAATGCTTCGTATCACGAACGCACCTACCTTGCTTAACCACCGATAGAATGTGTCCAGCGAAAAAGATTTATCATCCGACCACTTTAAAGGGGAAAAACAGGGATAAAGATTTTCTCGAGGTATCGCGAGCCTCAGTCACCAAAACATGTCACCTGCCATGTTTTACGTCCTCCGAGGTCAGCAAAATTGATGACCTCCAGCTCGTCGCGCGCGCGCTCGCTACAGCGAGCTGTGGCGAGCTGCTAGCTGTGCGCGCGCTGTGTGCTAAAGCGCGTGGGAGGCGTGTGTGAGACGAGAAATCACCAGCTATTACGTAATAATTATGATCAATTCTTGCGACAAAGATAATACACGTGTACATCAAAGAAAACAAATGATTTTGCCTTCTTCATAAGATGTAATTATGTTTGATGCATGTCATGTTTGATGCATTGCCTGCTGGCTTCTTAGAGGCATTATTTGCCACTTGCATACACTAGTAGTAGTAAAACAGTAGCGCTTCAAAATAATTCTAAAATATGAGTTGGGGATAGAAACAATCAATGTAAAAATTTGAATCAGTATATTATAGTCAATGTTAAGTGATGTTAAATATACATATTGTGAACAATAGTTATGATAAAAATGTTTTTAGACTAAAACGTGTAAAGTTATGGTTTATTGAGAAAACAGTGATATATTAGTATCCTTATATTTGGCTTCATTGTGAAATTTATATATGGTAGGATGTTTTGTGATATACAACTGACCTACACAAGTCATGTGCATTAATGTGAGATCTCGAACATTTTTTATCTAAATCACTGCTCCCAATGGTAAACAGTACCTTTAAGTCCTAAAAACATTCATAATGACTGCAATTCGTGCATTATCTTTATGTAGGCCTAACCATGATTTATGTAATCTCAGATAATATGTTTGTTTGTGTTTTCTTAAATAAATAGAAATGGATTGATGTCTATGACTTGCGAGTACGATTCAAGATGATCGAGTAGGCCAGCGGTGTAATAAAATGTATCAGACTTTATTGTCCACTCAGTTTCGTCTATGGCGCGTTTCGTATGATGTTTAGAAATGGCGTGTATACCATGTTCAAGATGATCGAGTAGGCCAGCGGTGTAATAAAATGTATCAGACTTTAAAATTGTCCACTCAGTTTCGTCTATGGCGCGTTTCGTATGATGTTTAGAAATGGCGTGTATACCATGTAGCGACTGTGGTTTACTTCGGCCACAATGTATTCATAAAATCAAATTATCATTTTCCCCTGTTGTTTTGGTAACTCCAATTATCACAGCTCACAATAATTGATAAACTTCTTGAATGATGAAATAGGACTCCAGCCTCGACCACACTCTTTATGTGGATTATATTGTGTGCTTAATTCTCTACACTATTTCTGACCATGATGTATTATAATCTCCAGCGCAGTGTTGTCTGACGATGCTAGATTTTCCAGGTCTTCTCAAATTTTTGCTCTCTCCGCCCTAAATATCAACATACTCGATCCTTGACCTTTCATCAAACCGTTGAAGGATGGTACAGGATGGGATGCATAGTGAATATGATGTATTATGCAAAAGACTTGTGATGATAATAATGTCCATGTCGTCATTCATCAATAAGCCGGGGTGAAGTAATTTATCTCATTTAAAAAAAAAAAAAAAAAAAAAAAAAAAAAAAAATATATATATATATATATATATATATATATATATATAGATATATTATATATTATATTTATTATATATATATATATATTGATACATATATACATATAATTCATGACCTATAATGACTTTTTAATGTACATGGATGGAAAACAAAAGCTCAAATGAGTTGAATTGAATTGAATTGAATTGAATTGTACCTTTTCCGTCTACTGAGTATATTACCCCATATTGGTGCTTTTCCCAGCTTGTAACTGCCATCACGTCATGACGAATTGTGATTATAGGCACGATGAAAGTAATGTTTGTCAGCAGAAGTCATTTAGCACGCCTCCCTGTGATGCAGACCTATCATAGTCTCATCACCCATTAGGCGAGAAGTTCAGGGGTCTTTCACATGACACTAATCCGCCTAACAAACAAAAAACAAAACAAAACAAAACCAACCAACCAACAACAACAACAACAACAACAACAAAAGAAACCCGCTACGGGTGGATTTCCAACTATCAAAATGCCACACACACACACACACACACACACACACACACACACACACACAAAGTGACCAAGGACCATGGTGGGACAATTATTTTTTAATTCTATATTCAGTGTGAACCAGATCTTACTAAAGGCTGAAGCTTATTTTGAAAGGAGGAACAATCCCTCCCCCACCCCTGCACCCCTCGCTCCAATACCGAGTCCAGCGGAGCCTATACTGCTCACATTTCGCACACATCAGCTCCCCGATCTCTGACCTTGGTATTTCTGATGATGCGTTAGTGCTGGAGATTTGTAATCACCATTAACATAGATAACATAGATAATGCATCATCAAGACGTCAGTACTCTCCACAGTCAAAGAGAGTATTGCACAATCAATACGTAATCTAGATGTTTCCATCTTTTTTCATCATTTGATTTTCATAGTGTCGGGTTTTTCATGCATGCCGAGTCATGCAATTCAACTGCGCGAAAATGGCCATGGTGATACCAAATTGGCAAATTTAATTGACTTTTAAAAAAAGAAAGATAAATACTCCCATGCTAAACGAACGTTGCATTTCTAAAACAACAACAACAACTAAACTAATAGTTCGGTCCTATATAATTCCTAAATTATACAAGTAATAAGAAGTATAATTAGAATTCTATTAGTAATAATGAAGTATAAGTCGAAGAGGTTAGCATTTCCCAGGTGTTTAAGGCAGTGAAGTCACATAATGAAATTCAAAGTAGGTAAAAATTCCAGGCAGTCCCAGTTGGCTATAAATACCCGTGTCAGTGAGCAGTAAGCATCTTTTCAAAGAGAATACGGCTTTAAATAGACAGACCAGCAACACCATGCAGTATTGGGTGCAATGCAGACAATTAGCTCACTGGTCCTTCTCGTCATACAGACAAGCAATAAGTAAAGCACAATCATTGCTGTTCCAAAGGCACGGAGCATTCTTATACGTATGGACATCTCAAGTCAAGCAATTAAGCAAAACATCAGTATACAGTATAAGGGCCCACCAGTTTTGACTTCTGTTCAGTGTTGTAAAGGGAGGGTTCAGAACTGAAGAGTATCGATCAAATGAGATGCTGGGTGGGAACCTCTTCGACTTATACTTCATTATTACTAATAGAATTCTAATTATACTTCTTATTACTTGTATAATTTAGGAATTCTATTACGTAATACTCGTATAAGTCTTCAGAGGTTAGCATGTTCAAAGTTCCGTACAGAAGTCAGTCTAGTGGCACGAGTGAGGGCAAGAGGACAAGAAGGATGATGGACAGTTTTCACAACAAGGTTGAAACTTTGGTCATGACTCCTCATGCATAGAGAATATCTATCGATGGTGACACACATTGTCGCAAACAAGAGAAGAACTCGAGCAAAGTTTGCTTGAGAACCTACTAGTATAAGGTGCAAGGCATAGGTTTTGAGTATGATATCATTTTGATACCTTGCGTGCTTTAACTGGAGCAGGATTAAGCATGATAGCGCACAGACAAGTTAATCAAATACAATGGACCTCTTGTACCGATTTTCCAATCAAGACATAATCCTAATCATGTTCCTTAATATTCATGTACATTTGAAGGAAGAATTAGACATTAACCAGTTCATACTCGGCATAGTAATATTGCAGCAATAATTAGAGGCAAGTCCATTGCATTTTGGGTTGATATTAGAGTTTAAATTCATCAGTTTGGTGGACCGAATCTCCTAAACGAGTGGCCGAATAATGTGTCGCCATTTTCCAATGCACAACGTAACGTGATTTATGGTCTTGTGTCTTATCTGACTCGTATTATGACATTGTTCTTAACTGAGATACTAATATACAGGTATATACACATACTATCACAATTTACATGTATCTTTCTAACTCAGTAGAACTGAGAATTGTTGAACTAATGTGGAATCAATTGTTAGAAGGTAGAAGGTTCAAAATGTACCAGCGTTCGTCCAGTCAGTTGTGGACAAGATTTCATTATGACCTTTATACTTCATGCGCGAAAGTTTAGAAGTTGCGGCGCTTCTGTAGCTATGAGCTGAGAATGTGATACCACTTTCATATTAGCATCCGTGGATGTCTTACCAGACCAGAGTCTGGGATGAACGCGGGATGACTGTGCTCCCAAATCCTTATGTATATGAGCACGAGGTATGTACGTCCTGTGGTACCCTTTCATACTGATCTCGAAGACAGATCAAACTCGGTACATGTTCCCATAGCAACAATACATTCATACCTAATTGTATGCAACAGTCAGTACAGTGTACAGGGATGTACACGTACAGCTAGTGACAGTATATTAGTTATATTTTAAGTGTTTATACAAGCAGCTGCGAGGGACTGGCTTTCAGCCTCCGCTCCAAGATGCTTGTCGTCACCGATTTGTTGGGATGTTTCGGAGGAATTATGAGTTTGCTTTCTGAACTTGCTCGTTGGAGATGTTCTGTGCATTTAATATACTCATGAAGAGTTGATCGGAACACAGAGTTTTAGGGTTGGAGGTAAAAGAAGGCACTTTAATTACCTGGTTAGAGATATACCTTCCATATCTCTAATGTGCAAACGTGGCATCATCTTCCGGTAATGTCATAAGAACTAGATGTCTCAGCATTTGTGTACGTTTTGCCGAAACGAGCTAGGAAAATTGTTTTTGGCTCAAGGCACTGAAGGAGTCTATAGTTCATAGGTATCTTGAAACGATAAAAAGTGATTCAAAACAATTGAAACATCCCCAATGTTGTTGTATTTAGACTTGCGAGGGTCGGAGTTAGATACGCCCTTCATAAGTTCTGACTATAGGGGCTGTTTGCCTATGTCATAGCTCTCGGTTTCAGGTAGTATGGAAGACCGAGCAGGTCTATGAGTTAATCGTGGGGTGGGCTTTGTTGAAAAGCTATGCTATAGGCTTAGATGTTGACAACGTGTTCTGTAGACGGGTTAAAAAGGATCACAAGATTGTTCAGAATACAGACATTGCTACTGTCTTCAAGCACCCTCATTTGTTTTGTTTATTGGTATTGTCTCGCCATGACGATGAGAGGAGCTTTGCAATGTGCTGCGATGTGTCTGCCACTTGTCATCGCTAGCAGAGAGCACCCATGCAGGCGGCTAGTGTGAGCTGGAGGCTCGTCGGTGGGTGAGGGTGTGGGGCAAGAATTTTCTCTAGGAGTAATAGAGGTGGGGCTATTCGCATTTTGAGCGATAATGAGGCCCATGGCTGCCGCCGCCATTGGGGCAGTGAGGATTGCTCAGGTCACCTTGTTCAGTTGAAGCTTGTGGAGGACTGAAAACGTTCTAGGGTAAGGAAAAAGGCATCAAAATTCAGGGCAATAAAACTTGGCTTCCATTTGACATGAGGAAAGTTGCTAATCCATATGTAGAGTTTGTGGATTGTGTGGTGAAAAACATGTAAAATAGTAATTAGTTGTTCATGTCTCTGCGAGACAGCAGAAAACTTAAGAATTATCTACATCTGTTGAATGTGAAGCTGATATCCAATTGCTAGACACCAATTCCAATGTTGGCCGTGAATTCGTTCGGGTCAGGTATGCTACTAGCTGTAGAAATGTCTGACCGAATTATGAATAAGCACATTTTTTGTACACGAGCCACACAGGGCTTCAAGATCGTTCTGAATTGCAAGAGGTTCACACACATTGCTATGCGGGGAATTCTGTTTGGCACTCCAGACTCTCTGAGCAAAGGAATTGTCATTGTTCAGAATTAACTACTCTCCATACTGGGATGCAAGCATCGCTTGAAATTATCATGCTAATGAAGGTGGAAAGTAATTCTTTGTCTTGCGAGACAGCCACCACCAAAGAATGTTTTGTATCGCATGACTAGATAACGACACCAAACTTCGTGTCGATGTCATCTTCTGCTTTACGCAGAGCATTAGTCGATTTATTTTTTCTAGTCCTAAGTGACGAGAATGTAAATTTCTTTGTGGAAGGCATTAGAATCCCGAAATTTGGTTTCGTTGCCATACAAGATTGAATTTCCAAGGGCAGTAACCTTGTCAAGCTTGTTCTGAGGAAAAAACTGAAAATCATTTGCTGGGAATTAATATGAGAACCAAGGAAGGTCTCGACGTGCTTTGGGTTGAAACTGGATTTGTCGAAATCCTTACTGAAACTCTTTAAGGGTGACAAGTTGATCATTGGCTTTGTCAAGACACTCTTCTCTGGTGTGAGAAAGAATATGGATATCATCGAAATAGGTGATTGTTGTAATGCCACTACTCACCGAGGCAAAGACAGGTTTCATAACTTTAAGGGAATTCTGTGGGGTCAAATTAAGGCCAGATGGAAGGCACTGAAGGAATGCAGTGAAAATACTACTTAGTATTTCCATTCGAAAGACTATGCTTGATGAACAAGGTGAACGGATACGGATAAATATGCACCCTTTGGAGGGGCAAAATTAAGGCCGTAATCAAGCGAAACTGTTCCACTCTGAAGTGTTCGTATCTTACAAATTTGTTCAAGTTTTTCAGATTTATGATTGGACTTAGACCGCCGGTCTTTGGTAGCGCTAGAATAGAGTTGATACTCCATGTGAGGAATCTCTCTAATAGCTTGCTTTGCGAGAATGTTCGGAGACAATTCTTCATGGGTTGCCTTTTCCTCCTCGGTAGAATGTACACTTTGTAGAGGAAAAATTTATTGGTATGGGGTTGAAATGAAATTATTGGCTTCATAGCCAAATATTGTGGCCAATATCCAAGGCTCGGGAATTATTTTGACCAGTCATCTTTGGAAAGCTTGAGATTTCCAGCACTGAGCGGTCTTGGACAGTACTCATCCCTTTTTTTTTTTTTTTTTTTGCTGGCTTGCGTAGAGACATTCATGACACACGATGTACCGCTTATGTGACACTTGTCAATTTCTCTCAGATGTCTTTCTGAACAACTTTCTACCAAGTGGAATCGACTTGCTGCGCAAGTGTTGCTGAGAAGGGTTGAGAAGGGGTTTTAAGATACCTCGATGGTGCATGCTCGGATCATACGATAAGCAAAGCCCGGGAGTGTCAGGCCATCGATGGTGACATGAGTTGTTACAATTCTCGTTGTGTCAATTGCATGGATGATTATCCGTGCATGATATGTGAATTTCAGAAAGGATTTATCTATGTGGTAGAAGTCCCTTCACTACATTTTGTTGTAGAAGTTGGGAGCTCACAAGACCCAAGGCCTCGTGAAGGAGGATCGCCCGAATTTTGCTCTCGATTTTTGGTGTGAGAACTGCTTGGGCATTCGATGGCAATTGAGCATTTGCTTCGCGATTTTATAGAGCACTTACCTTCTGATATGGGCAGTGTGACTGCCTTCATTAGCAAATCAGCCAATTTTTAAATTTGGCCCAAATGAGATCAGAATTTAAGTTAAAATCAAATTTGGTACCAGGCTTTGAAAGAGTTTGGCTGTAAGGGCATGGCATCCGGATCAATTCGGTTGTCAAAATGACCATAACCACAAGGGCAGAGTCAAGGCCACCCATACAGGGCAACGCAATCAGTTTTGCCAGGAAGGAGGCTGACATGAGAATATCGTCGTCTGTTGAGCTGCCGATGGGGATGGCTAGCTCGCTGAAGTCTTCGATGGGCGGGGCAGCGCCCCTGTCCCCGCGGACATGGCTCGCATGTCCGGACTAATCGCCGGGAGGAGAAGCTCTCCTGCACCAGCTGGCATGGCTCGCATGCCGTTTGTCATTACCACGGTGTGCCGCCGCCCTATCCATGAGGCGGGAGAGTATCTCGGTCTCTCTAGCTGAGCTTCAAGGCGGCCTTCCATGCCCTGATCTCCCCGCGGGGATGGGGGCTGAGAGGTAGCGTCGTCTTCCTGATCACTAGACATTGGAGTTCGAGATGTATAATCACGGAGGTGTCTCACCTCCCTGGTATAATTCACTGCCGTCACACTTGAAAAAGATGCTTACTGCTCACTGACACGGGTATTTATAGCCAACTGGGACTGCCTGGAATTTTTACCTACTTTGAATTTCATTATGTGACTTCACTGCCTTAAACACCTGGGAAATGCTAACCTCTGAAGACTTATACGAGTATTACGTAATAGAATAACCCTGATATCGAGGAGTCCGATAAGAAGAAGCGCTCCCTCTGCGACGAAATTTGAGACTCCGTTCTTGGTGGCACAAGGGCTAGGGCCGAAGGCGTGCTCCAGTCTGTTTTGGAAATGGAATTCAGCGGTGTATTCGTATAGCGGGTACAATCTCTTTGAAACGTAAACTTGGCAGTGTGATTAAGTTGAATAGGTAAATGACAAATTTCCTGAATCAGGATTAATAATAATTAGCTTTTCGTAGAAATTGACATCGTCTGTTATATCGGTCAAATTGAAAAGTAATTGTACGATTGCACCGTCGAGACGCGTCGTCTCTACATAGTAGTCTTCAATCTGTAAGCCCTTCAACGCTTCTAGTTGATCTTCTATCACACAATCGCATGCTGTACCAACATCATTTTCTGTCCAAATGTCATCACAAGGAGATTCATCATAGATATGACCTAAAAAACAGTAAAACAAATTTAAGCATAGAAAATGTTAAAACAAAGAAACAAAAAATGGCACACGTTGAAAGTCAGAGAAAGGTCTGAGACACATTAGTCTGGCTTCCAGACCCTCTGCCCATACTATTTCGCTATCCATGATATTAACGCCCTCAACGTCGAAAACTAGTATAGTTTAAGTTGATTTTCTCGGCAAAGGCGGCGACTTCGTCGAGGGGCGGCGACTTCGTCGCCGCGGAGTCCAGTTGGCAAAGGGTCTGGAAACCAGACTAGAGACACATCAATGTAGGACCTATATGTATGATCATTCGATGTCTTGATTTTTTCCCCTTTTTATATCTCGTTTCTTTTCACGACAACGATCGTGAAAAACGACACGATGCAGTGTTAAACCCGTCAAGTTTCAGAATTCACTGCATTTATGTGTTTTGATGCTGTCATCTTTGGCTCTCAGTATTTCACGCATTAGATTTTTATGATCCTGATAAAGGTAATATATATAGCATTTCATAATGACACATCGTATATTAATGAAAGCTTCTCTTTCTCTTGTATACAGAATGATGGAAAAAGTCTTAAACTGCGGTATATTGCGGATTCTTTAGATTGTTGACATTATCTAAATATATTAATGATTAGATTTTTCTTTCTCAATTTGTCTCTTTTTCTCTTAATGAAGAAATCCACTCCCAAATATTATTATATCAATTGAATACGAAAGAGAAAAAAACATCTGATATTTCGGCGGTATGAGTATAAACATTGCCTTATAAATATAACCACATTAAAAAAATGTTAACTCTGATATAGTTATTTTAGTTTGGCAATATGCTTTTAAATGAATAAGCTGAAAATAACAAATTTACCGAATTTCATCTGTTTACATTAAAAATCGTTAGGGCATGCTGTCATCAACTCGCTCGTTTAAATATTCATAAAGACTGGTCAAGATTAATGTTTCCGAAGAAATGTGAAATCCAAAAATGTCATACTTAACAATAATCCGATTTTTGTAATTTTTGGAACATTCTGTAGGAACATTTTTGGAACGTTCTGTTGTTTTTTTTCTCTTTCTGTGTTCATAGACTATTTATTTTTTGGGTGGATTTCCTCTTAAAGAAGAAGTTTCCCCAATTATACATGTGGATTGAATGAATGCCGCAACACGAACGCATCAGTGGCAATTTGAGGAAAATCGGACAAGTCGTTCAAAACTTATGAAGTTTCATTTTTCTAACATAATGAGCAATGTTATTTATCAGCTTAGCTCTTTTAAAAGAAACCGTTGATATAACAACAGTTCAAAGGAATGCACGGTAGTTTTCATTTTTAAAAAATAACATTTTGTGAAACTCTCTTTATCTTCTTGTTATCATTGTTCTGCAGTGATGTCACAAACTGTAGCCATATCATCCAACGGTAGCGGCACTCAAATCTTAAAAATTCCTTACTCTGAACGGATAATCCAGTTTCCCTTATGAAAACTTTCACTGCTGAGACTTTCTAATATTACTACACGATTCACTCAATCCACATAATTCGGGGAAACTTCCCCTTAAATTTCGTGCGGATTGAATGAATGCACATACAACGTAGCTCCATCTAATCTTTCTCAGTACATAAAGGCCAAGACGAAATGATAATTACTGCAACGAAATTCCCTCCTTTTTTTTTTTTTTTTTTTTGTTAATACAAGGATGAGTTCATCGAATCAGATGAGTCGTGTAAAATGAAAACACCGAAACCAATGTGGTGTGAGAGCTAAGATATGGCGTCAGTGTTGCTCATGTAGTGGCAAAGTGGCTATAATCACAGTTCCATGCTGATACATGTACTTCCACATGGAATACGATATACCACATGCAGAAAAAGAAAGTAATTATGTTATTATTGACATATGAGATGACACTATTTCCTACCATATGACTCAGATAGCATTAAACATTGTTTCCTATCACGTGTACTGATGATACATGTATTGGTGATGGCAAGGAGTCTACATTAAATTCACTATTATCATCAGGGAGATGAAAATAAAAGAAAAAGGTATAGGCCTACCACCTCTCTGACGTTATCTTTCTTTCTTCCCTTCTCATTCCCCCTGTGCTTTCCCCGGAGGGCTTCATCCTCCTGCTCCTCCTCCTCCTCCTCGTATTCCTCCTCAACCTCCACTTCCTCTCTGGTCCTCCCCTCTGTTTTCTTCTCTTCCACCTATAGAGATCTCCTTCCCTTCTTCTACCCTCTTAAATTCCTAGAGTGGTGGATCCAGGGGACGCCCCCATACAGCCGCCTTTAATTTTTTTTCCCAAAAAAAAAAGCAAAAGAAAAAATGGGGGCGTGCGCCTCCCCCTTTAAGTTTGTTAAGGAATTAATCAATTAATTATTTAATTGAATAATTGATTAAAATTAATAAATTAATTATTTTCTTTACGGAATTCCTGGATCCGCCCCTGATTCCACGTCGTCGTCTTCATTCTTTGCATGCCATTAAATTTCTGCCTATCATTTCATTCATTATGCTCTTCCTTTTATCTTTTTTCATTCCTTTATTCAATTCCTTTTTTTTTTCTTCTGACTGTATAGGTCACGATTAAGAAAATCATACTGCCTTCTTATCAAATCATCAGGGTTTTTGTCAGCCTAATGTTCGAAGAAAATCATAGTGGAAAGATTCTCCTTTGATTTGATTTGGTTGAGATCTGCATTCTTCAAATAATACAAACTCAGATAATTATTTCTTGATATATCATACTTTGTAAAAAAAAAAAAACAAAACAAAACAAATCAAAACACGATTCTGGTTAATAATGTAACAGTAAAGGCATATTGACTGAAAATAATTCCGAGTCATATAACATGGCCTAATCTCAAACAGCAAACAAATAAAGATTCAGTTCTTGTCTTGGCACATTAAACTTACGTATGAGCAAGGTTTAATCCCTAAAACCGTTAGGTATTAATCTGAATTTCTTTGCATAATATTAAAATCAATGGATTGGACAATATAAAATTATGGTTCACTATCTGAAATAGTATTCAGTTTTCGTTCTATTATTAGCAAAATAATGTTAACAAAATCACCAGGTAATGCTATCCTTGGTGAAAATAGAAAATCAACTTTAGTAAGTGACAAAGTCCACTTTTTTTTTATTTTGTCGAGAGTTATTTATAGTGAGAGTGGAGCAAATGTATGGCTATGCGATTCACATACATAACCAACTCGTCTACTATTCTTAAAGGCCATTTTTTTTTTGCCCTGTATATAATAAAATAGGTACAGAGGTTAAAACTACTGTAGTATTATGATATAAGGTCTGTAACATGAGACTATATTGATGAGGGGAATAGAGAGAAAAAGGAGTGTCAAGACAAGTGTGAGTGTTGCTCAGCAACAGCCGCGCAACAGCCGTGACTGCTCAGACGACTTGTGCGAAAAGTTTATTCATCACATTATCTCCACAGGAAGGTATAATTACAGGAAAGTCAGGCCCCACACCTTGTTCACAGCAAGCTCTCTTATTTATTTCATGTTTACAAAAAACAAACAAACAAAAATGTATACGACCGCATTATGTAAAAAACACAAACAAACAAAGACGACAACGGTGTCAGCTGTGTGGTCCTGATAACCATCATTGCGCCTGAATTTGTAAAATGCACTGACATAGATCTCATTTTGCGAGACATCCAGTAAAAATAGGCTCGCTGTTGGACCATAATGGCAACCGGCACCAAAAATACACAGCGACATCATCATGTACCTTCACAACATGGCATTTTGGCTCGGTAAACACACGTACAGTAACTATTAGCTGTTGTTCTACAATATTTATATCAGGTGACTAAAAAAGGAGGGGTGGGTATATACAGAGTAAATGAACAAGTGTTCCATTTCCTTCGTTTTGACTCCATGCAGCTATTCCAAAACCTTCTCAAGATAAACTTGAATGACCGTAACAGCGTGGTAGAAAAGGACCTTTCGCATGAGAAAAGGCGCAGGAACCTATGGCTATGTATGCCTATATAGCTGCTATACGGAAACATGAATATGTTAATTGTCTCTTTCTTGAAGAGTTATGCGGCTTCTCGCTGACGGGAATTTGACTGACCTAGCAATCAGGAGCGTCGATCGGGGGGGGGGGGGGGGTAAACATATGATTTGCTTCCCCCTCCCTTTGCTAATGCTATGTTAGCTTCTCCTCCATATATACATTGATTATGACTATACACTTTGGGGATTGACAATTTTCCCAATATTTCCACCAAAAGTGTCCACCGGATTGTTGAATCGCAATCATAAAAAAAAAAAAAAATGCGAAAGTCCATGGGGGGGGGGGGGGAATACCTCCTCTCTCTCATCCCTCCCCGCTTGGTCTCCCTCCTTAGATGACAGACTTACTACTTGCACTTCTCTGATACAAATAATTTTTGGATATACTCACACAAACTGTGCGCCAGATCCGGTTGAATTTCAATTCTAAAAATGCAAAAGTGGATTGGCGCATGATGTCTGCAAATAATGTTTGCACATTGACTCAATACCTACTACATGTAGTAGGCCTAACAATAAAATTTGATTTGAACCATCCACCGTTAAAACGATATAAGCCTTGGTGTCTTCATGCATTATGCATTCGCCACGCCTTCTTGAGGATCGTGCAGCCGTGACGATTCAGTGACGTCATCAGCCAGTTTCCGCGTAGCGATAATGGGAGTGCACGACGTGGCCGGGAATACCCCGGGGAATAGCAATGACGTGTAAGCAAGAGTAGGCCTAGTGAATGTTTTGTGCAGTGACGGAATGTGATTTGGTGTTGTCTGGTAGCGAGGAAAAAATAAATAATGGTCAAATCACTAATGTCGCATTGTGGAAGTTACGAACTAGTTTAGGGGCACACACAAACACACAAACACACACACACGCGCGCGCGCACACACACACACACACACACACGCATCACTTGTATTACATACATTATACTTGGCCATCTGTGCAAGGGGGGGGGGGGGGGTGTCTCATGTAACCTATTTTGAAATTGAACTTCACTCCCAAATGGCAGTGGGCAATTTGTTGCTTATATACCTCAGTAAAGAGAGGTTGACATTTTGAAAAATTTAATGTATCTCTTCATCACAAGCATTAACAAGTTAGGTTAGTATAATCTAAATATCATGAACTGTACAACTCATACTGCAGCCTAGGTAAAGTTCAAACTTGTGAAAATCTCTAGCCTGCATGAAGCTTTAACTACAAAATTCTGGAGCTCAATTTATTTTTAAAGGCCATTTTGATGTCCCTCTCCCTTGGAGCCATTTTTATTTATTTTTTTTATTTCTTTCTTTTGGACAATGACACTTGGCATGGCACTGCTTCACCACCCCCCCCCCCCCAAAAAAAAGGTCTTTATTCACTGTACAGCATACCACACATGACTGCCCGCATTGTTGCAATGTGTTCATAGCATGAGTCATAATTTTACGGCACAATGGCCACCTGCACAGGTCTGCTCGGACCACATCCAATTGCCTTTATGAATGCACGCAATACAAATCTTAACCCATTCACAGCCAACCGTGAGACTGTTGTGCATAATGTTGGTCATGATCATATGATGTCGTGAGAGATATGGGATTTGGAGGCTTAATTGAGCTTCACAGCTTCACTGCATTGATGTTTGTGTGACCATAGAAATTGTTACAAAATCACGTCTGATGCTTACAGTACACATATTCTTGTTATACAGCACCCAGATAACCAAGCTTTGCATCTGTTAGTGTTACTACAAAACAGGTTATCTCTTTTTAAAGGGATATTAAACCCATGTGGATTCACATTCAGTGACTGCAGGAATACAGTAGAACACATCAGCAAAGTTTGAGAAAAATTGGACGATCCATTTAACTTGGGGAAATTTCATAACTTTTGATTCAGTCTTTGTGCCATCATCACTGGATACGTGGACTACAATTCCTGATGTTATATTCAACGAGTGATATAAAGAAAATATCAAGAGAATTAAAGAAATATATAATTTATAAAGAAAAGTATATAATATGTTAGTGTTATATGTTAGAATGCGTATTGGCTCCACATCATAAGTACGGTGTACAATGTTCATTGTCTCCATGGTGAAATATTACAAACTTTTCTCTGGAAAAAAAACATATGAAGAATAAAAAAATATATGATTAGCAATTGTGTCATCTCTTAAGCAAAAGCTGCCTCCTGCCCCCACCCCCCAAAAAAGGACACTTGATCAAACTTAAACAGCTGTACATAAGTATAGTGATCCCTCAATTCTGTCTAGGTAAGTTCCTTTTCATTTCACCCCTAGCATCTTCTGTCTGGATTTACTTGCCTGATCAGGCATTTACAGACTATGATTTTTGGTAGATAAAATTTCAATCAAACAAAATCCATTTGAAACAAAAACATGACTCATTCACACTGTTAACAGCAGAAAACAGAAGACTGATGAACAAGTTTACACAAGTCAATATCAATATGTTCATTATTTATTCAGATCAGTGCAAGGTCCAGTGATAGGATCTGGTAACATACACTCACAAGTTTGCCAATGTCAAGTTCATTAAATATATATTCATGCAATCAAATTAAGCAAGCTGGCAATATTGATAAAATGGCAGATCGCTCTAAAAAAGTACATTGTACAAGGAGCTTCACCGTTAAAGTTCCTTGGTAAGTAGAACTACAAAGATATCGTGAGCGACACCAAGTTGCAAGTACTCTGAACAAAGATAAGGGGCCTTGTTCTACAGCTTGCAAAAAAAAAAAAAATTCAGCCTGGATATTAAACTTAACATGTCTGACATGCATCTTGCGCATATCTTCCTTGTTATACAGTACATATTCCAACCTTTTGAAACGCTTATCAGCAGATGTGAAAACGACTACTTGTACTGATTAGAAAAAAGGGGGTTAAGACCCACAGTAACTTAAGGGATACGTATACAAAACATACTACTGTAATTGTATTGTTCAACTTACAGTTCTTCAACAATACGACAGAAGAATTGCACAATCATATGTGTTCAGACAAGTACCAAAAATGAAATAATAATAATAATAAAAACCCACACACATTGTCCCGATTTCCAGTGACTCAACATTGGGACAGTACGCTCAAATCGCACATTCAAAGCTGGCTTTCACTGATTACAATTCTGCCTGGGGGGCAAATTTTTTTAAAGTTCCCCGCTGGATCTGGCAACTTCACCTTCCGTTTAACAGTGTAAACTGGGCACTTTAAAGTACAAAAGTTGTAGTCTGAAGCATGTTCTTTCTCAGTGGCGGATCTAGAGGGGGGCGGAATTAGTGCACGCCCCCCTTCATTTTTCGTTAAAAACAAAAGAAATATAAAGAAAAAAAATGAAATGAAACCCAGAAGTGGCACCAGAAATATTAGTTGCGCCCCCCCCCCCTCCTTTACAGAATTCCTGGATCCGCCCCTGATTCTTCTACAAGCTCTATCATCAATACTATGAATGTCTTGAAGCGCTTCTTTGGATCCAGAGAGATAGGCCATTGGCAGCTACTGGAAATGTTTGCAGATGTCGATAAGGACTCAGTGGTAACAGTGAGAATGTGGGGACTTTGTAAACATGCCATCAAAACATGATTTCAAAGCGGTTGCGTTCTAGATAAACCCTTCCACTGTCGTCAACACATTCCTTCTCTTCTCTCAGTAATAAAAAGAAACAAATAAAAAGCTTCCCAAACATATGCAATTCTACTGCAGCTTGAAATGTCACCATGGTTAACAAAAGGTTATTTCAGTCACAATGCAGCCAAATCAATGCGACAAAGGTCGTCACAGAGTACCCTGGACGTTTTCACTGACTGGATGTTGGAGAGGGTTAGGGAATGATACTTTCAGTGAAACAAGTCCCTCAAAGAAAACAAACCTGCTGTACAGCCTGTAGTTACATGTACCTGTTTCTAAAATAGTGCCATGAACAAATGCCACACAAAGCGTGAACAACTTTGCAATGTATGAGTTCTTTCCTGCAGTGTTTTTCAGTTAATAATGTTAACTGAAGTGGATGGCTATGCATATACAAATGTACTGTATATGACAAATTAAAGACCACCTAAATCTGATTATGGTATCTTGCGGGTGAAGTTTTACAGCTTATGTGTCCACTTTCTACAGATTTCTTCTTAAAAAAGGGTCTTTGCATCATGAACTATGACTGAACTTTTCCTTTCACACATTAGCTCCATTATTATTTTCATTTTGTACTTCCTATTACAACGCCTTTAATATCAATCACTGAGTTTGGGGTATCAAGTTAAAAAACTTAAGATGGCATGTGTGGTGTAATAAAAAGCATGTTGGTTTACACCACAAGAACTCAAGAAACAATCTTTTTGTTTTGTTGTTGTTCTGAAGAGTGTCACACCAGCTGCCTATCAGCGAAAATCTTTACATTAACGGTGCTTGACTAACTAGAAAGGTCGCTACGGCGACTGATGCCTCCGCCATAATGCATGATTTTCCCAATAGGTGTATAGTACAATGTCTTGACAATGTGTGATGACAGTTTCACATAACTGGCGAAATATCGAAATAACAGGTTTGTCAGAAATATCTTGAATGTTCACTTTCCACGAACTGGGTTTGCTATAATTGTCTATTAAAGAGTGCAGGTACACATATTCGGGGAATTGAAAATTTTTACTTGACTTCTGACCGACCTTATTATAAGTTTATGCATTGAGTATAATTTTCAAGGTATGAAGAAAGAGTGTAATTACAGTACAAAATATTTTTTTTTCATTTAAACCTGACCTCTGACCCTTAACCTTTGACCTTCTGGCTGGAAATTTCCAAGAGAATCTCCATCAAGTAATACATGTACATATATTAAACACTTTTAAAACTAATAATGCAATCATTGCATATACTAGTATACATGTATGAGGGAAATACAGTAGTAACATTTTGAGGAGTTGACCTTGACCTTTGAACCCCTATTGACCCATGACTCCTAAATTCCCTAGATAATCCCTGCCAGTCAGTACATGCATATGTACCATGTTCCATGAAGATACATTGAACCATTTGCGAGAAAAGTGATATTGCAACATTTTCACCTAACCTTTGACCTTTTGACCTTTGACCTTATGACATGAAACTCTCTCTGGAGAATCCTTACGCAGTAGTACATGTCTACACTAAGTTTCAAGAAAATAACTACGGGCATTGCATAGATATGGGGGAAATAGCAACATTTTTAGCATTTGACCTTGACCTTTTGACCTTTGACCTCTTGTCAATGTCACTAGAATCTACTCAACTAATTGTCCAATCATACATCATCCTTGGACCAAGTTTGGTGAAAGCTGCTTCATCCAGTTTTGAGTTATCACATAAACAGATAAATTTTAGGATTTGACCTTTATCTTTGACCTTTGACCTCTGTCCGATTTCACTGAAAAACTAATCAAGTAATTGTCCCATCATACATCATCCTCCAACAAAGTTTTGTGAAATTTGCTCCATACAGTCTTGAGTTATCGCGTAAACGGATACAATTTCATGATTTGACCTTGACCTTTGACCTTTGACCTTTAGCCGATTTCACCCAAAATCTTATCAAATCGTTGCCCCATCATACTTCATCTGTACTTGGACCAAGTTTGGTAAAATTCCAGTAAATATTACTCAAGTTATCGCGTAAACGAAAGCGGACGGACGTACGGACGTACGGACGTACGGACGGACGGACAACCCGAAAACATAATGCCTGCGGCACCACTTCGTGGCGGAGGCATAAAAATCTTTCATGTGCCTGTCAGGTTGTGAATTCATTACACACAGAAGTGGTCCACATATGGGTAGCTATACATTTGAAGATGAATTAGGGTACACAATATTGATTCAGCTGACGTGTTTCCTTTTTCACTGGCTGTGCTCTCAAAAACATGACAACAAGCAGGCATTATGCCAATACAATGTACAGTAGGCTTATGCGAGATATATTCTAATAGCACCACTACCTGGGTCTTAATTCACCAGAACTTAAGTCTGTTACCATCACTGTGGACTCACTACACACAATGTCACCAACATTCTGAAATGGTGATACTTAAAGGGACTGTACTAATCCATCTAAATTTCGTTAAATTCCACAGAGTACCAAACTGATGATGTCACAGTCCCTATCGACAGCTCACTGCTGGTCTAAAATGAGATATCCTTGCCACAAGGCTTCAGGCAGTTGGTTGGAACTGGCTACGAGCATCAACAACGGCTGTGCTCACAGATATCCGGGCTACTACTGTATGCGAGGTTGTTTAGAACCAGGTTCCATGGTGTTGAACGGTTATGACATCACACGATGGCACCCTATTTCATTCATGTACAATGGTATTTGCATTCATATTCTCTATTTTCCAATAATGTGATTCCAAAATGAAAACAAAGCGACGACGAAATACCATCCCCATTGCCACTTTGATATTACATTGTATTACTTCATCCAATTTCCGTACATGACTGCAACGAATATCGTGGCTCTGTGAACACCAGCGAAACTTGAGAATGCCATAACAATCAATTGCATTTACTACCTCAGATGCCACTGACACTGGCACCATCTTCTTCGTTTGAGTTCACTGTAAGGATCCATGAAGTCGATTTCATTACGGTGTTGGCTTTCATTTCCTTGGGAAATGTGCTGCACGAAACACTACTCTGCACTATGAACAGTCTATGCTACTACAGTAATCCATTCTTGGTGTACCAAGCAGTGTTGCTTTGCAAGGGACAAAAGAATAATTTCAATAACCATAACTTTGTTTGGTTTTGTATTCCGTCTGTGTTCTTTATCAAAGAATAATTTTCTTGCAGTTGCTTGCATTTTTTTCACAAGGACTTAAAATCTGTGAATGGTACTTGTTTTTTTTTTTATGTGTGGTAAAAGTACAAACAAACAAGCAATTACGAGTTTTATGTACGCTGACACATAATATGTAAAATACCAAGTACATTGTCAGGGACAAAGTCAAACAAAAATAAGCTGGCAACGTAAAATTCAGATACATTGTATGAAAACCTGCTGTCTTTAGATACACTGATTCTCAAAATTACTTTTATAAAGCTTGCAGAGTAAGGACATCTGAATGCGGACTTTAAACCCAGAAATAAAATGTACTCAGTACAAACTTTGACATACAGAAACAGCACAGCAAATCATAACTATGAATGTGCTACAGTATTTTGACTTGAAACACATTGAAAATTCAATGAGACTATGCTGTATATATGGATTTATATCAAGTGACCAATTAGAACATGTCCCCAGCAAATGGGCTGCAGAGAAGGTACCTTCAAGGTGTGTCGAAGACTTGTGTCTCGCGCGAGTCTTTTCGTCGTTTTCTTCTTCTTCTTTTTTTTTTTGATGATGATTGCAGGCAATATATGACCCTCCATAGCAATACAGGAAACAACTTCCACAAGCTGACAATGCTACATGGACATACTGATCTAACAATAACATTATATTAGATATTTCTCAGTAACACAGCGACACATGTGAATGCAGTTGGTGGAATCCACATACCAGTTATAGAACATCTTTTACAGCTGTAAAGATTAAGGTCACTATCAAACTCCTCTCCAGTATATTTCACGCCCATGAAAGTCAAGAAGAATGCATGACTGGATCCGACTTTATCTCAAGAAAATTGCTGAATTTCTTTTCACTGAAATGTTAACAGTACACTGATATAGTAAACTCTCAATATAAGA
The DNA here is from genome assembly GCF_964275005.1 of Diadema setosum. Lineage (NCBI taxonomy): Eukaryota > Metazoa > Echinodermata > Echinoidea > Diadematoida > Diadematidae > Diadema > Diadema setosum. The sequence continues at coordinate 26,287,332 of NC_092700.1, read as the reverse complement.
AAGTATCTTTTTAACTTTTCTTCAAATTTCATAGTTTAAGTCCTGATGTAACAGCTTTTGATACCATAACAAAGTGATTTCACTGGTCGAAAGGTTCTCTCATTCTCTTTTAAATCTATTTTTTGCAAGTCTACGTATCAATGAATCTGCTTCTGAAATATTCTGTGTCAAAGTAGCCAACTGAAAGTGTGGACAGTGTAAGATTACACCGTTGCTTTATATCATATCACCATATAATACACTCGTACGACACACCAGTGGATGCGTGGACATAACGTGTACACATACCTGTATACATGCATTGGACTGTAGCATATGTGGGACAGACACACCATTGCAGGGATACCAACCTTATACAGAGTTTTGTACAGTAGTATTGAGGGTCCACTGAAATGTATATTTTTCATGAAAAACAGTTGTTACCTTTCCTGCAATATTTGTAGCAATGCAATTAGGGAAGAAAAGTATTTTCCATGAAACCTGCAATATTTCTGCCACCCCCTCCCCATAAAATACTGCCAACAAACAAACAACAACAAACAAACAAAACAAAACTATCAGTTGTGACCTCATTCTCGATCAGAAAAATTCTTTCATGCACAATCACTGCTCATCCACATGAATTTTTGAGTATTTTTCTTCGAGACTGTCATTGGTTATAAAAAGCAACTAAGAGAACACATCTCATCATCATGTGCATGTAACACATCATTATTGATATTATCATACGACTTATTTTGGATGGATGGATGGATGGATGGATAGATGGCTTGATGGAGGATGGATGGAGGAAACAAAGCAGGAAGAAACAAGATGCTATAAAGATGTTGTATCTACCACGATTTCATCAACATCCTACTTCTCTCCAAAATCAGTTGAATTCCTTGTTCCCTTCTCTGGAAGCCCACACAAGCTCCTTTAAATGGAGGGCAAAGGGGCAAGTGGAGGGAAAAATCATAATCAGTTATAGGGATCGTATAGTTTTGGTTGAGACTAAACTTCGGGTTTTTATCATTTTTTGGTGAGATAGTGAGAAACCTCTTATGAAATATGAAAGAGCATGTAATTCCATGAGCATTTCAATGTTCATTTGATGAAAATTGACTTTGAAATGGCTGAGATATCCAAAACAGAGTGATCGTGATAAAGTGTGGGACCCACATTTCATTACAATCATTTTGTTTTACTTTGTTTTTGGATGTTTCAGCTATTCCAAACCTTATTTTCATCAAATAAACTTTGAATTCCTCTTAAAATGGTATGATCTGTACTATTTCATAAGTGTTTCATGGTATCTCGCAAAAAAGTAAAAGCGCAATTTTTGTCTCCAACAATACTGTACCATCCCTTTAAATGACATTTCATGAAAAATTCATTTTAAGATCTAACTAGAAAAGCATTTAGAGAGCACAGACCTCCGTCAAGCAGCTCATTTCCACCCATACATGCATACTGAAAATCGCTGTATTTCCTAATGATAAAGAAACTGTGTTTACCTCATCAGCTGCCTGCTGCGCGGTGCCTTGACCAGAGCAAGCGCCTCAGTGCAAACCTCAAATATGCGCAGCTTAAACTCCTAAGTTCTTTGACCCCATCTGCCAAAAGATTTAAAAATTCTTTAAAAATTCATACAATTCCCAGATCACTACCAAAATTGCATCATCTGTTTCTTGTGCCATTATCAGCTTTTCCTGCAAGTTTCATCCAAATCCGTTCACAACTTTCTGAGTTATTCTGCAAACAGACAAACAAACAAACAAACAAACTTTGATAAAAACATATCCGCCTTGGCGGAGGTAATAACTAGCACGCCTGGCAGTGAGAAAAGTGAAGCACAGGGTGGCATACTGTAAAACACGATATATTCACAGCATGAAAATTTCGCGAATTGGAGCCGACAACCTATCTCGCGGCATGAAATTTTCGTGAATTGCCACTGCCGTCCAATGCAAATTGCGTAGGCAAGAACTTTAGCGTGCACTTTAATTTTGCGAATGTTGGCACTCGCGAAATTGGACATTAAAATGCATGCGAACAATCCTTGTTTTACAGTATCCCCATAAGCCCTATTGGCCAGGGCTATGTACACACTGTACATACTTTAGTCCTGTATTTAGTTACAATAAGTAGAAATGTCGCTCATCTGTGAATAAGGCATACAATTGTAAGACTGTATGCAGATGGGGGACAACAATTTTTCAGTTACACCACCATGAAGTTCTACGAGTGTCTCCCTATGTGTTCTCCAAGTGCCCTTTATCGCTTGCAGGCTTGCAGTCAGTGAGCAAAAGAACACCAATTTCACTAGAAGAGATCTGAAGTTGCAGTTTATCAAGCATGCACTGAGATGCTGTTGTGGACCTTCTACACAACCTTTATACCAAGCTACAATCCTGTTTGCAATATTGATAGACACATTGCCCTACATCGACGTAAATAATTTCATGAATTTGAACAATCCTGTTTGCGATTCATTCCATTGGCAGTGGTCCACGTCCATACATCATGGGGGGGGGGGGCTTTCTAGAGGCTATACCATTTTATAATTCACAGTCAACCCAACAAGGGTAACTGCATTGCAAAATAAATTCCATTGAAAATGTGCCTCATTTCAAGAGAAAGTTGAATTTTACTGCTTTTTGCGGTGCTGTAATGTGTACCTTCACTTCCAGTATTCCAAGTATTTGTATAAAGTTATCCCAGAGCTATTACTTCATTTCTAGCCTGTTTCTGGACGGTAACTGGATCCCATTTTTATGAGTCAGGCATCATCTCTCCTTTGGAAATTTATGAAGAGTTAAAGGTGCACGGTCCCGGTGTTTTAGTCAAATGCATACGCGGGCGCACGGCGCAAGTTTCCTACAGAGACCTATGCTATTGACTCCTCTTTGGCGCTTATGCTGTGGCCAACTTCCCCGAGTACGAAGAAGTCCAATCCACTGTAGTCAGTGGTCCGATCACAGTTCGGCTCATGATTCGGCTGAGGAGGATGACAGCTTTAGCAAATTTCTTTTGTGATGTCATAATAAGAAGCACATATGCACGCACCCTGGCATTTCTACAGACTGCATGATGCGCAGAGAAGACAACGAAGGCAACGTAACTTAGCAACACCTACGCGCTTTACTCTTGATGACAGCTCAACTTCGGCAATCTTCGTATCAATGCTAACAGCGATCGGCAGTATCATAAACAGCGCCCTCTACACTACCGGGACTATGCACCTTTAAGAGAGTCTAAAAGAAGATGCATCACCTAAAGGAACGTACCTGCAGGTTTTTCTTATAATTTGTAGCACAGTAATTATTCATTGTTCAGATGAGTTTCTAAGTCAGATCAACAAAGGCTAACGTAACGTTTTGTGAGCACCTTTTCATCATTCTTTCTGGAGAGGATAGTCTGTGATTTCAGAATTTGTTATTTCATTGCACTTTCAAAACAAAACCTATGACAACTATGAAAAGAAGTCAAAATTACTTGTCAATATGCCACTGCCAAAAGAGTGAAAACAAAGAATGCTAGAAGATATAATCAGATCTTTTGATCCTCCATATCAGTCAACAAGTACAATGTACTTAGAATGTTATATCCAACTCAATTTGCAATTATTTTGTACCTACAGTAAGCTCTGTCACTACTTTGAGAATACTAAATGTGAATTCAGTTAGAAACCTCTGTGCATGATTCAATAATGCCTCTGGCATCTTTCAGGGCAATGTACGTATTATTACAATTCATTTCACTCAACTGTATTACTGAGGAAATACAAAATACAAATTCCATTTACGCTGTTAAAAATTCCAACATCATTTAAACAGCAACATTGCACAGGTGCATACAAGACAAAACAAAAACAAAATAGATTCAATATCTCTTTGAATTCCTGTTCAAAGCAAAACCATGGTAGTAGCTGCTTGCAGTTGTAAGACACTTCTGTTTTAAGTATCACAAATATTTGGTTTGGAGTCTAGGACGCATCTGCTTCTGAATACCAATATCCATTCAACCCGTTTAGCGTGCAACTTTGGAAGATGACATATTAGCGTGTACCGTACCCAACACTGATGCCAGACACTGACACCTGAATAACTCAATAAACATTTTTTTTTTTTCAAAAAGACAATTCACAGATCCAGTTTTAAGTTCTTTCTTTGGGTTTGCAGCCTACTCTTCAAGAAACCTGCAAGTTGCTGATGAGTTTAGACGCTAACTCAACATCACTGCGATGCCTGCTGAGTCCGTCATCGATTCGTAGCCTGTCCAAATGGAGGTCATCGAGTGACTTTGAGCGGGGTAGAGAGATGGTCGGTACACTTAGTGAGGGAGCCTTCTCGGCTGCTTCCGTACTGGGACTTCGGTATTTCCGCCCGTTCCCATTGTAATCTGTCTGCGGATCGTCAAAAAAGACGTCATCCTCTAAGCTGGTCGAAAGGTATGACTTCATCTTGCGCGAATGGGAGACCTTCGGTCTGTAGGGGACCGAGTAGGGCTTCCTCTGGTACCGACACCGCGGCCGATGAGTCCTCACAACGCGGTGTTCACTTACAAGCGCCGACGACGAAGGATATCCATGGGAGGCACTCAGGCTCTTTTCGGCTTCCATGACGCCGTTCATCTGGCCGCCACCTTTGCTGCTCCGTCGGGTGATCGGGTGACTGCTGCTGGAGAGGACAGAGCCCACGCACGTCACAAACTGCGGGTTCATCTTCACAACGTGAAAGCTTGATGATGGGGATGATGAGGCAGCTGCAGCGCTGGCAGTGGCAGACTTCTCACGAAGGAAATCCCGCCTACTCTCAGTCACAATGCTGAGCATTCCCAGTTCGTTCAAGGCCGAGTCCAACTCCATTCTCAATTCTTGTCAAATGTCCTAAAAACAAAAATATCAAACATTACTTGGCAATGGCAGATAATAACTCTTACACCATGCACGTACACAAACCCACTTTACTTCCCTTGTAAAGTAGAATCTACAGTAGAGGATGAAATCCCATGGAACCCAGTGAAGTGGTCGAACATGAAAATTGGCTGATATCTGCAAGAATCTTCAGGACCAAAGATTCAGGACTGAAGATTACCTGGATGCATGGCCCAAGATTAGAAGAAGAAACTCCCATTCAAAGTGCTTATCTCGATCACGACTGTGGAGACACAAGTGGACATAAATTTACGCATGCATGTAATAAATTTACTAATGGTTAAAGTTAGAATGGTCTACAAAGTAAATACGCCATATATTTCGCGAGTCTAAATTTTCGCGAAATGGTAATTCGCGACGATTTCGCGAGTGGTAAAATTCGCGATCGTGGAGTCCGAAACTGAATAGAGAAGTGTGCACGCATGCCTGCATCACATTGTTTTTGTTTGTGTTTCTTCATGAAATTAAATTAATTGAATGTGACTTCGATAATACTATAGAGAGGTCTAGGCTCTAGCGCTAGACAATAGTCATTGGAGATGTTGTGATCACCTCGAAAGTCCAATCGACCAATATGGGTGTGCTCATCTCATGTGGAAGGACGGGTGCATTTTTTGTACTCAGTAGATGGTAGTTTGTAGCTAAACCAGCAGTGGCAGTGCAGTACGTTACCAATTGGAAATACAGGGCCCTAAATATGGAACTCGAACTGTACATGCCAGCGCAAAGAACAATGCGATTGCATGATTTGATGAACAGACTAACAATAGACACATTTCCACCAAAACAAAATTGATCATAACTTATTACCTCGATGGAAGAAAACAGGCTCGAATTTCTTGACAAATATTGCTCTTCCAACACCATCTCATTTGTCTCTCAGCCACACAAGGTTCAATCGGTTTCACATGATGACTTGCCTTGCCGTGCTTGATCACTCTGCACACCCTTTTGATGATATCGGTACAGTACAACACGCTGCGCCTAGCTCCTATCACATGTGCACTTTCTACCGCACCTGTATGCACAGGGCAAGATTGTCATAGCTGTGTTGATATTCGACAGTCATAGCCACACAAGGCACTGGTTTGATTACGTGCATATCGCGGTATTCCCACGGAGAATCGCGCACAAACGCGAAAACATAAACAACAGTGCACCCTCTACGCCCCATACCAACCCATAGCTTTGGCGGGCAATTGGATTGTACCAAAATATGTAGGGGATGCTACCACTGGTCTCCTACAGGGGAGATCAGTGGATGCTACACAAGAAGCCATATATATGTCTTTCAAGTACCATTTTTAAAATCAATACGAATACGAAAACTGATTATGGTAAATAATATTTTTGATATCTATATCTTGTTTTTATCTCATATGATACTGATTCCAATGTATTGCAACATAATGATAATTTTCTACCCATGAAATATTGAGATATTCCGATGCAAAGGGTTACACAGCACACGATCCTACGACACAGTGCATGCACAGACTGCTTGCGCAGTGCAGTGTGCGCGGCTGCCCGTGCAAGAAGAACTCGGCGATATGCCGCGTTGTTTGTGTTGATGCTCCGAAACTGAACGCTCACGCAACGTACTAACTACAGCACTACATCAATCTACGTGTATCTTGATTGCGTGTTGTATGCATCCGTCGCAGTTAGCATCCGTCTATCGTACCCATATGTACCCATGCTGTAAAATGCAATCACATGTGTACGTAACAAATGCGCATATAATAGGCCTGTAGTACCCTACATGCTTCAAATGCAGTGTTATGAATACGGATTGATCTTTGAAAATTCTTGCGATATGGAATTTAAACTTTCCCAAAGAGCGCTGCATTTGCCGTGAGAAGGTATGAATCCTGTGAAGTCTTACGAAATTTGTAAGGTAAGACTCGTGAGCGTGCAATTACCTTCTTCATAACCAATAACATGTTCAGGCATCAGAGAATGAGTTTTCGTTGTCGCTGGACCGCCTGGACGCTGAGCGCTGATAAACACTGATTGTGATATTGCGTCAGCATGGTCCAGACCATGGCTAGTCGCCAGTCGGTGTTGAACTTAAAAATGGGGTGCTAATTATTCAGTTCGAGATCATTTATTCCTCTATTTGACTGTGGTATACTCACTAGTACTACCATCTAGAATCTACAGTAAATTTACTGTAGATCTAGTGAAACAAAATGGATACGAAAAAGTACATTTAAAGTTTAGAGTAAATTAGACTCTAGGTAGGCACCTACCACATGTTTACGCTTCAACTCAATCGCCAAGTAATTTTAGAGGGGCTGTAACGTTAAACACTAGTCTAAATGTTGTATTAAAAAAGGTTAGGCCTAACGTTAGACCTAAACTGACAAATTAGCAACACAGAGTAAAACCCCCAATTTTCGGCTGGCCTCCAAAATCTGGACACTTGTCGCTTATCATTACAGTTACTAGATTCTACACTTCTCACAAGCCAGCAAAATGTAGACCCTACTGTCATAACACACCGGGCCTAGGTCCTATCACATATTATTATTAGTTTATTATTACTGGCACAGCTCGATCACCTCCAAAAGTCCATCTAAAATCCCAAATTTTGCCATCAAAAACGCAGAATTAGCGCATCTTTTCTAATTTTCCAAAGCGCGTGTGAACAAGGTCCCGTGTAAAGAATCAGGGTCCCTGAAAAAGCGCAAAAAATAACAAATTATGCTGTTCTGTTGCGAGATTTATTGCTTACCGTAAGCTCACAGTGTGAGTGTGAGCTCCTAAAAAAACACATAAAATAAGAAAAACAAAATCTGCGTACATGCCGATGCATTGAATAAATCAGCAAATGCACAGGGGCTGAATGAAAGGGCAGCTGAGGGTTTATGACGTAACAAAGGCTTCTGGTTCTGTATTGGGAAATCGGGCGATTTTTCAGTGGGTGGAAATCACTGATCTCTATGGAAGAGCAAGATCACGGTGGAAAGTAGCTGCTTGGTGGAGGTCTGCGCTCTCAGAGTGCTTCTCTAGTTGATTAATGAACTGCCCCTGTTGCATAGGAACCTGTCCTTGTAGCAAAAAGGAATAGATGGCATACTTGTGTCAGTGAAATAGACCCCACCACTGCCTGCCTGTTCCAGAGACTCCAACCCCACGCACCTTCTGATCGGGAGATTCTCCCGCCCGTAAACCCCTAGCAAATGGGAGACTCCAAAGCGCGAGCACAAAGCGCGAAGTTCTTTGCGGCCGGGGTCCAGGGCCCACAGGGCCCTGGAAGCTCTAGGGTTCTAGATTCTCTCTCGTGCTATCTCAGACTTATTTTTCAACATAGGATATTACCCGGTAAGTAAAAAATCATTTCAAGCGGGAGACACAGCGCCAGGACGGGAGAAATTAAAGGACAAGTTCACCTTCATAAACATAAGGATTGAGAGAATGAAGCAATATTAGTACAACACATCATTGAAAGTTTGAGGAAAATCAGACAATCCGTTCAAAAGTTATGAATTTTTGAAGTTTTTGTGCAGTAACCGCTGGATGAGAAGACTACTGCAGTGTATGAATAACTTAGATGTCACATGCGTACAACAATATAAGGAAAATATAAAGAAAATTTCACAAAATTCCATCTTTTGAAAAAAGTACACATTCCCCTGACTCGTTACCGACAAATGTTATGAGTAATGTTATTCCCCCTGCCTTAAAAAAGAGGCAAGTCAAGTGCTCTTTTATTATGCGAAAAAGTGAAAATATGTTGAATTTTCTTTTACATTTTCTTTATACTGTTGTACGCATATGACTCGCAAGCTGTAGTAGTCTCCTCATCCAGCGGTTCCAACACAAAAATTTTAAATATTCATAACTTTTGCATCGATTGTCCAATTTTCCTCAAACTTTCACTGATGTGTTCTACTAATATTGTTGCATTCTCTCAATCCTTATGTTTATGAAGGTGAACTTGTCCTTTAAATCTCAAGCGGGAGAACGGGAGATTTTGCAAAAATGGGCTTTCGGCGGGAGATCTCCCGTCGAAAACGGGAGAGTTGGAGTCTCTGCTGTTCTTACTACATCTACAATGGCGGCTGTCATGTTTATACTCGTGAATTCAGCCCCACTGTGTGGCATTCAACAGTACATACACAGTGGTGGTGCAGTTGGGCTTCCCTCTTTCTTTCACAGTACAATACTCATGAATGTGTTAGGTGCAACATTTGGGCTAATCTAAGGTTCTAACTAGAATCTGAATTCTACTGGTCAGAATCTGGATTCTAGTCCTAGACCTAGGACTCCTAACCATATTCATTTCATAATCCATATCTTCATTGTTGTTAAAATGTGATGTTTGTGTGGGAAATGCTACCGTTGATGTACGAAGACGTAAGTTCTGATTCATCCAGCCTCCATTTAACATTCAAATTAAGGCACAAAATTAAACCAGTGCTGCATCGGGATTGGATGAGCTGACGAAGCGTCCAGGACATGAAGTCATTCTCACAATTCAACAGTAAGTCCAGATGCAATGATTCAATTTTGTGCCTTAAATACAAACATCTCCAGATAATTGATATTTTGTTCTGTAGTTACTATTTAAACATTCTCTTGTCATCCTTGTATTTTTACGTGCCCCAGAATGGCCGATCAGCAGCAAACAGTGCAGGATAAAACTGACTCGGACACACAAGAAACAGTTGATAAAGCAGATGATGGTGAAGTCAGTAAGAAAGATGATAAACTTGAAGCAACACAGGAAAATTGCATGCAGGGGTCCTCAGAAGGCGAGATTAAGTCAGCACAGCCAGAACCAGGTGGAGGCTCCGATGTGGAGATGCTAGAAAGAGATGATGATGAGGACTTGAGTGACGATGACGACATCGACCACATGCTGATCGCTCGGCGTACCGACTCCAAAGAGGATGAGCCAGAGGATGCAACAGAAATGGCCGAGAGTGTTGATGCACCCCAGCAGGCCCCACGGGCACAAGATAGTAAAGAAATTGCTGCTGCTGTTGCTGCTGATGTCAATAAGGGGTCAAAGGTCAGGGAAGACAGGAGTGATGAGTTTGAAGTGAAGGTGACTCAGTTTGTAGAAGAGCAATCCACGGGGCTGGAGATCGCACACAAACCAGTCACTGAGCCCTCACTTGGCGAAGAGAAAAGTTTGTCTGCGGAGAGCGGAGATGCGGTTGGAAAAGCAGGAGACAAAAGTGATGCTACCGGGGAGGATGGCTGTAACACCACTGAGGGCGCTTTGTCGCAAGATGCCCACACATCTGGGACAGACCACGAGGAAGCAATATCGGGCAGTACCGGTCAGGCAGTGCCTCCAACCTCAGAGGAGAAAGAGACCCTGGCGTCACCGTCTGTCACAGAGTCAAGCGACTCCAGCTCAAAGCTTCCACCCTCCCTGCCCTCCTCCGGCAGTCAGAAGCTCGGAGGGCTTCCGTCCTCACCCAGCTCGAGCGACCTGAAGCCATCAACGCCCAGCACCCTCTCCAGCCGGAGCAGCACCGCAGAGAGCAACGACGAGAGCAGCGGTAGGACGGACAAAGAGCCGGGGTCCAGCAGCATCGTACGCTTCATGAGGACCTCCACCCGCGAGAGGCGGGAGAATCGCGAGCAACGGGAGAGGCAGGAAAAACTACTGAAAAGTGAGCAGAGCCGTCAGCAGAGCAGAAATAAGGCAAGAGAATTGTTTCGTTGTAGTGCCTTGAATTGCAAAGTGGTGATTGTCTTGGGCAGCCAACAATAAGTGTCAGACTAGGAATATTCTTGAGTACAAGAGTTTGGTTGCCCAGTCTTGTAGCTTCTGTAAAGTGAATTATTTCACACATGGCGCAATTGAATGATACCATTTCTTACTGTTTATGCCATATATTTAGCGAGTCTAAATTTTCGCGAATCGGGACTTCCCGAAGATTTCATGAGTGGTTAAAGTCCTAATAGTGGAGTGCTGTACTAAACAGAGAAATGTAAAATTGTGCATCACATTCGTATCGGCATCAGAGTAATTATTTTCATGTGTCTTTAATTTTGAGAATAGCACCTGACTAGCGAAATTCACGAAAATAAAAACCTCATGAAGTATTCAGCGTATACAGTAACAATTGACTTAAATCAAACACAAGTGAACAATCTACGGTAAAAAAAAAATAATAATCTTTGCACGTTTCCTGGCATGGTATTTTGCAACATGTATTTTTATTTTTATTTGTCAGTTTAATATTTTATAGGTAGCTCATATTCAATCATTTGAAGGGATTCAGTTCAAGATAAACCTTGCCTTCTGTTGACAACTCAAGCACAAAGAGTTTACATTTCCTCTTTATTTCAATTTGTTTATTTGCTCTACAGTCCCAACAAGATATAGCTCAGAAACGTCGAGGGAGCCAGCGCACGCCACACACAGAAGAAAAGGTGACGCCGCCCAAAACTCGGGGCAAGATGGTCCGAGCTGGCTTCGAGTTTGTACCGGGGTTCAAGCTAGAGGCCATGGACTATCTTAACAAATGGTAAACCATCCTGTGTTTGGGACACCATTGACACTGCAACGATTTGAGTCGATATTGCGGTCCCATTGCTTTCTTTATATTTTCATATGCTGCCTTTGATATAGTGCAGCAGATAGTGTGAAAATTGGAGTGAATATTTACCTTTTTTTTTTTCATTTGCATTTCATTTTATTGTTTCTGCATGGTACCAGTAATCAACTATGATCACTTTCGAGAATATAGACATGGTTCATCATTATTCATGGCTGATTTTTGCACATGAAAGGTACGCAAATCATTGTGATAGAGAACAGAGATTAATTATATCTGTTCTCTGTACCGGGAAAGAAAGAAAATCAAAGTACCTTACAGGAGGATCCCCAGTAAGCCGAGCTTAATATTGGGGCCTCATTAAATGCACGAAGAAATAAATAAACAGTTTTAACAAACTATCCATGTGCTTAACTACAACAAAAACAATCTATTTCACACAACGAAACATACAAGGTCATGTACACAGGTGATTCTGCATTGATAGGCTTAGAAATAATAATGTTTTGTCTCATATTCGCAACTACATTGTACAGTACGTATTTTGATTGTTTTAACTTTGAATTGCTCTAAGAATTGTATGCTCTTTAATATCGCATAAGCGTTTTCTGATTATCTCACAAAAAGTTAAAACCTGAATCCCCATCTCAACTAAAACTATACCATCCCTTCGATAATGGGCGCCTGTGTTGCTTCCGTGCATCTCTGCATCCAGGTATCCGGCCAAGATAGTCCAGGTAAACGAGGACACGAGTCAGATCCTGATCCACTTTGAGGGCTGGAATTCGAGGTACGACGAGTGGGTCCATTACGGCACCCCCAAGATTCGCTCGGTGGTCCGGACATCCCACAGAAAGGATGGCTTCAAAGAGGAGCCAGCAGGGGTAAGACCTTCTCTATAATCCCGAAACTTCATAATCTAGAAAAAGATTGACAAAAAAAAAAAAAAAAGAACAGCAAACAAGATTTGAAATATTTTCTGAAAAATCATAATACAAAATCAAATACAAAATCATGATACAAAATCAAAATAAACAAAACAACAACAAGCAAAATTGAAAGGTTTTCTTTAAAAAATGGTTGAATCCAGAATTACAGGTGTGGAGATGAGGTGCTGGCAAGATGGTCCGACTGCCGTTACTATCCGGGCAAGATCGTGGGCATCAACCAGAACGGGTCATACCGCATCATCTTTTACGATGGTATCGAGAAGAACGTCCAGGGGATCAACGTCAGGGAGATGCCAGAGCAGCTAAAGCAGCAGGTGAGTGGGGTGATCCACAGCTTGACATTCTAGCATGTTGCATGGGGGGAGATGGCCATTTGTCAAGGCCCTCTTGCTGTAATGCACAAGCGAAGCGAGCGGAACCAAGCGTGACAACGCGGTTGCCTTTTGAAATCTGCTTCACACATTATCATTCATGACAAATGCTCCCTGCATCCTTCGTCTCAGCATTGTCCGGCCTGTTCCATGGAGGTCTGTGACATCCATTCGCCATATGCAAATCGGGCTTGGACAGACAGACAGACATGCAAATTGATCAACTTTTGCTCCCAAAATCGGGGAGCAAAAGTCGGCCTTGGCAAAAGGCTAGGGGGGAGAAGACCCCAAATCTCCAAATGGTGTGTGAAGCCTTCTGCACGGAGCACCAAGTCCTTCGTGGGGAGGGATCTAGCCCTAGGGCATAAGAAGCTCTCTGATATTTATTGTGGCCTCGTTTTTGAACATTTGACCAAATTAAGAATAATAGAAAATAATAAAATAAAAATAATAGAAAATGAAAATAATAGAATGAGATGAAGTTGTATTATTTTGATAATAAGGTATGTTTTGAAATGAAATATATGTATTGCATATTTTAATTTGTTTGTGTATAAATGTATCTTTGGTAAATTTGTTTGTGAGTACGTAACTAACCGAGTGTGTTTTTTTTTACAATGTATGATGTATTTACATGTTTTTCTGTATTGTCCTTTGTCTTTGCCTTCTGCCTCCCGTTCAATCCAGGAGACAACCTAGGCCTTTCATGTTACATTGTTTATTGATATAATAAAGAATGCTGAACAACATTGTAAGCCAAGAATATAAGGCTTCAGCAAGATTTTCATTAAGTTTGTGGAAACATTTCATTTACATGCAAGTTACTTGATTTCTGTATGTCATCAGTTCATGACATGGTGTGCAAAATGCCTCCCAGTTTATGGGATGTTATGCAAAATTTCAGCATGTCCCCTCGACCTCCTAAAATCCCTAGGAGACTGAGGTATGTATGCATTGTTTCAGAATAGTTGGGAACTGATGTCAGTGAGTGTGCCAGTTTGAAGTTTTATGTGGTGTCAACATTTTTTTGAAATAACAGTGCTGAAGGGGGGGGGGGGGGCAAGAGAAGAGCCTATAATTATTGGTGAAGGGGGGGGGGGTAATCAAACTCTTCATCGGTGGAGGAGGCGTCAGTCAAACTCATGTTTTATTGCTTGACCCCCCTCTGAAGGACTTCTTCAGCAACCTGCAAGCGCAGATTGAGCGAGCTCAACAGAATGCAGCCAGGCGGAGTCAGAACCGGCAGCGGTTGGCTGAGAGAAATGCAGCTCAAAAACAAGGTGAGTGATTGCTGTTCCCTGGGTAGGGGTGGTGAAGGAAAGTAGGGAATCCAGCTAATAACAAATGCCAGAGTTTTCGAACTCAATGCAAACAAAGTGCCCCATTTGCACACTTGTTCATGCACATTGAAGTGGATGGCTTGAGTGGAGAGTAGCCAAACTTTCCCATGCAGGATTCGATGAGTTGATTAGTGTTGAAATTGTAACTTCTTTCGAGCTCTATGATCTTTCTGTATGGAAGATTTGTGAATTATCATGGATTTGAAGTGTTAGGCAGATTTTTGTGTGTGCATTTCAATTTCTGGGAATTCTCCAGACGGGAAAGAAAAAAAGTAATTTGCCGCAGATTGTTATCCACACAGTCCTATAGTTTCTGCGACATGCTGTTTTCCTTCAGTTTTCGTGTAAGAGTATTGATTTATATCTTTGGATGGTGCAGTATGTCTTGAGATATGCTTGATCATAACCCTTTTCTTTGACCTCTGACACTTGGATCTTTGACAGCTGCTGGTAGTACCAACACCAGTCCATCAGAAGACCGAAAACGCCGTCTCTCATCGACATCCTCGTCCCCAGCCCCAGGGGATAGGCCAAAGCGAGCCAGGGGGAGCACAGATGAGATGAAACCTGCTCGCGAAGGTCGCGAAGGTCATGAAGGGGTCAAGAGGTCGCGTGGTAGCAGCACCAGCAGCCGCGACGACGTCAAGAAGTCGCAGGGGCAGGAAGAGAGCAAGCAGCCGGTGACGAGTGCAGAAGCAGTTCCGCAATGGGAAGACGGTGCCGGCAAGGAGAAGAAGCCCCACGTGAGTCTTCGTGGGGGGGTCGCCAAGCCGACGGAGGTCAGGCGGGGTCACTTTCTCATGGGAGGTGGAGGAGGAATAAAGAAGAAGGAGGAAAGGACCAGTGTGCGGGTGAGCTGCTCCTCTAGCTAGCTCTTCTGTGGTCAATTTCCCCTCCCCCTATCCCCAAACAAACAAACAAACAACAAAAATGAGAAAGCCAAAAAAATTACCAAAAATTTGCAGCAAATATCATAAAAAGATAACTTTGATGCAGCTAAGGCATGAGTCAGATTTGTAATGTACTGAATTATTGTTGTATTTCTGATTTTAAATGCCTTTAACTTGGATTTCCAGCTCTGGTGAATTTAAAGGCATAATTTACCATTTGCAGATGAAACAAAAACCCAGCATTAGTGCTTTAAAATAGTTCTAAAATGTGAGTTAGGGATAGAAACAACCACTGTCAAAATTTGAATCCGTATAATCGATGTTAAGTGTTGTTAAATACACAAAATGTGAACAATAGTTATAATAAAAATATTTCCAGACTAAACCGTATACAGTTACGGTTTATTGAGAAAAACCCTGATATCTCCTTATATTTTAGGTTTTATTGCAAATATTTCATATGGTAGGATGTTTTATGATACAACAGACCTACACATATGCATCAAATGTGATATCTTGAACATTTTTGAAATCACTGCTCCCAAAGATAAACTGGACCTTTAAAGCCCGCCGCACACTATAGACCGATTCAAGCGACTGTTCATGGAAGTGCGCCCTCTTAAGGCGACGCCATAACTGGGGGCCAAACAGGCCGGGTCGGCAAGCCCCCTGCGTGCGTGGCAAGGGTGCCAGCGGCAGCCAGTGCTCTAACCACCCGGCGCCAGTAACCGGCCAGCTAGCTATCTCTGGCGCTGGCAGCGATCGACACATCTGGCTTTGTGACAACTAGAGTCTACATTTTTTTTTTTTCGCAAGCTAATTAAAAATTAAAAAAAATTAAACAACTTATACCGACTATGAGCGAATGGGTAGATGACATACGGCTGTAGCCAAAACTTGAATTTCAAGGTAAATATCGGTACGATCCGTGAATGTTTGTAGACTCTATTTCTTTGGCGATGACTTGGGTATTCGCGTGTAAGCCCCGTATATTCACATTTGTGTATTAAAAGAGAATAAAAACCGCTGGGGAGTATTATTGCTAGGCGCAGGCAGACGTCTTGCTAAGAAGCCTAGGCTGTTGACAAGTTAACTGGTATAATTAAATACAAATAATGATTAAGAATCTTGAGCTAGATATGGTGCAATAAATTGCAAGCTATCAGTTAACTTAACCTTTTTAGGGCACGCTTTTGCCTTTACTCGGGAGTGTCGGGCCAGCAGGGTAGAATCTGTCTAACGTTAGATCTTGTCTAGAAATCTAGGCAAGAGTCCAGACTAGATGTAGACCTATTGACTTCTAGAACCCTACATCCTATATCATTTTCGGTCGTCGATAACTTCAGGCAAGCCTAACTAAGTAAACCAAACGGAATATAAATCTAGGCGTTTCTAGGCCATATATGCCTAACTTACGACTGCAACCAAAACTTCTACTGTTTTAGGTCTAAGTAACCTTGCATAACATCACGCTAACGCCTATACATTGTATTATAATCTACAAAAGTGATTTTTAAATCATACTTTCTTAGTATGATTATGAAACGGATGTTTGCCACCATCCATGGTTTGATATTTATAAGTATCACTTTATCAAAAGTCAAATTCAGAGTTCCAGGCCAAAATTGAATAGGCCTATGGTCAATTCAGTGCTGAACATTGAAGAAGTGAAAGCAATATAAGAATTTAACGAATCTTGAAACATTTTATTTAGCTGTAGTGTAGGCTGTAAAATGTTTGTCATAATAGTATAGTCTAGCCAGGAAGTGTATTCTAACTTTGGCAAGTAGGACACCAAGGATAAAAAAAAGTGAATTTTCAAATTCTTTGATCTAAACTTGTCTTCGAAGATGAACAACATATTTTACGAATAAAACATGCAGTGATAACCTAATTAAATAGAGAATTTAGTAGACATAGTTTGTTTTGAAATCTCTGGATTTTTATACCGTTGTATTTCACTTAATTGTCTTTTGCCTTAATTTATCATGCGTCAGCGGTGTCTGAATTTCACACACTGCCGTGCAGCTTCCATTTCCATTTTTTCTGTTATTTGTGCACCTAACAACTGCACAATGTGTTTTCCTGATCCTTCCTTTGAAGCTTTCAAAGTAGATCAATATGTCTGAATCACTCAATTTGTCCAAAAGAAAGGCATTAAAAGCCGCTGAATGACTTTTCCACAGTGAGTAAACAATCACAATATTAGCGCGGCGCCGGCGGTCGCCGGCCGCGGCGCAGCAGCCGCGCCCGGCTAACTATGCGCGATGGGTACGCTAGGCTGCTGAGCTGCAAGTTCAACTCGCTGGGTAGCTAGCTCGCTGGAACCCCCCGTTGGCCCCCAGTTATGGCTACCGTTATAGCGCCGCTAGCGGCGGTAGGTGAATAGGTCATGGAAATTGAATCGGTCTATACGATCCGACCGGTCGTACGACCTTAAGACCGGAAGTATGATGTCACCAGTCTTGCCAGTTTCAAGTTTCCAGTTGTACGACTTGGTCTTACCGCCAGTCATAGAGATTTAACATGTTGAATTTCCACAACTAGTTGTGGGCTTTTAGCCAATCACGACACAGTATTATGCAAAGAGTACAGAAGCGCGCACAATGCACACTGCGTGCGCTTCTATACTCATTGGTAACCTTCTGAAGCCAGAACAATGGTAAAACTAGTTGTAAGGTCTGGTCGTATAGTGTGCGTTGCCATGTCATGTGACCTGGTCTTATGGTCTTACGGTCATATAGTTGCGAGTCGTATAGTGTGCGTTGGGCTTTAGTTTGGCCTGAATGAACAGTAACAGTTGCATGAAATTTGAAGAAATCAAAAAATTTGTTGCTTGTAAGAGAATATATCAATATTGAAACCACGACTCTTGTTACATAAAACCTTACACTATTTGATGCCACTTTTGCCCTTTTTTCGTAGCAGATTTCTGAAATCATAGGGCAAAGTATTCTGCATGCCATCTCCATTTTTTAATGTCTCCATTTATTTCACAAATAAGCCAGCTTATTGCTGAAATTCTAGCTCAGTGCTTGAACTTGGATTTCAAGTGGACAAAAGTTTACCAAAATGAGATCAACTCGGGACAAGGACAGTCCCGATGACAACTAACCGAACCCAGGTTTAGATACAGAATTCATAGAAGATGGTGAATTCAAGAACATAATAACACGCTACTGAAGCAACTACTTCAAACTTGTAGTCTGTATAATATTTTCTGCTCTCTAGTAATAGAAGTATAGTGAATAGCAATGCTATGTGTGATGTTGATAGACATGCAGTGTACCAAACTTCAAAGGGAAGTCTTTGGTCACTCATGTGTGGTCTGCAGATGATCAGTACATGTATTGAAATTTTGGTAAATGGCAGTGTCATGGCATAGACCAATTTTTACCCCCTCCCCCATTCCCTCATGGCAGATTGGGGTGAGCAAACCAGTGCCTCCAGCACCCGCTGCACCACCTGTTCAGCCAAAGGAGACCAGATCAGCTACAGCAGCAGCTGCTGCCACAACAAAACCAGGTATATCTAGCAGAGAATATTATGTTTTCGTTTCTTTTTGTGTCTTTTAAAAAATTATTTCTCCCATCTTCTTTTTCTCTTTACTCGATTATCATGCAGCAAAAAATGTATGGATGCCAGCAGCCATGCACTGAATGGTCTTCGTTAGCGTGATTTCATAAATCTATTTGTGTACAGTAAGCACAACACCCAGTGTGGGCATCCATGTTGCAGGACACAGCCATTCATTTGTGTACATGTGTGTATATATCACTGTACTTTATTTTTGCATGTACTTGATATTGTTTACATTCCTTGTAAGAGTGCATCTTGCAAATTCTTAAGCTTTTGTAAATGACAGGTGCTGAAGTCAAAGTAAGGAAAAAAAGAACAGTAAAAAAAGAAAAGAAAATAAAAGACATTGTTTGATGGGGCAATTGTCTAGATTCTGTTGTGCTTTATGCCGCTTTACAGAACATAAATGACAAGTATTGGCTATGACTGGTAGGCCATAAAAGGAATTGTACAGAAGGCTATTGCACTCGCTTTCCTGTACTGATTATTCCAGATTTACAAGACCACATGTCACTTTTATTATTTACTTTTTTCAGCAAACAAACATTACCTGAATTCAATATGGCTATAGAAGTATTGAACTTACTGTATCTTCATGTTTTACTGTTTAAAAAAAAAAAAAAAAAAAAAAAAATGCATGCATACATGCACTGTCCTGGTATGTCTTGAATTCTATAATTAGCGACTGATTGAGTAACTGTCGGTGAATGTGATGAGATGTTTTTGCTGTAGTTCAAGTCGTTTTGAAAGTACTGTTCTGCCTGAATGGTATTGGACAGGAATATCATACACAACAGCCACTTCCATCAATTACTCATTCAATTTTCCATAATTTTCATTGTTAAATAAGTACCAAACAAACAAACAAACAAAAACAGATTTGAGAGTAGAGCTTGGTAAGTGCCACCTAGGCAAACATAGAGCTGAAAAGATGAAATTCGCTTGAGAATCATCATTTACATTTTTGTTGCAATGATTTAAAGACAAGATTTGTACTGAGTTATGAGTGCACAACTTCCATTGGAAACCTGACATGTATTGGAATTCAGAAAGGACAAGTATGTAATATTGCAATGGGATGTTCTGCCTTCAAAAACTGTTCTTTTGTTATTTTATATTCTGTTTGCTTTTCTTTTGGGGGGTTATGTTCATGTAAGAGCACTTTTGGATGTATATGTCATGAATCATCATTCATGGAACATTTGTTTTTATACAACATTTGGTATTGTCACCAAAAATTTCACCATATTCCCACAGTATTTATATTGGCATCAGATTCATCCATACAAACATCCTATGTCTACATACACTCCTCTCTCTGTATTCCTAGCACCCATGGTACCAGAGAGAACGGACATTACCCCTCCAGCTGCCAAAGAGGGCAGTGTTGACACATCAGACCCAAGTACGTTTCCTCAGAGGAACAGAGCCCCTCCCTCCTGCCCTCATGTGTGATTGTTTTTGGTGTTTTTTTTTATTTTTGTTTTTCTGGTTCAGTTTCCAATTTGCAAGTCAGATTGAATGAACCTTTTGTTTTTAGTTCACAAGCTCATAATGCATCATTGATCATACCCCATTGTTTTTGTTTGTTTGTTTTTTTGTTTGTGTGTAGTTTGCTAGTGTCTGGAAGTTCTTACATTTAAGTTGACTCTTCAGTTTGCCGCATTTTATTTGTTTGTTTATTTGCACCTTTGATCCATATCACGTCACATCCAAATTGTAACATTTCATTTTAAATACTATAAATACTATAAGTATTTATAAGCATTTTTCTCTCTATGTATCCGTGAAGGGTAGGGTGAGAGTAGTAGACAGCCACCCTTGTCATATTTATGCATAGTCTCTCACTCCGTGTCAGATTTCTGTACAGGACATTTGGCCTTTCCATACCCATACCCATCCTGTATATCTGGGCACTTGCGTTGTCATAATTAGATGCGCTTCCATCGTCACTAGCTTTTTGTTTTTAAAAAAAAGTCACATCATCAAAAAAAAAATTTTAACCTGAGATAACGATTGCAGGAAAATAGGCTGTGTCACTCATGAAGTGATATACCAAGATAGAAACTCTCAATGGACACATAGAAGCAAGCCTGTCCTTGTGGCCACCTGTCTTCCCTTTAGCAGTCAACTGTCGTCCACCACCACCATCACCCCCCCCCCCTCCTTCTATTGGACTGTGTTGGGGGGGGGGGGGGCTGAAGTGTACAGTGTAAGAGGTCAATTTACCTCAGTCAAGCATGTTTGTCCTTTAGTTTTATTTCTTCAATTCATATCCTCATATGATATTTTCAGATGTTTTATCTAACTTGATTCCCAGTTTCTGATGACACTGTATTACAAGTACAGAACATCTTGAGTTACTTATTAATGTATTGGCAAAGGATGCGGATGTAATAGGAAACGTCAGTGGTGTCTGTAATTAATGCAAATCACACTAGCAATCAATCACATCTAGCAGAAGTCAGCTACATGCGTCATGCAGCACCGAGTCCATCTGAAATCAGAGAAGTGACAAAGCAGTCATGGATCCTTCGCATTTCTCTGACAAGTTTCTGCTAACCATTAAGCACCACTAATGACTGCAACTAATAGCTTTGGTGTCAATCCAGGGATTGGTTTTTGTGTGCGTGCGCATTTCTGCTGGCAGATGTTCTATTGTTTTCTGCTGATGATAAACTTTGTTACCGTAGTAGAAGCAGGAGACACTTTGGTCCCTCGCCATGACTTGATTGAAGACTAATCTGCTATAAATAGTCAACCGCCCAATCTTTCTTTAAGTTCAAATAACAAACCGATTTGTACAGCATCCAATATGAGATATGATAATGGAAACCTCAAACATCACATGCAGTATGTGGGACTAAGTAAAGTTCTATGGACAGATTTGCGGTGTACTGTATGAAATAGTACATGGCTTTGGTGCCAATAGATTACTCCCAATTTGTGACTAATGTATTCCACTGATACCTATGAAGGTGAATTTCCCTCTTGTGTATATTAAGCAGTGTGTATCAAGTGTTTGTTTGTTTTTGTGTGTTTTTGTCGGGGTTGTTCTTTTTTTTTCTTTTTTCTTTTTTGAGGGCATGGGATATGCGAGGAGATTGAGATGGGGCTGTCAGACCGTTGTTGGGTTTTTTTTTTCCCATTGATTATGTGATCTTTCTTTGCCTACATCACTAACCACATCATGCCCACATAAGTTCCCTTTGAAGCTAATTGTTGTATGGGATAGGACAAGAATTCACTGGATAACTGACAAGTTGTGCCATTGCTCCATCCATTTTGTAAGTGTTTCTTTGTAGGAATGTTAACCCTTTTGGCTCTTCCCTGCACTTTTGTAGTACTTCAAGAGTATTCCTCTGTACATTATTCAGTGTACTGAGTTGTTGTCCTGTGATATTGTTACATAAATAGATTGTAATTTCGTTTGCTCTAGAATAATTGAAGTCACTTTGGACGTGTAGTTTAGTGCCCTATAGATGTGGAAGATTTCTGCTGTATTCATGTGACATTTTTTTTTTTACTTTTGAGTATGTACCAATGCACCAGCTACATTCACAGTGGAGGATCACCCCCCCCCCCCCCCCACCCTTCAAAAAACAAAAACAAAAAAGTAATCAGACAGATAGAAATAGAAATGTATTTAAATTCAGTGATCACACTACTACCCCACCATCCTAACCTGTACGCATTCAGTGAGTATTGATTGTGAATTGTACTCGGGCCTGATTGTTTTCATACCACAAATCATGGAATGATGTGGTGTTCAACCCTATGCAAGAAAGCATTTTTAAAATTGTTTCCTGCTCTGCTTTTCTAAATGATGTTGGTACGTGTAGTTAAATTTTGGTCTCCATCTGGTGCCGTTTCAGGCAAGACAGCCACACCTACAGCATCTACAGCTCCACAGACCCCTACCCAGCAGCCAAGGGCAAGACCAGGTTAGTTGATCTCTGAACTTCGGACTTTGGGAGTGTACGAGATAGAACAATGCTTATTATTTTTACCTCCACTAAAGAGGTGATGCTTTTGGTGGCATTTGTTTGTTTGTGTGCAAAATAACTCAGAAGGTTGTGAATGCATAGGATAAAACTTGCAGAAAAAATGGATCATGATACCAGGAACAGATGATTAATTTTTGGTAGTGAGCTCGGAAATTTTTATGAATTTTTGAAGGATTTTTTCAATCTTTTGGCAGATAGAGTCAATGAACTTAAGCATTCAAGCCACACATATTTGACGTTTGCATTCGCGCACTAAAGTGCGTGCTCTGCTCAGGCGAGGCGCGATGCAGCTGGAAGCTCATGACATAAAAGGTTTCTAAATTGAAAAATGGGATTATTTTCAGCATGCATGTATGTACATGTACAATGTATGAGTGGAAATCACTGATCTCTATGGAAGATCAAGATCAGTGGTGGAAATGAGCTGCTTAGCAGAGGTCTGCGCTCTCAGAGTGCTTCTCTAGTTATTATTGTAATATCATCATATTTTCATTATTGTCATCACCACTGCCACAATCGTCATTAGTGATCACACTTCTACCCCACCATCTTAACATGTACACATACACGTGTTACACATTCAATATTGACTGTGAATTGTATTTAGGCGTGAGGATATCAATAGTACAGATTATGGAATGATGTGATGTTTAAAGGCATAATTTACCCTTTGCAGATGAAAGAAAAATCCAGCATTAGTGCTTCAAAATAGTTCTAAAATGTGAGTTAGAGATAAAAATAACCAATGTAAAAATTATAATCAGTATAATTGATGATTAATATTGTTAAATATATTATATGTTAACAATAGTTATGATAAAAATGTTTCTGTACTAAACTGTCTACAGTTACAGTTTATGGAGAAAAATACTGATATCTCGTTATATTATAGGATTTATTGCAAACATGTTATATGGTAGGATGTTTTATGATACAACTGACCTACACATCTGCATCAAATGTGGTATCTTGAACATTTTTAAATCACTGCTCCCAAAGGTAAACAGTACCTTTAACCCAGAGCAAGGAAGTATTTTTAGAATTGTTTGTTTCCTGCACTACTTTTCTAAATGACATCAGTGGTTAAATTTTGGTCTCCATTTGATGCCGTTTCAGGCAAGACAGCCACACCTACAGCATCTACAGCTCCACAGGCCCCTCCCCAACAACCAAAAGCAAGACCAGGTTAGTCGACCTCTAAACTTAGGACCTTAGGAGTTTACAAGTAGAGATAGAACAGTGAATAATATTATTATTATTATTATTATTATTATTATTATTATTATTATTATTATTATTATTATTATTATTATTATTATTATTATTGTTATTATTATTATTATTATTATTATTATTATTATTATCATTATTATTATTATTATTATTATTGGTATATCATCATGAACAAAACAGTCATTGAATCATCAATTTTCTCTCACAAGTGTCTGCTAAACACTAAACACCACTAACGACTGCAACTAACAGCTTTGGTGTTAGTCCAATGATTGGTTTGTATGTGTGTGCATTTCTGCTGGTAGATGTTCTATGTCTATACATTGTTTCATGCTGATGATAAAGTTTGTTACCACAGTAGAAGCAGGAGAGGCATTTTCCCCTTGCCATGACTTGATGGAAGATTAATCTGTTATAATGATCTATTGCCCAATCTTACATCAAGTTCAGATGACATACCGAGTTGTACAGCATCCAATCTTGAGATATTGTAATGGAAACCCCAAACTTCATATTAAGTATGTTGGACTAAGTATAGTTCTGCTTATCTGAAGGATGTCGGTGGTTAGATTTTGATCTTCATTTTATGCCGTTTCAGGCAAGACGGCCACACCTACAGCATCTACAGCTCCACAGACCCCTCAGCAGCCAAGAGCAAGACCAGGTTAGTTGATCTCTGAACTTGGGCCTCAGGAGTGTACAAGTAAAAATAGAACAATGATTATTATCGTTATTGTTGTTTTGTATTATTATTTTTATTATTATTATTATTATTGTTATTATTATTATTATTATTATTATTATTATTATTATTATTATTATTATTATAATTATTTTTTTAATTATTATTATTATTATTATATCATTATCATCATTATTATTGTAGTTATCATCAACATAAAGAATTGCATGATCTAGTTAGTGTGACTTTACAGCATACAGGATAGTTTCAGACATCATAGACTCTCTCAAAGCGATATGAAAAGTGAGGAACAAGTAGTGCAGATGCCTTGTGTCAAAGTTCGAGATTACAGTATATCTAGTTTGCTCAGCTCACATATGCTGTGCTGGACAGATTCTTATGATGCTTTAAAAAAAGAAAAAAAAGAATCATAAGTGATTGCAAAGTGACCACAGGCATTGAAGTGTGCCGATATCCTGTGGTGAATAGCATTGTGGGATTAAAACGACTTTTTGCATACTATTCACACAGATTGCTCAAGTCAAATTATTGCAGTTTTTGAGAAAGAAAGAAAGAGAGAAGGAAAAGCAGGTGGTGCAGATCTTGATAATTAAAAAAATGTTTTGTGTCTACACACATATTTTCTATATACATGTAATATATTTTGCAATGTGATGCGAAATTCCAGTTTCAAAAAGCATTTATTCAGAAATGTGTGACAGGGAATTTTACGGGACTGTTGTGGAGAAAAAAAAAATCATAACATGTTTCACCCATCTTGGCACAGGTCATGTGATCATACCGGTGGTGGAGCGCATCTCCATGGACGAGAGACTGGAGGTTGCCAAGAACCTGGAGAAGTTGAGAGCCATTGCAGCCAAGGAACCCTGTGAGTAGCAACAGCTAAGGGATCCTCTACACAAATCAGATCAAATGCAATCAAACCTATCTATAGGAGCCACCCAAGGGAAGTGAAAAGAGTGGCCTTTATAAACAGACTGCCAGTATAGAAGGGTTCTGTGATGCTTAATGTGTATCTCATACCAATGTTACATGCATTGGACAATGATTGATCGTGTTATTACACACTGGCATGCACACAGCAAGCCATGTTATTACACACTAGTGTGCATATGGTGGTGTTGATCAATGAACTGTTCTCCATGCATGACTGGCATTGCTGTGAAGCCCCCCAAAAATGTGCTAAATTCTGGCTGGGCTGCAGTTCATACGATTGAAAATCTGCTTTGGGATACAAAATTGGTGGCTGCTGACTCTGTTTGTTTGTGAGGATCTGACATGAAGCATTGTTTCACAATCATTTATGTACTCTTCTTCACGCACAATTTTGACGAAATGATGCTGTAAATCACCATTTTCTAGGACCAAGGACTGTAGCAGCATTGTAGGAATGTACACCTCCCCCTAGCAGTACTTCGATTAGTGTTCTTTGGGTCCTAAGTTTTCTATTTTTCAAGTTTTTATGAACGCTTACCCCAAATTCTTGCTTCTGTCCACAGTATTTGCACACACTGAAATTGGTCATCTGAAGGATCCCACCAAATGTAAGTATTGGCAACATGGTGTGATGATTCTTGAAGACTAGGTATATACCTAGATCTGGGATTTGTTTGTTTTTTGTACAGATATTATTAGCATATCATGAAATTGGCAGTCTCTGAATTTCACTAGGTATATCCCATATCGTAAAAAGATACATTGTACATTAGAACTGATTATATTTATTGACTCTGAGCAAATTAGAAAATAAGGTATCAAATTGTACCGATTTGAATCACACAGATCTGTCATAAATATAGCAATTGTGAATTTCTTTGTTAATTCTGCTGGAATGAAAACTACAAATGAAGAATATATAACGAAACAAGGCCTCAAATGGAAATACAGTTTTTAGTCTACCATACAAAGCACTCATAGTGAATGATAAAGATGTGATTGAATTGGGTATGAGATTCATTGACCCGTATGTTAGGCTTTTATTCCACGAAAAACATCCATAGACTTTAGGAAGCCATTAGCAGGGCATGTAATTGCGAGAGAAATATCGTTAAGTTTGATCATGTCATATGTATACTTAACATCATATGAGTAGAGATGAAGCACGTCTTCAAATATAAATCCCACTACAGCACATCAGAACATTTTGTGTTTGTATATGCTAGTTACTCAGGTATAATGAGACACACGTCTACACTCTGACTGGCTGGTGGCAAGCGTCTTTATTCTCGATCCAATGGTTTCGGTCAGTTTCTGACCATCTTGATTTGTTACAATGTATGTTTATATACAAACAATCGAGATGAGAATGAGAGGCAAAAGGTTACAAGTGATGGGATTATGTTTACATCATACACTGTAGGTCGTAAAATATGTCTGGGTGGCTGACCAGATGACTTCAGGCTGTTGAACGTGAGAAGGGGTGATCTCGAGAAGACATTACATAATACAATATACACTTAGTCATGTTCACAGACACAATAGTCCACACATTTTGGCTGTCATTCTCTCCACAGTCATCGCTCCCAAGGAGCTGATCGTCGACCTCGACCACAACAAGTTCAAGTGCGACGTGGAGGGCTGCACCAAGTCCTTCCGCAAGGCCAGCCTGCTGGAGTCCCACAAGAAGTACTACCACACCGACACCCTCCCTTCCCCAGCAACACCTCTAGACAAGGAGAAGGCTGCCTCCAGCAGGCAGCGCAAGCGGAACTATTCCGGTGAGTGCGCTGCAGTGGAATGTCCACGCTACAGCTACTTTCGCAATGACAGCAACACATGATTGCTTACTAAAGCATTGAAGGGCTTACTTTAATGGCAGTGCAAAATTGATTCAATATTCAGAACTGAAAAGAAAAAAATCATATTTCCTCAATCAATAACAAGGGTTCCCATATTATAAAGCATGTTCCATTCCTTGTAATGGCAGAAATTGCAGTAGAGAGTGTCAGGTGCTAGGCAACAACCAATCCACTTTGAGCAGATGGAATTGATGCTTTGGTAATTGTTGCAACTGGCCAAACTTGATATGGGTGCAGATAAGCCATGTCAGTTAATTGATCTACAGAAAGAGAGCGTCCTTTTGCTTCTCAACCGATGATGGCATTCACGGCTTTGCCTATCTGTGTACTCCAAGGCTGTTGTCAGACATTTTAGTATTGTTTAATGCAAGATGGACTTAGGCCCCAACTCATAAAAGTATTGCTAGAAAAAGGGGACACACTGGTCACTTCTTGGAAGAGAACTTGCAAATATTGTATAAGCTGTTATTTTTGTGACGGTTGAATTTTTGTGAATTTTGCGAACCACTGTAGAACTGTGAATTTAACAAGATGTGAAAATATTGCCATTCGATTAGGTAACAGCGCATGTACAGTAAGCCTTGGTGTCTATGCGCAAGAAAAAACATCTCGCGGAAATGTCTTGGACCTCCCCAATCGTAAAAATATCTGTATGCGAAAATAATAGCTTATACAGTATCGGCTTAAGTTGAGCTTGATAAACCCATAGATGATGATGTAATTGTAGTCACAAGGGCATTGCACATGTTCTGTGTTTGGATTATGTGCACCTACATTGTAGCATTGTTTCTGTTAAAGGGGCAAATATGACATCATATCACATCATCAACATCCGTAGGACTTCTTGTATTTCAACTGCAACTTCTGCCATCAATATACATGTAGTAATTGTCATATTTGTCTTCTGTTCTTGTTTCAGCCACCATGGCGACATCCGCCAAAGTTCGTCGTGATTCTGGGAACTCCAGTTCACCTGCCACCTCTCCTTCGGCTTCCTCGCCCCCTGCCAAGCTTTCCACAAAACGTTCCTCCGCTCCCAGCACGCTCGCCTCCCCCACGCCTGTCCCCGCCAAGAAGCCCGATCCCATGAAGGCTCCCCGCTCCCCTCCACCGGTCATGAAATCGCCAAAGTCGCCTCCTGCTGCCCCCAAAACCGCCAAGACTCAGCCGGTGAGCACCCCGCCACCAACCAAAGAGGCGAAATCTCCCAAGGACGTGAAGTCTCCCAAAGACACCAAGCCTCCAAAGGAAGGGAAATCCCCTAAGGAGGGGAAATCCCCCAAGGATGGGAAATCCCCCAAAGAGGCAAAGGTCTTGAAAGACACGGACAGTAAGGAGGTGAAAGTGAAGGAGGCAAAAGCTTCACCCTCTGTGAAGGCAGAGTCAAAGGACAAGGAGGATGAGGGGGGCAAGGGCGAAATTCGTCCCCCCACGGTGACCAAAGTCAAACTGGAAAGCAAGAGCGAGAAAGCACATTCTGCGGACGAGAAGAAGACCTCCAGCGGTGGCGATGCCAGCTCGAAAGCAGACAGCGCACACAGGCCCTCTGTGCCCAGCCACTCCCCCGCAGAGTCCAAGAAGTCTGACACTGCTGCCCCGTCCAGCAAGAGCGAGTCCAAAGCGAATGCAGCGGGTGCCGCGCTGACCCCCTCCACGATCGGTTCCCGAGAGGAGAGCTCGTCGAAGACGGAGAGGGTCGTGAAACGAGAGGGCTCCTCCAAGGGGGAAAAACTGAAGCACAGAAAGCACAAGGACAAACACAAGAAGCACAAGGACAAGAAGAAGAAGAAAAAGAAGAAGAAGGAGAAGGAGAAGAAAAAGAAGAAGAAGAAGCGTCAGAAGGAGGGAAAGTTGAGGATGACCGGAAGTCACGAGAAGTACGGCAAAATCAATGACTACATCGTGCCGAAAAAGAAGAAGGAGTTCAAATTTGAAAGTAAGTGGCTCAAGTGTAGTTGTTTTCATCAAATAATACTAACCATCTCAGGAATCAAAAGAGATCTATTTAGAGCTATTGAGTTGTTTGTATAAGGAACTTATTACTTCCTGCATCTTCACTTCATATTACTTTAGCACCAAGTAGACAGAAAAGTAGAGAGGACTTGAAAATGGAATGAATCCTGAGGGATTTTAAAGAGAAGATCAAGTTCATTATTATCTCTCAGTTGTGGTAGCAACTGCTTGATTCTTGTTACTTTTATGAAAACGTTTTCTGTGATTGCTTTTACCAGTATCATGTTATGCATAATATATCTTCCTTGCGCAACCATAGATCAGTGTTAGCAGGGCGTCATCGATGCTACAAAGTCATCCTGTAGACATTAACCCTATTCTAACTGGGAGGGGGGGGGGGGTCAAATTGACCCCCTTCCCTCGACGTTTCGCGCCACGATTCCGCAACGCGCAAAGATTTTGCCGCGTCGTTTCATGACTTTTTTCATTGAAGTCTCCCGCATATTTTGAGACCAAATTTGCGACGTCCGGGTACACCGTTCTGAAGTTATGCAATGTTTTGCATATGCATGTCAACCCGAAAACGGCTCAAATTCATGATTTCGTGTGCAAATCCAATGCAAACTGTGTTTTTTAATTTAATTGATATAAATTAGATTATTTCAACTTTTAACCATTGAAATAATTCAATTCTAATGTAGATAAGCTTGAAAAAGTGCCTCCAACATATTTTGGCAAAAAAACAATAGAAAACAAAAGATCGAAAAAACAATGAAATACATAAGAAATTAACAAAATAATAAAAAACAAAAGAAAATGATTTTGATTGCGCAATTTTTTTTACAAGAAAATTGTTTGACGTGTTTTGAGGAACTCTGACACAAAAATTTAATAATCCTTTAGTCTTTTTGATGGAGTTATAGGTGAAAATATGATTTCATGCGTTAATTTGCTTAATTAATTTATTTAAAAATATGAAATCAACATTTTTCTATTGTATGACCATGTAATCTTGTAGTTGACATCCAGCTCTATGTTCAGGCAAAGTTTTGTGGCGATCGCGCGATCGGCGGCCGAGATCTGAAGGGGGGGTCAAATTGACCCCCCCCCCCCAGTAAAAACTTGGTCTCGAATAGCCCAGTTAGAATAGGGTTAAATTGGTTCTCTATGATATTGACACAGAAGATTAATGTATGTAGTCTTTGTGTGGGAAAGTCAGTCCCGTTGATTATCAGAACAGTAATAAAATTAAAAGAGATGAAAGTAATTTTGTGAAAAGTAAAGCTCAGCCCAACACAAGAAGGCTGCCATTTGGTACTGGACTAGAATGTATGCATCTTCACCCAGAATCGTGAAAGTGAATCAGTTGATTTTCTGCCACTGTCCTGAGCAAGTTAGTGAAAAGTGATGTTGAGTGGTTGCTTGAAACTCCACAATGATTGATGAGCCAATTTTCCTCTTTCTTTAACCGTAGTGCCTGTGCCGGTCTCAGAGTACAAGTCTGAGAGTTTTGGCCGCCACCCTG
This sequence comes from Diadema setosum, assembly GCF_964275005.1. NCBI lineage: Eukaryota > Metazoa > Echinodermata > Echinoidea > Diadematoida > Diadematidae > Diadema > Diadema setosum. Next base: position 26,256,541 of record NC_092700.1, on the reverse strand, counting down.
CACCCATCCTCAAGTCCCAGCTCCTGAGGAGTGTGGATCGCCCCGATGGTGGCTCCGAGAGGGGGGCAGGAGGGGATGGGGAGACGGTGCGCTGCATCTGTTACCGGAAGACGGAAGAGGGATTCATGATACAGGTATAAGAAAGAGAGGGTAGTCAAGCTTTTCTCACTTTGTCATTTTTTGTTTTGTCTTAGCATCAATCTTTCCTCTCTCTGGCTCTTTTACCAACACAGGAAGATTGAAGATAGATTCATGATACAGATAAATGGAAGAACCTTAGGTTGTATTCTGTTTTGTTTTGTTTTTCTCAGAGATGCTAACTGTAGTCTTTTTTTTCAGTATTTTTTGTACTGTTTTGCCCTCAAATACTGCAAGTTTCATGGAAAACATGTTTGTTTACTACACATGTCTATTGCAGGAAAAGATAAAAAACATTGTGTTAAGAAGGAAATGAAAAAGAAACCTTTTCAGCCATCAGAATACTGCCATGGTGTTTACAGGATTGGCACCCCTGCTCTCTCTCTCTCTCAGTCATTGGCAAAATCCTAATCTCGCATTTCGAGGAGCTCTTTCGGTCTCGCTTCATACTTCTTCACACCCTGCTTCTCTATGTGGGGGTGTGTTCAACCACTGGTTGTTGTCATCTTCTCACAGATTTTAATGTATGACTTTGTGTGTGTTTCTTTTTATGATTGTTGATTTTTTGTCTTTCTTTTTGTGAACAGTGTGAGAAGTGCCTGTGCTGGCAACATAGCAGCTGTGTTGGTCTGACCAAGTCCACCATCCCTGACCAGTATGTCTGTGTCCTCTGCTGCAACCCAAGAGGTAAAACAACATGACCTTTTCTCTTTCTCTGTCATAAATACTTTCACTTTTCTGTCATAATGAAAGAGCACTTGACTTCCCTCTTTCGGAATGCAGGTGTAATGATAAAAGTTGAGGGATTGTGCACTTTTCATAAAACATGAAATTTTGCGGAATTTTCTTTATGTTTTCTTAATATCGTTTTCCTGTCTTGATGTCACAGACTGTTGTAGTCTTCTCATCCAGAGATGGTGGCCCTGAAACTTCAAAAATTTCATAACTTTTGACTGGATTGTCTGATTTTCCTCAAACTTTAGTGATGTGTTCTACTGATATTGCTGCATTCACTCAGTCCACATGTATATATTTGGGTTTCATTACATTTTGATGAACAACTGTCGTAAATGCAACCGATAAGCTGGAAGGATGTGTGTTTGATGGAGGGGAATCCATGTGCCACAAATCATATGTGAGCTTGGCTCCCTCAACCCCCCTCCCCTCCCCACACACACAACTCATGCCCCTCCCCCCTTCCGATTCTCCACCTATCCACACACACACCTTCTCATGGCCCCTTGTTTGACACTCTCACACAGACCAGCGTGTGCGAGCCAAGTACCGCTACAGCCAGAAGTGGATAGACAACGGCGGCCTGGCAGGCTTCACCGCCGCCCCCAAGGAGCACTGCAAGGAGGCGGCCCACAACCTGGCCGCCACCAACCGCCTCATCGGCGAGATGCACGTCATCAACGAGGTCCTCCGGGGTCTTAGGGAGAAGCTGCACATTCTACAGTGAGTATCCTTTGCCACTTACTGTTTTTCATCTCATCACTGAGAAAGGTTTGGTAGTGTATTCCCCCCCCCCCCAAAAAAAAAAAGAGAAGACAAAAGCAGTGGAAACGATTTATGAGTTCTGTGGATAGGTTACTTTTGTGTCTTCTCTGTTGTTTGTGAATTGCTGAACTCTGTGAAATAGATGCCCTAGAAGATATGTGTTTGGTATGAAAGAAAATCAGGATGAGGCAGTGTGCATAAAGAATATTGTTTCTTTTGAAAAGATCCCTGTCAATTTATAAGAATTCAAGATGAGATATGTGGGTTTACCAGTAGTATACCAGATTTAACAAGATATAAGTAATTTTTATAAATTTCTCATTTATTACCTTCCCCTATCATATTATGTAACATTTGCTTAAATAGAAGATTAACTCTGTTCTTTTTGGACATCCTTCAGAACCCCAAATCATCCAGACCTTAGGCTGTGGGCCGAGTCCTGGGTCAAGCCAAAGGAGCCAGAGAAGCCAGAGAAACCAGAGGTAGCGGAGGAACTTAGCCTCGACTCCAGCCTGAGCACTACCTTGGAGTCCAGCATGCAGAGCTTCAAGGACTCCCTAAACCTGGAGGGCAATCTGGAGGGAAGTCTGGACCCGGAAGCTAGCCTCACTCCCATGGAGACGGAGCAGATTGCCCGCATCATGGCCATGAGTGGAGACCTGGAGATGGCTACCCTGGCCAACCTGGCTCTGCCATGCGACGTCGGTCTGGACTCCTCGGCAGCATCCTCGATGATAGACGGGAGCTTGATGAAGGAGGATCAGGAACTTGGTGCCATGGAAACGGGGGAGATGCTGGGCATGTCCGATGATGGCGTGCCACAGAGTGTGCCGCTGTATCCAGGAGCCATGGGCGGGGCCGTTGCAGACCAAGGCATCGTCGGCATGGACAACGTGGTGAAGAGCGATGGGATGAAGTTTGCCCCTCCTCCAGATGAAGAGGCCAAGCAGGTCATGATGAAAGACTCATCCAGTGCGATAGGAGACACGGATGACATTGCTCCACCCAGTGTAAAGTTTGTCTCCACTGCCGGGGAGGTCGTGTCCAGTGGAGAAAGCCCGGTGGTAGACATCAGTGACATTCCGTCCACGTCAGCCGGCCCCAGCCAGCAGCAGCTGGAGGCAGCTGGGATGATGCGGATTCAACCACTCACCCATGGTGGCAGGAGAGATAAGAAGCCAAGTGTCCCCATCGACGATTCAGAATCCGATGACGATGCAGATGAAGATATGGAGGTCGAGGAAAGGTATACTCCTAGCAGAAGTCCCACACCGAAAGATGCAGAGGAGGCTGAAACCCCTTCATGCAAGGACAGTGGTTCAAAACCCATCTTGCCCACCGATGCAGTTGCAAAAGATAAGACCTTACCTAGTCAACAAAATACCCCTACCACCGGAAGTAGTGATGTGAGCAAACAGTCAGGGGAGTTTTCAACTGCCACTGGAAGTGTGACATCAGACAGTACTAAAGAAACATCCCTTAACAGTGAGACCAGGGTCATTCTACCCTCATTTGACAAGTCTTTAGAACAAAGTACCACATCTCTCACAGCCCAATCTGAGTCTTCAACTGCACCCGTTTCGGAAAAAGATGCAAGGAAGGCAGAGGGCATGTTGGACACAGTGACGACAGCTGTTCTGGCAGGAGATTCAGAGAGTGTTGAACAGATGGACACTGATCCACCACCAAGTTCTGCAGCTGGAAAGGATGAATCTAGAACTGGTACGACTTCTGGATTATTAGGAAATGCATCGAAAAGTACATCACAAGCCACCACCAAGGAAACTGAAGAGCTTTCTGTCGAGCAAGCAGACCCACCTGTCACAGCAACCACTCCTGCAGAAGGTGGAAAGGAGAGTCCTGGTGCTAGCAAAGACACATCCCAAGTGTATGCCACGCCTGTAGGCTCAGGCAGCCTGATGAAGGATCCAAACTCTGCTGAGGACACAGGAAATCAGGTGGCAAGATCTTCAGAGGCATCTCATGATGACACTCCTCCAGCTTCCTCCGTAGAGACCGGGAAGGCATCCCTCCAGGATGCCAAAGGAAATGAGACTGCTTCAGCTTCAGCTGGTTCGCAAGGTGAACAATCCAGTGAAACCCCCTCTGTCGATCCAGAGCAAAGAGACTCGGTGCCAAGAGTTGCTCAGAGCTCGGCCTCCTCTGCAGATCTGTCCCAGGTTGTGGTCGACGAATCTGAAATGAGGACCAGCACCCCGCTGATAGATGCAGGCAAGTCGTCTTCGACCCAACTCGTGGCAGGAGGAGGAGGAGAGAAGGAGCAGCCTGAGGCACCTGCCAAAGATGTGCCCGGCCCGTCGGCCACGATTGGGCCTGGTGGAGATGCAGGGACTGTTGCAAGGGAGGACCAGCCATCAACATCTGGCTACTCCGGCCAGCCAGCATCGTCGGGTCTCGCGCCAAGTAGCAGCAACACGGTGGCAGCAGCAAAGGTATATCTAACAAGCTGACCCATAGACTTGTAAGAAATTCAATTTTGTGCTAGTGCTGAGGGGGGAGGGGGTGGGATGGAGGCATCATAATATTTGTGCCAAGTTTGAGAGTAGGAGTGGAGGGATAGCTGGACATGTCAAGAACAGAATACATACTTGTTCAGGCTGTTGGAGATTACTTCACAAATGTAGTACCACTGTAGCACAGTCCTTTTAACCTGGCATCTTCAGGTACACTAGTGCATCCATATGGTTGGAATATTATAACTTCGATGAAGCAACATGGTAACAAGATGCTTGTATGATGAAATGAATTAGTGAGATATACTTTAGTAGATGCTGCTTTGAAGTCATGAAAGGCAGGCATGAATTGACAAAGTATTTGCAGAAAGGTCAGCTGACATACTTGTATGCACTTCACAATAGATTTACACAGTAGCCCCCCAAATTATGCCCTTAAACTCTGACATACTCGTCACCCAGCCTGCTAGAGCTGTTATTCACCTACCTTACAGTTCACATCTAAAAATGATATCATTAGCTTTATGATATGCATGAGTTTACAGTATCTGCCGAATATTTCGAATTTTGCAAATTGGATGGTATTCTCAAATTCAAAATTATGCAAAAATATTAGCTCTGATCCCGACATGAATGTGATGTGCACACATACATTTCTCCATTCAGTAGTATACTCTACAATAGTGAATTCTTAACCACTCGCGAAATTGTCAAGAAGTCCCGATCCACAAAAACTTACACTCACTAAACATACAATGTATGGCACATACAGAATTGTATTTAAGTATTTAAATGCAGACCTCTTCCCACACATGAATGATGCTATTGTTGATATACAATGCATAATGCAATACCGGTTTTCATACATTATCCAGGTTGCATCCCACTCTCCGTCTGCCGGCGCTGGGCAATCCTCAAATCTGTCGAAGCAGAAGGAGCCGAAAGGAGGGTCAACGACAACATCCTCAACATCCCCGAGGAGTTCCTCAAGGAAGGGGGTGGCCAGGGTGGTGGAGGTCTCCCGCAGCCTGTGCGAGAAGAACCTGAAGGAGCACATCAGGTACCTGGAGGCCGAGCTGGAGAGGAGGATGGACAAGATTGAGGAGGAGACAAAAGGTGGGGAGATGAATCAGAAGGGGAGGGGGGCGTGGCATTGGAGGTTTGATTATCCTGTGGTGATGACATCGTTGTGTTGATAGAATGGGGGTAGCCGGGAGAGGAAAATGGGCATGAAAAAGGGGGAGGGGAGACAAATGGTCACAAGGAGATGCCATCAGAGGTCAGCATTACTTATTTCAGGCAAGCAGGCTTGTTGTTACACACTGCCTTGAGCATTAGAGGTGGGTTATAAAGCATTTTGTTGGCTCAAGTATCCTTTTATTCATTGGCAGTTATGTAATGCCTGAGGGGGGCAAGTTGGAGGGAACCTTGTTCTTCAAATGTGAAAGACAAACTACCAACGAACACTTAAATGATGAAATTGGTGTTACAAGGAAGCAAAAGTTCAAGTCCCCAAATTACTGTGTATATCTTTATGGTACCGTACTGTTCAGCTAGAATGAAATATTGATATAACAAAAGGAAACTGCTGGTCCTTAGAACTTTGTTAATGGGAGTCGCCTACAGTTGTATATGTTGTGTCAATTTCTGAGAAACTCATTCAGTCAAAAGAAAAATAATGTATGTGTATGATACAGTGTATGGGCTGTCCAAAACTCTAATCCTTGTGGGCAATTTGTATGGACTGAAACATGTCTGGTATTTATCAATGCCATCTCTTTTCCACACACAGCATTGGAGCAGCAGTTTGCTGAGCTGCCCGGCCTGAGTCCGGACATCCGCGGCCTGGCCACCATGAATGATGCATTCCTGAAGAGCAAGATGCAGAGCCTCCTCGGTGACTTGGAGCGAATCAGCAACATTGTCGCCATCTGAAGAGATGGGTTCACCACTCGAGACTGTCACCATTTCTTAGAGCTGCAATCTCCTTGGTGACTTGGGAGAGAATCAGCAACATTGTCACTATCTTAGCAAATGGGTTCACCACTCGAGACTGCCACCATTTCTTAGGACTGCAGTCTCCCAGAGGTCAATGCCGCTGGCCCTTTGATAGGAATCAGCAACCCCTGTGGGCTTGTGAGAAGATAGGTTCACCACTCGAGACGGCCACCATTTCTTAGGACTGCAGTCTCCCGGAGATCAATGGCACCGGCCCTTTGCTAGGACTTATAGAGGAATCAGCAAACCTTGTGTACTTGTGAGAAGATAGGGTCACCATTCGAGACTGCAGTCACTTCTTCATGCTCCACCCTCCTCCGATTTTCACTTGTACACTCTGCATTCCAGAATCAGAAGCATTGTTTCAATTCAAAAGAAAAATGGGTTCACCAGTCAAGACTGCAACCAAGTCTTGAAAATTTTCTGTCCCCAAGGAGGAGATACAAGCAATCCCTTCTTTCAGAAAATCAGCAACAATGTATTAAACTTCTGGAAAGATGTGTTCATCAGGCAAGACTGAAGTCGCATCTGTAAATGACTTCTTGCCAGACAGAATACTGTGAAAGTGGAAATTTTCACCTATTTCAACAGAAACCAGTGCAGAAATAAAAGCATGTGAATATATTTGCTTACCACGTATGTGTACCATGTATCCTATAATCTCTTGATTCTGCGGAATTAGAGACACGCAAAATTCATCTTACTCAGCCGAGCGTGAAAAACTACTTGCATGAAAATATTCACTTTTACAGTTAAGTGACTATTTGCAAAGATGGGATCACCAGTCACAAATAGAGTGTCTTGCTTTCATGGACATGTGTAGCTCTTTCTCTGATATCTGGAGTAGATGATGGATATATTGTCATCGGCAAAAATTGTATGCATGTTTTTTTGAAGGTTTCACTGTACAGACGCAGCAGCACTTGAATCATGCTACTCTGCATTTTTAGTCATATAAAATGACAGTTACCAGATATATTAAGCCCGCCGCACACTATTATATGACTCACGACCTTACGACTGACAGACTTTGGATCCGAAATAAATCACAGTATCCTCAGAGTAAACACCGCTTGTTTATTTCAGATTCAAAGTCTGTCAGTTGTAAGGTCGTGAGTCATATAGTGTGCGGCAGGCTTTAGATTCAGCTTTAGTATTATGGTCTTCTGCATGGTATTTCAGTGAGATGTTTGGTGTTTGAGAAAAAAAAAAATGGAATGATTTCTTTGGTAATTTTCTGGACCCCACTAACATTTGTTTGCATTGAGTATATGACTCACAGCACAGAGAAAGCATATTCTGTATGTGATTCTGTCATATTTGGTGGACTTATCGATGAACAAAAATTCTCTAGGCTGAGATATATTTTATATAGTGGTGATGCTGTTTTATTTCATAGACCTATCGCTAAGCAATCTTTCACTCCTGTGTAGCATGCAGATGGTCATCCGAGTTTGGTCATCTATATCATGTACAATGTGAGATGATGTTGTAAGACGACATTTTGCACTTGATGCCTTTTTGAAATAGCGTAAGGTTGATTCCAGCTCAGCATAATGAGTTTTCCTGTGTGTATTATAAAACTTCAGTCTGTGTGCTTGATGGTTATTTGAAAGTGTAAATATGTAAATTGTGAAGTTACTGTACATATGTCTGTAAATGTTTGAAAAAGAAAGCAACTGTTTATCTGCTCCTTGTGCCTTCCCAATCACCTGCTTTTCATCACGGTGAGCTTGTGAACGAGCCTGTCATTTGGTGTGGTGAGGACCAGGATATAGCGAACCTGCAAGATTGTGGGCCATTTGAGTGGTACTGTTGGAATCCACGTCCATCATGTTAACGCCGAGGCATCCATTCCAACCTTGAACTGTGGAGAAATTTTCAAAGTGTGATGTGCAAAGTTTACACAGACAGAGCCTTTCTCCATGATTTGCTACTCCTTGGCAGCCTGAACAGAGATTTTATGGTCCCCAGAAAAGATGATATTGTGTATTTTCTCAAAGAGTACCCGGAGATGGAGAAACTTCTGGCCAAGATCAAGATGTCATACTCTATTTGGAGTGGTGCTGCCGTTCATCCGCGTAATTGATTACAGAACAGTGCAAAGACATCATCCAGCTGCATGTATCCAAGTATCTATACTGTCGTACTGTGCTCTTGTCACATAGGTTGATTGCATACTCAACAGCACAAAGAAGCATGTTATCTGGCAGATGAGTTCCCCTTCCCCTTCACAAAACAACAACTACAAATAACAAACCAGCAACACACACACACCCCCACACCCACACACACACATACACACACACACACACACACACACACACACTCAATAAAACACACACAAAAAATGAAAGATACCTGTCATAAATCATTGAAAGCTTCAACATACAATCAACCTCACTTATTTTGAATCCCAAAATTCTTCGACTTACCAAATTTTGACTTTCTCAACAAAATTAACACATGCATACTGTCCATATCCATCTGGGGTAGACTTGATTCGTGTTAGGTCAACTTAGGCGAGGTTGGCTGATATTTTTTTTTTTTTTTTTGGTTTGGTTTGGAAATATTTTAATGTGAAACAAAATGTTTTGTTGTGGTATTTCATAAACTACTTGTAATGAATGCACTGAAATTGGCACATCGAAAAAATATTCAGAGTCTTGCTCCCTGCATTCCGTCGCTGTCATCACCATCACTTTGATACAGCTCATGCTCCCATTTACCGATGATATTTTTCAAGAACATTGCAGCATTTGCTCCCTTTAAAGTGGTGTATTGCATTTGTGAACTGATGCTTTCACGTTGGCCATGGAATTTCAGCATAAAAACAAAAACGCCCCAAATGATAATTGCGTGACTGATAGTCTCATTTCAACTGCTGTTTTCAGTGTTGTGCTGCCAGTATATAATCATGTGCTAGAGTGTGTGCCTGTGTGTCTGTTTGTTTGGTGGTGTGTAGGTGGTGTGTGTTTGATGTACAAACGTATGTTGATCATCAGGTATGATATAAATACATTTTTTATGTGGGTTTTTTTCAGATTTTTTTTTTTTTTTTTTTTTTTTTTTTTTACATGTTGCATCATGTCAATTAGTTGTTTTAGATGCATATACTTGTGGTTCCACAAACCCTCAAATTCATAGGATATGCTGGAATTGAGTTGTCAACTTTCACTGACAATAGTCTTGAATATTCGTTTCATTTATACATATTCCTTTTTACTCAGTGACTTGAAACGGAGCATACACAACAGGTAAAATAATATTTGTATCAATTTAATTACATTTTGTCAGAAGATGCACATATACAAATAATTATGTGAGAACAATTTACAGTCAAATCTTACACAGATTTAAAGAGAAGCATTAGATATGATGGCATGTAAAAATAGAAAATCTTTTATATATTGTGATAAATATATTTTATGCACAAATCGGCTTTGAAAAATTGTGGCACCATAATACTACAGCATACAACCACATCACTAGCCCAACTACACTGATGATTAAAGAACACACGTGATGACAGGTCATTCTGAAACAACAACTAAATGATAATTGGCATAGTGCCAAAGTTGGAAGAGGAACAAGTAGCTTGCAAAACAGAATCCCTTGTCAACTGGGTCTAGGTGACGGTGGACGCTACCTTTATTACAATTACTACTACCAGCTTTGAATATCTTCGATTTTTGTTTTGGGGTCTGTACCTAAAATGAAAGTTCACCAGTCAAATTATTGGATTATTCCCTTCCTTCAAAGCGAGGGAAAACTTTAAAGTGGAAAAAAACAAGCACAAGATAGCACTCGACAATGAATTGTGTATTAAAGAGTGGTGACTTCAGCTCATTTATACATGTATCATCATATAACCATTGTAGCTTTGCCAAATGAACATTACATTTACAAGCTCATTTTCACTTTAGGTGTTACAGTGTACTCCCATAATAATGAACACGGTAAAAATGAATAAAAATATATATTTTTTTAATTACATTACAATGAAAAGAAAATTCAGGTCCCAAATTTATCATCTATACATCTGTATATACTGTACTTCACTGTTCCGCTATAGCGAAATTTCGATATAACAAATTTGAAAGAAGAGTGCCGGTTCTGAGGACTTCGCTACACCTGGAGTGCACTGTTTCATGTTACCATCTACAGTAGGTCCTTTAAAGTAAACAATACATGTTTAGAAACTGCAATACTTTCTGGTCTACCCAGCAAGCTATGTAAACAAAAATAAAAATTTATATATAATTCCTGGGATGAACAAGACTATGTAAAAAAAAAAAAAAAAGCAAACATAAAAAGAAACAACAACAATCACGGATTTCAGGGGTGAAAAGAAAAAATGTCATTTTTGCAACAGTTTTGCTAATAATATTTATGTTGATGTCAAATCATGTAGACATATTGTTTTGCATAACATTAATAACTCTTCTGTTTCCTACCTTAAATCATTGTGCACTTGCACAGGCATTAAGTAAAAATATTTCAAACTACTCCCAACAAATTCTGGAGTGAACTTTTCATTACAAGCTTTAAAATGAAAAATACATATACTACATAATGATAATTTTAACAAATGTTAAAAATGAATGGCACTAAGTGGATTTGTCATCCAACATATTGGTCCTGTGACAATCACCCAATCAAGCGTATTCAGCATGATTGCACCTGTCCACCCCGACTGACACACATCTACAAGCACTTACATCGAACAGAATGGAATAAGATATTTTGAGTTTTGTTTTAATTGTTAGTACATTTTTTGTTTTGTTTTGTTTTGTTTTGTTTTGTCTTTGTTATTTTTTTTTTTTGGAGGGGGGTACTTGTCTCTCTTCTCCTATACCCCTCCCTTTGTTTTGTTTTGTTATTTTTTTATTGTATTTTATGTGGGATTACAATTCTCATGAAGCATGATTATGAAAATGATCCCTTCCACCTTCCTTAATTGTTGCTCAAAGTGTCACAGAGATTTGCATTGCTACGAGAAAATCATTTCAGAGTGTAGGTCTACATCAATGCTCAGATTTCAGACCTCAAGAGAATAACATCACAACCAAGGGCGCCGGAAGCGGGGGGGCAGGGGTGGCACTTGCCCCCCCAAACAAAATGTTGGGGGGGCAAAACGAGTTTTTGCCCCCCCAAAGTGCCCCCTGTAACAAATAATTGATCAGTGATTTAAAGACCAAAATGAACAATAAAGGCATATTTCTCGTCTAAATGTTGCAATTTCATAACTAAAAATGCAAAATTTTTCGCCCCTAACGGGGCGAAAATTATAATACACTAACAACATACATTATTGTATCTATACACTAGTAGTACCTTATGAGTAAATTTAGTGTATAGATGGTAGCCTCTTGTCCTCGAGTGTGCCCGCTGAAACATACCTATAGAAAACCTTACATTTTTCATTTTCTTCTTTGCTTTTTAGCAGTATAAGAATATTTTTTTTTATTGTTCGAACGATGCGGTCACGTTTAAGCTTTTAATGAGTACATTTCAGATAAATTGCAAAGTGAAAGTGGCTCGCTCGTTCTGCCCGTACTTATAGTAAAATGAAAAGTTTTCATAAGTTATTATCATAGACCTTCGCAGTAATTTCTTTTACTATGTTTAATTCCTCAGAAAATTAATTTAAAATGCTCTATAAAATCCCCCTCTCACACCCTCCACCATCACATAATATACCGCCGTATGTAATAATCATAGCCCTTCGCACTGATTATTATTTTTCACTATGTTTAATTCCTTTGAAATTTGCTTTTAAATGGTCTATAAACGCGACTTTTGTACCCTGTTTTTACAAAAAGTCCCTACCGTGGGAGGGGGTGTCCCCCTCCCACACCCTCCCCCCGCTCGGTCGCTTCGCTCCCTCGCCGAGGATCTCACACTATCACATTATCATGTACTCCCGTATGTAATAATCATGGCCCTTCGCACTGATTATTTTCACTATGTTTAATTCCTTAGAAATTTGCTTTTAAATGGTCTATAAACGCGACGTTTGTACCCTGTTTTACAAAAGCTCCCGGGGGGGGGGGGGGGTATCCCCCTCCCCCTCCCCCCCCCCCCCCCCTCGCCTCGCTTCGCTCCCGCGACGAGGATCTCATATCGTCACAGAAAATGTGCCCCCGGTGAGATTTTGCCCCCCCAAAACCAGAAGTGTTCCGGCGCGCTTGATCACAACATAGCCCGGATTCACTGGATTGGCTCTCGAAACAATTGCACTTAGTCGCTGTATGCTCTATTTTGAGAAGTGAGATGCAAAAAAAAATTATTGCCAGCAAACTGCACAAGTATCACATACAATGCTGAACTGTACCAACATGGATATGGGCACATGGGACTACAATGATAAATTTTCTATCATGTACACACTGTCTCTTCCAGCAATGCCATCTTTAAAACTTTACTTGCAAACAAGTTATTTGCTCTTGTCTTTTATGTGAGCCGAAATGAAAGGCAACGTTTGGCAGTACTAACAGGAAGCTTTAAAAAAAAACCAACAACAACAACAACAACAAAAAAGGTAGTGGGGAGTCCCACCTAAGTGATCAAAAGGTTTATCACTCTTTGTTACCGGCAATCTATATTAGTATACACATCACAAAGAGCTCGTCCGAGTTAGAAAGCATCCTTTGCCGTGATCATAAAAGTGTGTCATGACCTAAATAGCGAGACCACTTTGACAGCAAGTGGTCAGTCTGTTGATTTTTGTGCAACAGGTGAAATGGAATACTGCATCCATGCTGTCAAATAGGCAAACCCGTTACCGTAAAAGTAAATAATTTCGTGTGAGCAATTATTCGTGCTCGATGGCCCGAAAAGATTAGTTTCACGTTTTAATTTTATTCCATGTAATCAAGAGGTGTCTTGCTGTATCCGACCTTGTTTTTAACAAGGTTCTATTGTAATACATAACAATTATTTCATCATCTATGGTCACTGACTGACAAGTCTGTGAAAAGCGTACCTGTTACGCTAAATGAAATGCTTCAAAACGTTTCAGTCTATGCAGGGGAATGTAAAGAATGCATTGATCGGCTCTACACGACAAGAATGCATATTCTTCAAGAGCACACCTTCGCACCTTGCCACCGGTGCAGATCTAAATGCTTCAAATATATGACCGAATTGAGTAGACTGCCTTCCACCTAGAAATTACAATAAACTGACGGAGCTAAGAATATTCTGCAAAATGAGGCATTGTAGACAGTGATCCCTAAAAAGAGGAATTCATACTCATCACATGGCAAGACGTTCATTTGCATGCACAGTTTCCTTGGCTTCACATAGAAAGCACTGGAAGAAAGAACTCTAGTTTTGAGAAATTTTGGCTATAAATGGCAGTTGCACAATCTCAGCAATTTGCATTTGATATCTTGTGATATGTGCTATGTCTGTGTCTGTGATTGTCCTAAATGAAAATGCCTCTAGGTGTGTGTGGGTTGACAGTTGTGCATGTTGACCAAGAATTCTTCAGAGAACACCTGCGTATTATTGGAGACCCCTTTTATGGTAACCAATTCACACACAATGGTGCTTTTGTAGCACATGCAAAAAATACTACAGGATATCTCAAACAGTTTTGTCTTTATATGCACAAAGGTAAAAGGACTTTTTCCTCCTTAAAACATTCCAGAGTATGGACATGCAAGTTTTGTGATTAGTGACTTCACTTTTTTTTTCAGTACTGAGAAAGATAAGTTTGCTTACACCAGGTAACTGTATCGTGATCTTTATCACCGTGGTCACAGCATTGTTGTTCCTTAAAATTTGCTGGTCTGATTGACAGCACCGCCACCACCTCAAACTTCATATTTTCTAGTAATGAGTACAATTCAATAAATGCCATGTTGCTGACTGGATATTACGATCCATCATATTATTGTGCTTACTGCATCACCACCCGCGAATCGCCAGTGTGGGAGACACTGCCGTTGACGCTCTTGCTGATGTCGTACTGGCAGTACGGAAGCTGTCCGTCTTCGTTGTCGCCACCGCCGCCGTGGTTCACCGCCTTCTGCCGCTTCTCTCGTTCCAGCCTTTCGGGGTCGGCCCACGGCTGTAGCTCACCGGTTCCCAAGAGGAAGTAAACGAGGGCGCCAAACATGTAGACCCCGAAGCATACCCAGAATGCAATCTGCCACTGTGAGATGGAGTACTAGAAACAAAGGAAGCGGCCAAAAATTTTAATTACGTTCACTCAGAAACACATCAGACACAATCAAACTCTAGTCAAGTGACATCTCATCATCAAAGTTTAATTTACTATTCAAACAAAAGGCTATCTTTCTAACACTAGCACTGTGACACATACATCAGTGTCAGTACTGATGGAAAATTCAAGATATCGCCATTCAGGCAAAATAAACAAAAAATTAACTAACAAAAGAGGAACAAACCCAGAATATACAACAATCCTGTCACACTAAAGAATTTTATCTAGATTAATATTCACTGGCCTTCACTTTGTATCAATCATAACTTTATTTTTCAGTATTTTAGTTCCACTAAGTACTGTATGTCTCCCCCCCCCCAAAAAAAAAAAAAAAAAAATTAACAGGACCCTCTACAATGATAACTTTAAAACTAGTGAATCAATCATTCCAAAAACGTCCAGGTGCTAAACTTGGAAGAATCAGACCCATGACATGCTTTACAACAATTAAAATTTTTCTGTGACCACTTAACGAAATTGAATGGGGTTTTTCTGCAAAACATGTAGAGCTAAGATGTTACATTTCAAGTCCCTGAAGTAGCATTCAGACAGTTTAATCATATTGGAAGTTGTCAATGCAAAAATCTGATTGTTTTTTTGTTTGTTTGTTGTTGTTGTTTTTTTGTTGTTTTTTTTGGGGGGGGGAAACATACTGTACAATGAAAGAAGCCCCTGGACGACTGACCTGATTGACGACGAAGAGGCCAACAATGGACGGCCCCAGGATCCCGGGCACGGTGCCCACGGTGTTGGTGATGCCCATCAGGACGCCCGCGTAGGCCGGGGCGATGTCCAGATGGTTGACGTTAAACCCGGACATGGCCAACCCGCCCATGCCCACAGCCAGGGCGAGGAAAGCGACGGCCAGAACGTGGTCGCAGCCGATGTAGCCGGTGATGACCAGGAAGACTGCCGGCAGCACCAGACCTGGCAACGGCAAAGATCGGAGAGAAATCCCAGTAGGACCTTAATTATCCAGTCATCGATTATCCCAATTCTCTGTTGTCTGGATGTTGACTGGCTGACATTTTTGTTTTCTGTTTTTTCATGTATTTTCAGTGCCAAATCTCACTCAAAACAAGCACAAGTTCAACCATTTTCGTGCAAATACACAACAGGACATAATTCAATTATGGCAGCGAACTATATAACTTTCAAGTCAGTTTGTGAAAAGATACTTATGTCAATGACTGGTGCCGCGCTGGT
The DNA here is from genome assembly GCF_964275005.1 of Diadema setosum. NCBI lineage: Eukaryota > Metazoa > Echinodermata > Echinoidea > Diadematoida > Diadematidae > Diadema > Diadema setosum. The sequence goes on along the minus strand of NC_092700.1, from coordinate 26,240,989 downwards.
CACTGGCACTGAGTGCACAGCAGTGGTTACAGTACAATGCAGCGGCAGTATTCAACGAGTCGCAATATCGATCTTCTTGTCAGTCAATATAACTTACAAATAATATATGAAGAGACATGAAGGGATATCTTACTTATATTTCGTTCTATTTCCATATCACATGTAGGATGAAACATGACATATGCCACGCAGATAATTATATTATCAAATTGGTAAAATGTAATAACATATGTATATTCCTAGCAACATATGCTAGGAAGTGCTGTATTTGAGCATGTCTCTGTTATCTCGCCAAATCAATTATCCGGAGGCCCGCCGGTCCCAACGTGGCCGGATAATCGAGGTCCTACTGCAAATGATTTCATATATCATGTACTATATCAACATTGGGGAATGTTAAAGGGTGTGTACAGTTCTGGTCGAGGTGAGGATTTAGCTTCTAACGTTTTGCGAGATATTCAGAAACCACTCTATGAGATGTCAAAGAGCATGCAGTTCTAAGGGGTATCAAAAATTTATTCGATGAAAATCGGTTTTGAAATGGCTGAGATACCCAAAAACAAGGTGAAACAAAGAGATCCTAATAAAGTTGTGGCATGTCGCCTTTTATTATTAGCACTTTTTTGGATATCTCAGCCATTTGAAAACCAATTTTCATCAAATAAACGTTGAATCCTTCTTAAAATTACATGCTCTTTCATATTTCATAAGAGGCTTTTCATTATCTCACTTAGGAATGTTCAAAACATGAATCCCCACCTCAACCAGTACTGTACAGTCCCTTTAATGGAAGAACAAACCAATCAACCTGCCAATAATCTTACCTAGAGTTGTGAATAGCTTTCTCGTCTGAGTAGTGGTCAAGATGTAGTGACCGCGTAAGTAGTCGGCGACCTGACCGCCGGTGTTGATCAGGATCCACATGACAAGGTAGGGCACAGCTGCCAGAAAGCCGCTCTGTAAAAGACAGATATACCACAGCTAATAGATGAGCAGTGTAGCACAAGCTGGAATAATAATACCATCAGTTGTTAACATGGATGCATCACTTCTTACAAACAAACACATGAACAAACGACAACAACGTATTCATACATGCATTCTGCACTATACTCATATAGTGCAGTCTGTATCGTACGTACATGATTTAGGCATTTTTCTTTCCAATAATTGGAGGTTTGGAAGGGTAAAAGATGCTTTATCTGCTATCTGCAGTGATTAAAGTTTTAATTCTTACAGCAGAGTTATGAACAGCGACAATAATAACAACTGCATTAGATACAATGGTACCTACATGCCAGATCTGTATGAGCTACTACATACATGTATCATTATGAACTAAGCTTTTACTTGCATCAAAACGCTAAATTTGAACGATTTTAATTGGCTCTGCAGCACTTGTTCTATATGACCTCATGCTAAATCCATATCAGACACTATACATGTAATTCTGCACAGAATTGGCCTTTACATGTATGTTAGCTAACATGATAGGCAAAAGTTCTCAAGAGGCATGATCTGCTATTTCTGCCTGCGCCACATCCCGCAGCAGTACCGCCGTCTCCTTACCTGTGAGATGTCAAAGCCGAGGCCAAACTTGAGGTAGGAGGGCAGGTTGGTGAGCAAGGTGTAGAAGCCCCAGTTGTTGGAGAAGTGAGCCACGGAAATGGCCAGCAGACGCACGGACGTCAGCATCTCAAACCAAGGCACTTTAGGTTTCTGTAGAGGGATGAGATTGAGAAAATGTGGAAAAGGGAAAACATAAAGGGGGAGGGGGAGGAGTAAGTCGTGTACTGAGCGGCCATGCACACACCGGAGCCTAAGCCACATAAGGAACAGAGTTTCTTTATATGCCATATATTTTGAAGAGTTTTGATCTTAATTGTGAATTTTTTATTTTTTTTGATAGATACTTTATTTTCTGCAAATCAATATATACATAAATTACATAATCATGGACATGGGAAACATACAAAGTATATTTGAAACAGAGTCATTTGACTTGCATAAACAACGATATAAAAGGAAATTAATGATATAATATTACGGTATGTATGTCTATGCAGCAGGGATAACAATATTATATTTAAGAAGCGATAATGCAGAGGGCTGCCATTGTAAGCATTGCTTGAAAAGATGGCCGGCCCGAGGAAAAGGTAGGGAAGTATTAAATTCGAGTATTTTGCGAGTCAGGTGCTATTCCCAAACTTTAATGTGACATGCACACATACATTTCTCCACTCGTTACTGTACTCCACAACTACAAATTTAACCACTTGCAGAATCTTTAGTAAGTCCCAATTTGTGAAAAATTGGACTAACTAAATACCGCTATATGGCATACACAGTATCCATTCACCAAGTAAATCTCAATATCAGCTTTTGCTGAGACTTTTGATTAGTGATTTCAAGCATTTCTTCCATTTGTTGTTGTTTTTTCAGGCATACACATTAGGGGCATTACCAAAGAAAAAACATTGATAAAACTTTACAATTATCACACCTTAAATACACAAGAATATCAATTAAAAGAAAAATGAAATAAATAATAAACACAATTTTTCTGAAAAGACTCACTTTAGCCACAGGCTGGATTGCCTTTTGGAGGAATGTGAGTTCCTCTTGTGAGATGCGTGGATGTTTCTCGGGGTAGTCGTGTATAAGAAGTGACCAAAGGACAAACCAGATAACACCACACACACCTGCAGGACAGGGAGGGAGAAGTTTAGACACACGGGTAAAACAATTAATAGGCACACATACACTGTAAGTCAACCTACTTCAAAAGTTGGGTGAAGTAAGTTTGATTTGTGTATTACTACAGCAGTCAGTCTTGAGAACATACACACATGCACCGCCTCATATAACTACACCTAAATATGGGTGCGGTCCATTTAAAGGCACATGGACCTGGTGATTTAGTCAAATGCAGACGGCGCAAGTTTCCTGCAGAGACCTGTCGTGCCATTGACTCCTCTTTAGCACTTACGCTTTGGCCCATTTTCCCCCGAGTCCAAAGGAGTCCTATCCACTGTAGTCAGTGGTCTGATCACAGTTCAGCGCATGATTTGGCTGATGATGACAGCTTTAGCAAACTTCTTCTGTGACGTCATACTAGGAAGTACGCGCCCATCCTGGCATCACTACAGACTGCATGTGATGCGCAGAAGACAACAAAGGCAACGTTACCTAGTAACATCTACACGCTTTACTGTTGATGACAGCTCAACTTCGGCAATCTTTGTATATGCTAATGGTGATCGGAATTATCATGTAACAGCGCAACTACTGGGTCTATGCGCCTTTAAAGTGGACAGTGAGACATATCAAAATATTGACAAGTCCCTGAAAACGAGGGCTTTAGTAAATAGTACATTGTAAGTCATTCCAACTTTACTTATATCTTAAAGCTAATCTTTAATTATCAATTCTTCTGGGGGTAAAATCTTTAAAGTCACAAGAGCAGCTAAGAAAAAACACACCGTTTACTAATTACACTTCTGCTGTTTCACATACATAAGCAATATCAAGCATAAACAGTTATTTTTACATCACACTTCTTGTTGGATGTGAGAAATAAAGACATCTGAATGCAGATGAGTAAAGGCTAGCTCGACATTTTTTCTCTCTCTTGTAAATACTTCCTCAGTTCAAAGGTCACCAAAGAATCCTTGAAGTGGACTCACCAAATACGTAGAAGACTGAGGGCCAACCCCCAAGGAAGTCTGAGTCAGAGAGGACGCCAGAGATTGGGAGGGCCAAAACTGTGCCAAAGTGAGAACCTGTCGAGGGAAAAAGAAAAAAGGCAGAGTGTGGCTAAAGTTTGATCATGATCCAGGTTACGTAAAATACATCATTGTTGGGACATTTCCAGTGGCGGATCCAGAGGGGGGCACAACCGGCGCACGCCCCCCCCCCCTTTAATTTTTGTTAAAAACAAAGAAAATAAAAAGAAAATACTGCAATGAAACCCGGAAGTGGCACCAGAAATATTAGTCACGCCCCCCCTTTACAGAATTCCTGGATCCGCCCCTGCATTTCACACTGCAATGAGCTTCATGCACATGCATACATACAACCAAGCACATATTTTGTTCCTTTTTATTTCTGTACTTTCTTTCTCTTGCGGAGAAGATATGCATTAACATACAATTTGTGCTGAATGTGCATATGAAACACAAAATGGAGTACGCATTGTGCTGCACTATGTATGTTGCATTAACCCGTTGAGGACGGACTGATTTTGCTACAACACACATTTCCCATAGACACCTGCCCGAGTATACTCGGGACTTGTCCTCAACGGGTTAACATGTGCTCAGTGTGCATTTGAAGTACAGTACTGAACATACGTTGTACTGCACCTAGTAAAGTCATATCTCTATACATGTCATGTACATCCATGCCACACGTGTGTTGCTCATATCTCAATTTTTGTGAAACACTGATTTGGCAATGGCCGCTTATGTTCTGAAAAAAAAAATACTGGTGTTGATCCCCAGAAAACTTTGCAAGTAAAATCTACGAATTACTGCATCTTTTTCCATGTAAATCAATTCTGAGAAAATGCCCATTTTTGCTGACATAAGAAGCTGAAGATAAGGCAGGCTTGTCAGTCTTCTGAGTAACACATCTTATTCTAACATGCAAGGTCCTAGGTTCAGTCAAACATGGAAGCCGTGAGCTTTGTGCCGTTATACTCTTACCACAATATACAGACAAAGCACTCTGTCACTTGGATGAAATACCACATAGAGTTTTGAGAGTGGGAGGGTCTCTAATCCCTGTAGAGTACTACATGTATATAGTGTTTTATACAAAGCATAGTGAAAACTCTGTGAAGTGATCAGCGAATTATACACTTGCAATAAGTGGGATTTCACAAAGCTCATCAGAGTTGAGCAGATTCGAACATATCCTGACAAACCCGTCAATCTAGTGTCTCACAGTTCTACTTTTGATCACAAATGAAGCATTTTAAAAGCAAAATTCGCTGCATATTTCAAGAGTACAACTGGTTTGAGTTCAGGATCACTATTTTACTTCAGATTCACTTTGTAATCACATTCATTACTGTTCTGACTATAAACAAGGATCAAACCAACCAAGAACCGAGTGCATATTATGTGATATCATATATATATATACACATACACATACATATACATATCATATATATACCAAAAAGTTGCCAAATATGGATTTTTAGTTAAGGGCAGATTCTGAGAGAGCAGACTCTAAACTTTAGAATGATGTACACTGTATAACTCAATATTTAAATGGACTTTCCTACAATATCTAAATAGTGGACAGAATGTATACACTGCTGAAAAGTGTTTACTGAGAAAAGAGGCTGTGAAGTTTAGGGTCTATTCAAGCGTTTAATCTAACCAAACTGTGCTCAGCGCAATGAATGGGACAAAAACAGGACCATTTTCCGCAACCACAGTGAAGAGATTATTGGAATAAGCTAAAACTTTGAATGCTCATAGAGCACACTTCATTCATGACTAAAACCAACTTTCAATGCAGTGGTGTTATCTTTTCAAAAGTTTAGAGTTGAAAGTGAAGAGTGTAAAAAGGGTTTTTTTTTTTTTTTTTTTTTTTTTTGAAGAAATGATGAGGGGCCCCTAAGAGACAGACCTAATTTCATCACACTATTACACACACACAAAAAAAAAACCAACACAATTTCCCATTTGTTTTATGATACCAAACTTTATAATGATGTAACAGATGAATAATTATTGCTCTTTCGGAAAATCTAAAAAGCTAAAAATTGACTAGGACAACTCTTCACACTGTTTTTGAGTCCTCACACAAAATTGGGACGTGCAACTTTTTGTTGGTAATATACTGCATGGTCACATGTGTTGTTGTTGGTTGTTGGGTATGATATGTATCACTGAGATGATGGGACATAGCGACTATATGAGCTTATCTAGTTCTATGGTATCTTATCTTGCCACATGTTTTATGTTCTTTGATAGTCTATGACCTTGCCCTACATAGCCTGGTTCATCAGTGAATGAGGTTGGTACATTCTTTGCTTTTCGCAAACAGACCTTGTACAGAGTGTGCAAATAATGAGACAGGCATGTTCCAAAAAAATACACTTGATCAGTTTGAGGGTCAAGAGTAAGAATCATCTGACCTGTTGACCACTGACATAGCCCCTAATACAGTGAATGATAGCGGAAAGTACTTGATCTAAAAAGACAAATTTAAACACAGTGATTGTTTTGAGTTCTATGAAAATTCTTCTATATCATTAAGCCTATTTCATTCAGACTGAAATTTGAAATGATCAATTACTTGTAGTCAGTACATAACCAAGTTTTATTTCATTGATTTTATTTGCCATGTACCAGTCATGCACATGATACTGTATAAGGTGTTCTTTTCGTGAGGGTTTAATTTTTGCAAATTTCACAAATCACAGTTGGATCGCGAACTTACCACACAAAAATGTGTCCATGCGCTAGGGTAATAGCGTATTTACATTAGCATCAGTGTCAATTCGTGAAAACAACATCTTGCGAAAATGTCCATGACCTCCTCATTCGCGAAAATAACAGCATGTACAGTACACATTCATTGGCATTGCCTTCAATATCACATTACAGCTGTATTGGTGAAATACTCTCAGGAAACAATGGAGAACAGTAATGATGATAAACTCATGTCATAAAAGATAAATAAGTGATGGCACAATTTGGAAATGAATGCAAAATCAAAACATTTACAACATAAGTGTGCATACTGCACTACTGCATGGCTCTTTGTTTACATGTGTGGTAGTCCACATCAAGAGCCTGTGATAACTATTACATAATGCCTTTGGAAACACAATAAGGATTTATCATTCAAATCCCCACTTGTCTTTGAATCTTTGACCTAAATCCTCTTGATAAGAGGGAGCATACGCTGATAGGACAGTGACAATAGACATACAGTAAATAGCCCTGGAACTCTAACGCTCACTCAGTTGTACAATTCAATATCTGACAGTACAGCATCTATAGGAGCATGTTCAGAAGTATAACCATTTGTCTGGATCAGTAAATTGGCAACATTGCACGATATCAACCACAATATCTCACTATTGAGATTTCCAGGCATTTAGCGCTTTCTAAACACTGGGTATTACACATGCCAACGGTGACCCCCATGTTGGCCCAAAGTGGCAAAATTACTAAAACAGTGTATACAATATTGATAAAATCAACTCCTACAGTATACCACAAAAGGGAATATTTTCGCACAACATGAAACAAGCACAAAAATAAAGAAAGATGTCATTTTTTTTGTTTTGCTCATTATATGTAATGCCACTTCATATTTTGCTTAGGAGCTAAAACGAAATTCATCTTATAGGGCCGAGCGCAAAAAAAAAAAAAAAAAACCCTTCAGCAAAAATTTCCACTTTTACAGTAACCCTTTGCGCTCGTAATACTGTTTTGTAAGTTTAAATTCTTTTCATTGCCATGGCAACTGGTTTACCTGCGTAAGTGAAGGTGAGCAGACGACTTCTCTCAACGGGGGGCGCCCAGTGGGCCCACAGGGCATTCATGGCAGGAAACGTCACACCCTAATGGTAAGAAATAATACACCAAGCATGCAAATCGTAAAAACACAAATTACAATACAGTCCAACCTCTGAGTGAAGCTTGTTTATGGAATAGGAATCTTCCCACTACATCACAAACTAGAAAGGCACTCTGAGAGCACAGACCTTTGCAAAGCTGCTCATTTAACACAAATACACATCATGCTGAAAATCGCCCAATTTCCCAATGATAAAAGAAGTCTTGCGTTTACATCTACCTCATCAGCTTTCTGCTTCTGCAGTGCCCTGAGCAGAGCACACACTTAAATAGTGTGGGTATGCAAACCTTGTGCAGCTTAAACTCCCAAATTCATTGACCCCATTCGACACAAGATTAAAAAATCATTCAACTCATAAAAATTCCTGGATCACTACTAAAATTGAACCATCTATTCCTTGTGTCATTATCAACTTTTCCTGTAAGTTTCATCCAAATCCCTTCACAACTTTTGGGGTTATTTTGCAAACAGACAAACAAACCAACACAGACAAAAACATAACCTCCTTGGCGGGGTTAATAAGTTGATCTAACATTGACACCCACCTCTCCTATTCCAGCGAGGACTCTGACGGCGATGAGCCAGGCCAAACCCATGTCTGCAGCGATGGGGGTCAGGAGGGTGAAAATGGCCGTGCAGAGTACCCCCAGACCAAAGAGCCACTTGCCACCGATCTTGTCGCCCAAGAAGCCGCCGGGGATCTGGGTCAGGATGTAGCCGTAGAAGAAGGAGGCCAGAATCTGCTCCTTGGTGTTGGAGTCCCAGTTGAACTCGCCTTCCTAGAATCAAACCATCAAGTCCTTGTGTTATTTTTGCTGCACAACTTATTAGCTTGTCATCTCAGGAAGCTTGCAACTCTGACATCTTACTACAGAGAGAGATGAGATTGAACTGGTTTGATTCATTAGATATGCACCACATCAGGAATGAAAATTTGCCAATTTGTAACAGAAGGATTGACTTTAATCTTCATAGAGTACAATCGGCTTGTTCTCAGTAAATTTGCACCTCTGAATTTTATTGCGTGACACTGGAGAATGATTAGATTGTGCTGGTTCAATTCATCTTGCTTGCACAAAATCTGAAACAAAGAGCAAAACAAAAAATTGCCAATTTGAAACACGAGCATTGACTTCGATCTTCTTGCAATGGGTAGGTAGGCAATTTGAGGATCAGCAAGAAATTCATCAAATTATAGAGGCTTGTCTAGTAAATGTTATCCACTAAGATATAATGGCTCCTCAGGTAGAATGTAGGTACGCCTTCTTGCAGTGCTCATTTCCCTGATAATAAACAATAACACTGAACCTCTGTAAACTTACCTGTAGGCCCAATAACTTATAAGTGCATGTTTGCCTTCACACTACAACTTCAACTACATGTTGTAGGAATTATCTAGACACCATGATGGGGATGGATGTATGAAATCCCATAAGAAATAAAAACTGTTAACTCTCATTCATATTAGACATTGCCAATACTGTGCACAATCTGCCATACAATGCTTTGAAAACAAAGACACTCCCCTCCCCATCCCCCCCCCCACACCCACAATGGGATACTGTACATGCACAAATTTTTGTGGTGCATTAATTTTTGCGCATTTTGCACTATTTTGGCCGCACAAATTTTAAAACCCACACAAGTATCTTCACAATTTTCTCTGCACACTTTAAATGGGTTGAAAATTGTGCAGCATGAATTCACAAACATGCGAATGTTTTTGAGCAACTCAGCGCAAAAAAATTAATCGCACGAAAATATGGACGTTTATGGTATGCCTTTCCTGATTAAAGAAAGTAATCTCCAACCTTGTGCGTCGAGTTGCCATACAGGGACTCATTGACAGGACAGCTGACTTGGGAAGCGTTGATGGCAGAGGTGGAGCCGTTCACCATCGCTGTCATGGCGACGCTCAGGTTCACCCTCATTGCATAGACATTGACGAAACCGAGGAAGCCGTAGAAGGCCAAGACGTGGCGGGTTGCAATGCATCCAGGAACTAAAAGGATGAAAATAATGAGATAGATAATGAGATACAGAGGACATATTTTTGGTAGCAGCACGTACGGCCGACCGAGAGATGGAGGGAGTGAACTGCCGATTACTAGTATCAGATGTACCGTTCGCACATGCTGCATATTATCATCATTTTCGGTAAGTTGCATAATGTGAATTTGAATATTGATAGCATAGATATAGAGTCTCATTATTGAAGATTGTATCAGATGAGTTTGAGGTGACAAAAAAAATCAAAAGTATCAAAATTGAAAGCATTGCGATTGTTGAACTCTCTTCATAGTTGGTGGTCCCGACTGTACAGCCCTGTCGCTACCTACACTGCTACAGTGACTGGGCTGTGTATAGATCTAGTTAATTTGAATCTAGGGGCCTAGCCCATATTTTTAAATCTAAGTAAATTACTTCGACTAGACCTATCTAACGAAATTTTGATGTAAAATCTGGAAGAAAAAAAGAAAGCTGCTGCCAGTCCCGATCTGAACTTGACTGATGTGTCTGAAGTTAATACAGTAGACTGATGCCAGATGGTATCTGTCTCTTCACGGTGCGCGGTGTGGGCTTCTGTAATCTTACCCAATGTTGGGACATGTATGGTAAACAGGTTATAGTTTATACATTATAGTTTATACATTACATGTCCCAACGTCGGATAAGAAGCCAACAACCGTGAAGAGACAGATACCATCGCCCATCGGTCTACGTCTAGGTTTCTAATTCTGTTACATGTTAATCTGAATTGAAGTGGTTGTTATAGATCTAACGTTAGATCTAAATTTACTTCGGACCCTCGGTGTTTGTTGGGAGTAAAATTTAGCCTGTAAATTTATCAAATTTATCAGTTTTCAAGGCACACACATGATCCACTTGACTATTACAAAATCTTTGCTACATTGTCACTGTATCTAGAGTTCTAGACTTCTACTAGGTCTAACGTTAGTCTAGATTCTAGTTCATCCGAGTTGGATGCTGGCTGGCTGGGCCTGGGCCAGATGGCTGGGGAAGGCGAAGTTCCTGCAAATATGTGTGGATACATGGAATATAGTATATGGGACTACATTTCACTCTTTAGTCTTACCTTTCGGGGCGACAATAAATTCCTCTTTGGTTTGCTTGTCAGATTTTTCCACGCTTCCTTCGCCATCTTCATGTTTCAAAAGAGGAGCACTGGCAAAATATGCGTCACCTTCAGAGCCGACAGCCATCTTAAAATGGGGAAAGAGAGAGGCTATCGAAGCTCTGACAGCATGAAAGTGTCTCTCCGTGTCTGTTTCCTTCCTCTACTGTACGAAGTTTTATGAACGAGCGAGAAAAGCGAATGCATTACGTGCGTGCATAGGAGGTAGTTGCAGGCGTAGCGCTTGTTTTGTTTTGTGTATGACAGCTGCTGGCGCGGCTATCATGTGACTCCCACTCACCGCAGCTTTCTTAAAAAAAAAGAAAAAAAAAATTAGATAAGGTTTTTTTTTTATTTTTATTTTTTTTTAGTGCACCATCGAACTTGAATTCGAGTTGTATGGAGTGCACTGCGGGTCAAGACATGCACTAATGACAAGTTCATTCATTGAAGCGAAGTACAGGCCAAGGTTCACATAAGAACGCGAGATAAACCGTCAACTAAAACGAATTGTAGTATGATTATGCCCGATCTCGCGCCCTTCGCCAGACAAAGATTGTAGAAAATACTAGTCTATTGATAGGGTTTCCACTGTTCTCGATTATTCTGTGCAAGAAACAAAATAAATGACAAGAAAAGTAAGTAGGCCTATTAGGGCTAGTACCTAGGCTATGGGATCTTTACTGGAGACTTAGTGGAGAGTGAGAATGAACTCTCGACTGTCGGGTATATAATGTCACTGTTTGACCAAATAGGGCCTAAAGAGACCGGAACACAATGTACATCAGGGCCCGACATTAGCAATGAATGACCCAGTGGCCCGAATCCTGCGTGTATGTAATACATACACTTGTAACGAAATTATTTATCAATTATTATAATCTATGTTGAGATAAATAAAGAGAGAGGGGGGGGGGAGTACAGGGATAGCTTGGTTGATTGATTAAGAATTGATGATGCATCATAAATATTACATTATAACAGCCTCGTCGTCATGAACCACAAAGAATGCAAGTTTAGCTCTCCTATCTATAACAACACCATATTTTATATAATAATTATGAATTCCTTTATTATGTTTCATCCTTTCACCATATCCCCATATGAAGATGAGACTCGAAGATGATATGGATAGACAGAAATACAGACAAGACAGACAGAAATTAATAGATCATGGACACATCGATCGACAGACTCGGGTAGGCCTATAGATATAGAGAGAATATAATCATACATATAACAGATGAGAGATGGATTACAGATCGATGGATAGAAGAATAGATAGAATGGTGCATAGATAATAGACATTTAGATTTAAAAATATATATGGGCCTGGATACATACGTACAGATAAAGATAGATATAGAGAGAAGAATGAAGCTGAGAAGAAACATCAACTATACCATAATTGTATAGACACTGCCTTCTGGCACCCCGGTGTAACTCTGCTATTCTGCATGCTTTCCACGGCAGACTCCATGTAGTTTGTAGAGCAGCCTTTGATGTGGAACTTTGTTGAATGTCTTGGACAAACGACCCAGGACAGCTGTCCTGGTTTTAAGCTTACATATACTTTCCATCATTCGCAACCAGGTAGTGTTCTTCTACAGTCGATCGATCGAGATGGATTGAATGAAAGAATAAATTATACAATGAATGAATGAGTGAATAAATGAATGAATGATGATTGATTGATTGATTGATTGATTGATTGATTGATTGGTTGATTGGTTGATTGATTGATTGATTGATTGATTGATTGATTGGTTGGTTGATTGATTGGTTGATTGATTGATTGGTTGATTGGTTGATTGGTTGATTGATTGATTGATTGATTGATTGATTGATTGATTGATTGATTGATTGATTGATTGATTGATTGGTTGATTGATTGATTGATTGATTGATTGATTGATTGGTTGATTGATTGATTGATTGATTGATTGATTGATTCATTCATTCATTCATTCATTCATTGGTTGATTCCATAAATTAATTAATTAATTAATCAATTTAGTAATCAATTAATTAATTAATTCATTCATTCATTCATTCATTCATCTATTCATTCATTCATTCATCTATTCAATCATTCATTCATTGACTGACTATGACATATGCCCGTGTTTAGGCCTATAGTTCAATACTTGAAGAGTTTGTTTGCAAAAACGGATAAGTCCATATTTGCCAAATGGAGATATTTGCGATTAAGGTCAAGAAAAATAAAGAGAATAATAAGAAAAATTATGCTTCTTTTGACCATAACTTTCAAAATGTAATTATGTAGTGACCGATATATCATTTAAAAGGTATTATTTTGTACTTTAGAACAGAGACCGTACTTCAAAATCTTCAAAATTGACTTATCGGTTTTTGCGAACAAACTCTTCACTTATTATACATCAATAAATGGCTATATAAAATGAAACCAATCCGTAAGTTGATTCTGCACGCTGTCAGATTTTGTTCCTTTTCTTTCAGCGACTATCTCCTCTCTTGATAATTATGGCCATGTGGTTCTCGTGATTCTTACTTCCTCTTCCCATTATTGTTTCCGCTCTGTAAACGTAGTCATGAGCAGACGAAAAAGTTTTGATGCTCGGCTACCGGTATAAGTCTACTGTTATGACGGTATCATATGACTGTCGCTGATGATTGGTTAACACGCGAACATATTCAACTGCATGTGCACAGTCAATGTTTGTTATATTCCTATTGTGTGTGTGTGTGTTTTCTTTTTCAATTTGAGTGTTTGATTTTCGTCTTTCGATAAGTCTTTATATTATGAAATAGGACATATTATGACATTGGTTTAAAACAATGTGATAATGAGGAAAAGAAACTTTACGTCAATTTCCCATCATCCTTGCAATGTCGACAAAATGATCATTAATTCGTGAAAGGATGTGCATATTATTACTTTTTTCAGTCGCCGCTTGCAGTGTGTATAAAGATGTGTATCTGCGTTTTACGATGCGTTTGTGTACGCGTGTGTTTGTGTGGGGGTTTAAAGGTACCAGTACAGTACTGGTTGAGGTGGGGATTCATGTTCTGAACATTCCTAAGTGAGATAATGAGAAACCTCTTTTGGAATATGAAAGAGCATGTGATTTTAAGAAGGATTCAACGTTTATTTGATGAAATTGGTTTTCAAATGGCTGAGATATGTATACACTGTATAACACACTAAGGGCTTCTTCATGGGTCTATTAATATACAACAAACCTCAATGATTATCAAAACAGTATACACAGTCACCCTCTATCGACGTTAATGATTATCCTTTCTTGAATTGTCTTATATGTCGACTGGACATTCATCTTAACAGTCATCTTACAGAGAGAAACCCCTCCGTGTCGTATCAACTGCTGATGAGAAAGATGATCCTTTCGATGGAGTAAAATCAAAGAAGCAAAAAAGCTTACAACCATCTTATTGGACATATATTTCAATATTTATGAACATTTTAAAATTTCACTCTCTACTATACACTGAGTTCATAATGAAGAATTTCATACACTGTAAAAACATCGGTGTTAGATTTAACACCACGGGTGTTAAATCTAACACCGATCAAACTTCAATAAAGGACCACACCCACAGGTGTTAAAAATGCACTGTGATGGTGTTGAAAAGTGTTCACCTGACACTTCGTGGTGTTAATTTGACACTGCATCTGGTGTTATTTTGACACTTTACTGGTGTTAATTCAAAAATGACACCACATGGTGTTGATTTGATATTTGCTGGTGTTAATATCAATGGTTTAACACCCGTCCAGCTTCAATAAGGGACCACACCAGCTGGTGTTACTTTGGTGTAAATTTATTTTCACATTTTTTCAAAATCTACTATTTTAATGTAAAATTCTTGATTGTCTTGTTTAAATTAAAAATCAACCAGAAGTGCAGTTACTAAGAAACTCTTCAAAAAACAGTTTAAAATTTGGAAATGACACCCGTAGGTGTTAATTTAACACCATAAAATTACCATGAGCACCGAAAATTTAACACCAGCTCGGTGTTCACTATTTAACACCGGACTTTTTGCAGTGTACGTACACAAAGTTTTACAGAGAAAATCTATAGGCCTATATTTCTCGATAGTGCATTGGAAACGTTTCATTTTGCTCTATTTGATGATGGACTTATTCTTAAAATGACGCGCTTAACCCGTCTTTTAAAACTCTCCATATTTACTCAAAGGCTTATACGAGAGAAAAACTTTGACTTTTGATAATAAGACATAAAGATATAGTTCTCCGAACGGTTCGAAAGTAATCTTCCACTTTCTGAAATTTGCTGCAATAATGTCGAAAGGGTTTACCTGCAAGAAACCTGACTGGCTGACGCGATTTTCTAGGATATGAGTTGTTTTGGAATATTTTGAGATCAAAAATGTAAAATGATTTAGATTGGAGTTCCAGACTCTTACGACCTGGCGTGATGACCGAACGTGCCCTATTATGTACAATCAGGCAACCGTATTCCCTAACAAGCTGAGCACTGCGTTTCGATTCACTCTCGCGCGGCAGAGCGATGTACATAATGTATATGGACCGTGATTGCAGCCATGGCCCGATTTGTGGATTATCAATAATCTTTTATAAAATATCACATCACGATTGGATATATTCTCAGATTACAATGACTGAACTTTTTGGCCGATATTTCGCATATTCGTCTTTTATACCCAACTGATATCGTGTCATCACAGCATTGTGCAATATATCACACTTTGCTTATGCATTATAGGCCTACTATGTCCATTTCAGAAAGAGAGAGAAAAAAAGACAGTTTCTGCAAACATTGATAATGGGAGCTACATGTTATACACCCATAATAGATGAAATAAATCAAAGAAAATAATGATGCATAAACGCATCAAGAAGAGGAAGAGAAAAATAAAGACACTTATAGAAATTTAAAGAGCCACAGCATGTTTTCCTAGAACATTCATACCACTTACAACCACATCATGCACATAGGCCCTACAGAATTATACAATATAGGCCTAAAATATAAAGTGATGCTATGTCGGACGTCTCAAGGTTCCCATCCAATCCCATCCACAAGCATAACCCTAACACTAATCCTAATGCTCACATTATTAAGCCTAATACCCTGTTCACAACCCTAACCCCAACTCGAAGTCTTTTGAGAAATTAAGACGGGGGCAATTGCCTCAGGAGCAATATCGAGTCACCATATAATTTACACCATAATGCGATTATGATTCACTTTCCCCGCAAAAGTTCGATCTTTGGATTAAGGTATTGGAAATGAGTGCCAAAACACGAATCTCATCACTACGACGGTGAAAACTTTGTCAGGACAGGTCTTCCGGTCATTCTGACAATAGGTGGCGGCAAACTAAATGCTGTACAAAGTCACTGTCAAGTCGAATTTTTGGACATCACATTTCGCTTGATGCAAAAGATGCAAAATACCATAGTTTACACGTTTAATTACTGCACCATAATTCAAGGAAACACGAAAAGGAATCAATATTAATGCTTTACTGATACAAAAAAGATGTTCTTGATCTCAACTAATTTTCATGCTAATGAAAACCTGAGAGTAAAAAAGTTAGCAACATTTTGTTTTCAATATTTTTTTCTGTTTTCAGTTCAGTTCAGTTAAGTTCGATTTCATTTTTGCATTTTTTTCAAGGAAATCATATATTGAAAAATGACAGCACGTGTGTCTGACAACAGAATAAAAAAACAAACAAACAAAATTTAATATTACATTCATAGTATCATAATCACAATCACAAGATACGCTCTTTGTTTCCGAATAAAGACGAAGAAGAACATGCAGGAGTATGCCGTCTTTCAGCACATGCTTGACTGTGATGACAGCCTCAGAATCTCAAAAAGGAGTTTATTAGTTAGAGCTGCCTAAGCATCATTTACATTTCAAAGGCATTCAAACTCATAAAGACACAACTTGTGTTGGTATGTTCTTAAACTTTGCAGAAAGATTGACTGAAACATCAACATACCGTTCAACCCGCTCTGCGCTAAGTTGTATAGCTCCCTCTTGTGCCAGGAATGATTTAGAAATTTACCAGTGACGTCACTTGGGCGGACATCTTGCTCGCAGATCACTGTGTTGCGGGAAATTAGCTAGCGTAAAGAAAGCGAAGAAACCGTACCAAGTACGAGTAAACAAGAACGGATTTTACTCTGTGACCTCTTGGATATTTTTCATTTACGGATTCTATCCACATGCTTACTTAGTTCTTGGATATACAAGCAGACGGCGGAGGATTTTGGAACGCCATGTTCAAGTGTATGCCGCTCTTTCGGGCCTGCAACAGGCACGTCGAGTACATCGACAAGCGGCACTGCAACCTGCCCGCGGTTCCGGACGATGTCTATCGCTATGCACGCACTCTGGAAGAGCTGCGCTTGGACGCAAACCAAATCCGAGATTTACCCCGAGTAAGCCACACGACCTTTTTGGTCATACGTGAATCATAGCAGGCATTAAGTACTATCCCAGCTAACGCCCGTATTCCCACCATTTATATCGTGTTACTAGGTTTCGGTTGCTTCAAACCGTGTTTTTCATTTCAATTAAAAACATTACAGTCGTCAATTTGTGTAGAGAAGTAAAGTAGTGACTGTGGCCTGGATGTATTGTTGTGGGGTGTTGTGTTGCAGTTGGTCCTATTGACAATTGTGCATTGTGAGGACTGATGTTTACAGTGAGAGATTGACACTTGACGCTCTTTATTCAGAAGATGTGCATTGCTGCACACTGGCCAAATGAAGACTTGTACAAATAATTTAGGGATTGCTTCTGAAGTAAAATTATGTTGTCTTTAAATAGCGTCTACATACTATTAATGTTTACCCAGTCATTTTGACATTGTCAATGATGCAAGCAAGAAGGTGTGTGAATCTCCATTGTGTCTTGTGTGTATTGGAAGGTGCATACCTCATAGTATAGTTTTACAAGGAACACTCTGGTAGCAATAAAAGCACTGATTTGTAGCAATAAAAGCACTGATTTAGGGCATTTAAAGAACATGGGAAAGGGGTCGTGTGCTTTTTATTCATCTTGATTAATCTTTGATTCATTTTGAAGGGAGCAGTGGATTACGAAAATGAATTTTTACTTGCATGCAGGTTTTGAGGAGGAACGTGGTCCTACTAACATAAAATGCAAATTATCCCCCATTTCCTACATTTATGGAACGCAGTATGTTCTCGATTTTATATTAATTAGTCATCAGGGTTTATGCTGAAATTAGGACTATATTAGATTATCAGTAAATGTGGGTCCTAACTTTTATTAGGAGATTATTAGGAGATTGGCATTGTACAATGTATGTAGGCCTGCTGTATACAAAAATATTGAAAGATCCACAAATGAAAAGACTTTGACAAGTCATAGACTTGAATATGAAGAGAACAACCATCCCTATGAACTTGTAGTGTGATGGAAAGATTACACTGATTGTATACAATACTGTAGTTGCAGGGTTGTATCACAGCACACAGGGCTTGTGTTGTGTGTGTGTGTGTTTTTTTTTTTTAAATCTGTGGCTTGTTACTATTTAAAGTTGCCACAATTATAGTGTCATGCTGTGGGGGGGGGGGGGGGGACAGACTACAGTCTGTAGCACTCGCAGTCGAGATGCTCTCCTGTATAGAGCAGTGAATTGTGCCTGTGTGGATGGGAACCAATGGGGTAGCTCCCCAAATCTAGCACTTCCGCTCCTGTCTGCGTAATCTGCCCTTGGTAAGTTGGGAAACTCCCCTCCCTTTAAAGCTTGGTGCTTCTCTGCATTTAGATGCAACAAGACGGAATGACTTAGAAAGACTTGAGAGCAGACACAACAGGCTGAATTCACAAAAAGTTAGATTTACAGTAACTGTAAATCTTGTCTGTAGATCATGCATACTTTTTGACTGCATAGGCCTACATACATGTGACACATCTGATGATTTATTGTACTCTTCTGTAGTGTAAAGTATGCCCTTTAGGGCTTGGTTTAGTCCATGGACTAAATTTAAAGAATATTTCAGATGATTTTTTTTTTTTTAGAGATTTATAAAAAGCATTTGAACACTGTGACGTGATTATATTGGGCAGGCCTGCACAGTTTAGGAATTTATGTATAGTAATTTTGCATTGAGGAAAAAGAATGTTTTCAAAATTCAAAGAAAAATCACAATAAACGAGGATGATACATAGCAGATTTACGAAAAATTCATGTTAGGGTGCTCATGGAAGCAGAACAAAAGAAGAAAGCATGCATAAATTCTACAATGTAAGTAAACAATCGTGTACACATGTATATGTGAAGTTATAAGCAAGTGGTATGGTAATGGAATTGCTGTGATACTGCTATACACGTTGTACTGTATGTGAGCCTCGTACAATTGTATGCCATCATCCTTGTTCAGTGTAATTTGTTTTTGGGTAGTATTTCTCAATCTGCTAAATGACTGGTCACATTAAATTTCACAAATCTTTACATGGCACTATCGATTTTTAATGTACTAACTACTACATGATGGGAAATTATGAAAATTGTGTGGAATTCTCCTGTAAACTACAGTGTATTAGCCTATTTTGAATTCCCTCTGGGAATAAAGCCCTGATACATGTACAGTACTACATATATGTCAGATACTTTTTTTTTTTCTCACTGTCTCATTTGTGCTGGCTTTTTGCGTAGTGATCATGAGCCATCAGAGTTTTTCATGTTTATCCAGGACAACAACTTGTAAAACTGCACTGGCTCCTTCATAATTGGATTATCTGCCTTTTCCTGTTCGGTGTGTTTTAGGACCATGGTCTGATTGATATGAAAAACAGGCATCTCGGGAAGTCTGACAAGATGTGTTTAGGTGATTGGATGGCTGACTGCTCATTCAATTTCATGTGACTGACATTCTTGTTTATATCTGGAGGTAGTATTTCTCGGAAATTGTATAGAGACTGTCAGCTAAAGTTGTTGCCAATGCAAATGATTTTAGTGAAGACGTTTTGACAGCAACCTTTTTTCTTCTTTAGGGAGATGATAAAAACATGTTGTGGATCAGTATCATATTGACGCAGATGGGTATATATAGTTTTGTAGGCCCTACTGTAATATTTGATACATTTCTCTCCCCCCTCCCCATAACACAGTAAGTCAGCTTGTACCTATTTGTAACCTGAACAAAGTCATGAAATGTGTACTTCATTGTGGCATGTACATAATGTATATCATGCCACAATTCAAAAGCCTTTAGCAAAGAGATTGCCGGTTTCTCATGAGCTTTGAAATCTCAATGCCAAAGTACTTCTTAAATGACTCATAATTCCTGCAGAAATAAAAATCAATACACTACACTTAATATGATTTTAATGATCCAGGACTAGTACAGTAATTTGAAATGCCTTGCACTGCACAGTGTGCAAAACTATGGATGCAAAATGAGTGCATTGGTCTCCTATTTTAAACTCGGCCTTGAATATCAACAATACTACTAACTTGAGTCTAAAACAGTGCAGTTGTTTGTATTATATCCAAAACAATATAAAAACGATGTCAACATTGATGTCATTTTGTGAAAATGTTACAAACATGAAAGATGTTTTTTTTTTTCTTTTTTTTTTTGGTGCTCTCCTGAAAAGTCATGATTTTTTGTGTACAAAGTCTTGTCAATTTATAAAGGATGTTGTCAAAATTTGCTCATTCAAGGGAAACACTGAATACACCCTACTGTACTGTATGTAAAGTGTGCTCTTTCCACAACTTATCAATATCCTGAATTGAGAAAGTGTGTGAGATCTCCAGCTGTAGAATGCAATGTACAATGTAGATTATGGAAAAAAAAATTATACGGAGCACACGTTTCACATTCCCTTTGAGTGTGTCACTACTTAGAATCACCTTCAAATAGTCTCTGTTCAAGGCAGTATGATGATTTGACAGTCAGTCTGGTCTGTACACTTTTGGGGGGCAGACTGCGTGTGTAATTCTTTTTCTTCGTGAGCTTCCAAGTTCCATTTCTGTAGTCGTGTGGATGTTACTGAATAAAGTACAGATGACATCACTGCACTTTTCCCTCTGCCATAATGTGAGATAGATTTCAACTCTTTATGCAAAAATATGGAAATTATTCAGGGAAGGTTGAATTACCAAAAAAAAAAAGAAAAAAAGGAAGAACAAAATGTACAGATACTGTCGAGAAGACTACGTAGCAGAGGCCACCTTTGGAGGTAATGATTATTGACCTTTAGTGACCTAGTCAGGTTCAGCCTTCTTGTAGATTCCCACTTAAAGTTATGGCTGGCAGCCAGCACAGTTAAATATGATAATAATATGTATCAGAGGTTTAAAGAGAGAAGAAAAAAAGAAAAGAAACTCAAACAAACACACAACAGTGATATTCTTTTTAGATCTACATGGTACATACCTTTACAAATGAAAGTGTGTCTCATGATACATACTGGCATTTCTGGGTCAGTCTGGGGGGTGTTTCATGAAACTTTTTGTCGGTGATTTACACTGACAACTGTTAAAAGCTACTGAAATCCTTGCGTCTGATTGGCTGATAGCAAATTTGTCGGTGAAAACCTCCGACAAACTCGTTGATGAAACGCCCCCCTGTTCTGATTTCAATGAGAGAATTTCTATGCCATAAAAACACTGTATAACAGTTAAACTTTTCTATTGGGTCTTCAGCCAAGCGATCCTGTGTACAAATAGAATCTTGTGATACACGGTTTCACGTACCAAGTATCTATTCATTCCTCTATGAGGGTATGGCATAAGATACCCATTGTCTGTAGAGCTCCAAGTTGCATGCTTCTACCCGTACATAGTAGTTCCATGCACAGTGTAAATTGTTATGCCTACCTTTATTGAAATTGACAAGGTTTTCTGTGGTTTCATCAGGCATTTGGCACATAGCACATATACAATACACGACGAGAGATACAGGTGGTACAGTGCACATGTACATTGTACGTATACATTGTATGTTGCAAAGTGCTGAAGAACTTTCATAGATCTACAGTATCTTGAAACATAATTTGTAATGGATCTTTTTATAACATTACAAGTAATCTACATGTACGTGTATTGTAGTCACACATCTGTCTAGAAATAACAATACATTGTACATTGTTCATGCAATGTTGTAGGCCTACATTACAATATGTACATAATGTACAAATTGTACATAGTACATGTACAATGTACAGGATGTGCATGTTTCGATGTAAAACTGTACATCTTATAACACTGTGACCACATTTAATTCCCAATGACAACCAGAACCACATTGTTAATCCACAGAGCTACTGTATGTACTGTACAGTCTCTGTCTGAATTAGTCCTTGACATTTAGTGAAAAGCTTTTCTCGTTTTTCTAGCATTGCATCACATTTTTGTTATGCAGTACAGTAAAAGCAAAATTGCTGAATGTACACACAAATGAAACCGGTATCATGCAACTGTCTGTGTACACACAAGTTGTCATACAGAGGGTATGGAACATGTGACTACTCGTCATTGCTAATCTCTTTGAAATCCAGAGTTATTTCCGGTTTATCACATGAGATAAGGTGTATGTGTACAGTATCATTCATGAAACAATGGCTTCTTCTTGCATTGAATATTATACAGGTACTGTCTGATGAATACTGCAGGTTTTGTTATCTCAGTCCTGTGTACAAAACCTGTGCATACGTACAGTACCGGTACCTCACTGCTCTGGACCCATGATTTAATAATTGCTTCACCCACATTGTCTATTGTTTCAATTAAAGCCATACTGTAGGATACAGTTGTACATGTAGATTGCACGTACACACACTGTGTTGCAGGCGGGAATTAATCAGCTGTAGGGGATTAACACGCATGTATGCACACACTGACAAAACTGTACGAGGGATCGGAGTGCGCACAATGTAATGCAGACCCATACTGTCATTGAAAGCTTCCTGGGTACTTACTGTACTACACCATCCAGCTCATGTGCTGATTACTCTAGCCTTCAGCTTAGTCTTTACTTCCAGACTCCTATGTGTTTCTCTTCATGGGTAATCGTAGGCCATATTGTGCAGTCGGCTTGTACAATGTATACCACCCTGTGTGTGATGTAATTGTAATAGACTCGAGATAACCCAGTGGGTCATGTATTTTTACAGTGTATACCTAAAATTGTATTAGCTCTGAGGGGTGTTAATGCAAATGTATAATTGTACATGGTCGGCTAGTGTGTTACACATGTCTCAGTTTTTGGCACTGTATTGTGAAAAGTGGCATTCATTGTAGTCCTTCTGGCTATTGGATAATTTTCAGTTGAGAATTTGGTCTGCTGATGGACTACAACTTGACTGTTCTAGTTTAAATATTTCTACAGAGATGGTCAGTTTGACAGTATCCCAGAACCACGTGTACAAATTGTATTGTACATGTGTACAGTGTAGAACCTGTACAGCAATTTTGTATAATGTTGACTGAAAAACCATGACTGTGAATGAACTATTTCTCCCTCATCTTTTCTTTCTATTTTGGGTCAGTTGTGTGTACTGTTCTAATCTTGTGCATGAGGAAGTGCTGTTTTATTGTAATTTAGCGAATAAAGTTCAATTTCACTGGTTTGTTTGGCTTACAAAGTTCAGAGCTGACATTGACAGCATGTACACCTCCATGTACAACATCAATGAACATGTAGAATAACTGACTGCATCGTTGTGTGCTGTGAATAATGCCTTATACAATGTACATCGTACACTGTACATGTAGGTCTGTTTTTTTTTTTTTTGGTTGCTGAAAAGCCGTGTTTGTGTGGGAGTGTGTGTTGGTTAATGGCTGTGGCCACATCATTAATGCATAAGACAGGTGGCTGCTTTCCAATAGGGGGCGAGGTGTCTCTCTGCTTTGTAATTAACTCCCGGTATATTAACTGTGAGCCCTTTCAGATAAAGCAAAATAACCTGGTTTTAAACAGGTCTTGAAACAAGTTTCAGGCTAATCAAGTGATTCTACACATGTGTACAAATAGTAAGCTATAGGTACTACATTGTATGTAGGCCTTGTATGACAATCTGAAGCAGACTTGAATCATGTTGGTCCATCCACACATTCCAAGTTTGCCCTTTGGTGGTTTAGAGGTATTTTCCAGTCGGGTTTTCACTCGATTCTTGGTGCACGTTTTATACAACTAGATCTCCGAAAGGTGTGACCATTGAAGAAGGATTAATGAGGATTAGCTTACATTTGTAGCGTGACCTTTTATTCACTTCCACCCTGGTGCGTATACAATGTGATACTTGATATGCATGACAGGTGAGTGTGCCATGGAATAGTGACGCACCTACCACAGACTGATATTGGCAAGAGCTCGGTAGTAATGGTTTTGTGGGGATGGTCCTTCCCACTTTGTGAACGCTGTTGACCTTTTAAACGTGTTTATTAGCGCATTTGGGGAAATATGTGCTCGGATGAGTTCTTGCGTAGGCTGATACATTGTATGTCTTTCTTTGTCATTTTCACCCACACTTCCTCTGCATTTATTACCTCCGCCAAGGGAGGAGGTTATGTTTTTGTTACCGTTGGTTTGTTTGCTTGTCCGTGTGCAAAATAACTCAAAAAGCAGTTAATGGATTTGGATGAAACTTACAGGAAAGGTTGAGAATGACACAAGTAACAAATTATTAAATTTCGGTCGTGATCTTAGAATTTTTCGGAACTTATGAAGGATTTTTGATATTTTGACAGGTAGGGTCAATGAACTTGGGAGTTCAAGTTGCACATTTTTGGGGTTTTCAAACGCGCACTAAAGTGCATGCTCTAGTTTCTGCTAGGGCGAGGCGCACCGCGCAGCTGAGGGTTTATGACGTATTGTAAGGCTTCTATACATAAAGAGATTGGGAAATCGGGCAATTTTTCAGCATGTATGTTTACCTATATGGGTGGAAATCACTGATCTCTATGGAAGAGCAAGATCATTGGTGGAAAGTAGCTGCTTGGCGGAGGTCTGCGCTCTCAGAGTGCTTTTCTAGTTCTCTCTGTGGTCTTGAAAATTACTAGTCCCAAAAAGGTGAACATGTAATACAAGGTAGCCAGAAAATCTATCTTTGTTTGAATAGTGTTTTCTAAGAGGGCTCATTGAACACCCAGAAGTGTAGCCCTGTAATCAAGTTACACTGTACATGTACAGTGTACAGTTGTATTGCCATTTTGAAACATTTAGTTGTAGATTGTCAAACCCTGCCAACAAGTTTGTTTTTGCAATGTCAAGCAAGAGCTACGATTGTATACAGTACTCACTGAAAGACCTTGCATTAGATTTCACACTATTTCACACAGTCCTTAAAACAAATTGATCCTGTAGACTCAAAGATTAAGTATCATTTTGCATGGGTTTAGGGTCAATTGATAGCGTTTGTATGTATACAGAGATTAGCTCGCAGGGTACGTTGATACAGGAATGATATGAACCAGGCAAAGAAACACACACATCCCACACCTGCATATTAAATGTATTCCAGTCACTCCCTCCCTGTACAGTATGTGTACACACTGTGGGGGCCGTTGTGGGCGGTTCAATTGATTTTTGAGAGGACGGTCATGGGCAGTTCGTCAGCTATTAAAGGGTTAGAATAGAATATGTTTGAAATGAAAAAGCATACAACCTGTACACTACATCTGGAATTCAGCCGTAAAGCACATTTCACAAATACTGTATACAATTATGTAGGCCTACCTACATTGTACTTATAAAATGCAAGAAGCATGTATCATACTGGTAATTGTTGATATTTAAATTGTATGTTTGTTTTTTTTTTTTTCATATAGTGTTTACAAATGTAAAAATTAATCATTCTGAAGAGGTTGTTAATGTGTTGTTGATTTGTCAAGGTTGTTTTCAAGATGCGATCAAGCTTGGGGAAGTAAGACTTGAGGCTAGGCTACTGACAAGTCACGTCCGCACTTCCAATTTTGTGCTGATCTTTATCGAGTTTTTCCTTTGTATTAAAGCTTTTATGCATAACACGTATAAAGTTTTCCTATAGATGCACTATGACAACCCAGTGTCGAAAGTATCTGTAGGATGGGAAGGGGAAAAAGAAAGCGAGATCAAAGAAACAAGAGGGGAAGGGAAAGGGAAAATTTGTGATAGAGGCAGAATCAAAACCATTCCAAAAATAGCCCAAGTGCAGCAGACGTCAGTGGAAGCCAGAAAAACCAGGATGGGCTTGTTTACCTTGCAAGGAGGAGGGGGAAAAAAAAATCCAAACCAACAACGACAACTGTGAGCGGACCCGACGAAGAAGTTGTCGTTCCGCGTGCCGCCGTGCCATTGGTGGCGATGCTGACAGACAGATGGTCAGCTACGGCAGCGAGCGCTTATTAATCCGTGGCAATCCGGAAAATTAACAAGGACCCTCGAAAATTGAGATCGAATGTCTTGTCCACGTGAGCGTCCTGAGAATGAAGTGGTTGCTCCTTTTACTTTCTATTGTGGATACTTTTCCAATGAGATATTCTTGTAAACATATTTTACATTTGAGTTTTCAATGACTTGAATATTCTGTACATATACATGTATGTTGTGTGTAAAGATAAATGAAGTACAATGTAGAATTGACAAGCAGAAAAAAAAAAACCTGATTTCTTTACCAAAAGCCGAGGTAAAGAAATCAAAATTCTAAGAGTGCTCCTTCAAAAAAAATACAGTAAGTAATCTTGGACAAATTTCTTAAGGCCTTTTCAAACTTGTTACCCTGTTTTGTGGTCATAGTTTGCTTCTCATTTGTACAGATTTCTGCCCTTAAGCTGTCTTAATTTTGTGAATTCCTTGTTGATTCTATACCTTGGTTCCTACTCTTCAGATGCCAGCAATCTACATGTAGCAGCAGTTCATCAATGTCAAATTTTCTGCCACTATCGTGACACAAGTTGGAAACCATTTTATTCTGTGTTATTCCTAGCCCATGGCAATTGAATGGGATTTATTGTTGAAACAGAGCATCGGACTGCATACAAGCAATCCTTTTACCAATTGCATGTACATGTAGTACGTGTTTAATACACTCTGCACTGTCGATGTCATATTTGTTGTGCCTGTTCACTGGCAGTCACGCACATTCTTCACATACAATGTAGGGCTGCTTGTGAATGCAACTCGGCTGCAGCTGCGCGTGTGTGTGGACGAATTCTTGATGAAGATTGTGGATTGAAGTGTGTAGACAAATGCTCGAAGTTGGCACATGCTACTGGTGCCTTCAAAGCAAAAATGTTTGTTTTCCCTCCCATTACTGTCTTTCGCTCCCCTTGTATGTAGGAAGATAAAGGTGCCTCGTGTCTTGATGCTCAACATGGCATGTACTTTCATGTACAATTGTATCAAGACAGGCAGTCTCACCTTTCCCTACCTGCAGTCACGTAAGATGCTAAGACGTGCCATGCACGTCGCCCGCCCTGTGTCTATGTGATCCTGATCTTGCCTGAGAAGACTAACTGCTTCCTGTTATGGGACTCTGAGTCAGTCTGGCAGACGTATAATAATACGTGGCTGCATTTCAGACTGTAAACACTCAAACATGAATTCACATGAAAGCAAGAGAATTTCATATGTAGAGGGAGACAAATTGAAGAAAATTCACACCTCGTGTATATTCACGTTTCAAACATGCTATGAGAAAGATAACAAACGCAGCTTAAAATAGTGAACTGTACCTGCACACAATTTGCCTGTGTATACTGTGCCATTCTGCAACAATATCGTGAATATGAACCTCATTTGTGTACATAATGTTGTATAACACACTATTGCAGACATCCACTTGCTTTTTGCTATCAGATTGAAGATACATTAATCTAATGCTTGACAAAGAGAATTCAACTTTATACAGCTGTAGCATAGTCATTGTAGTCCCATCTTCAGCACTGTAATCTGGATATCACAGAGAATGGCGGAATCCTGTAGTCCCGTTAACAGCTGTATGTGGGTGCACGACTTCCAGTGTGACTAACACTCAATGGGCTCTGATGCATTGGATACGAATGAGGTCGTGGGATGGAGGAGGACGCTGCTAGTCTCCTGTCTTTCAGACCCGTTTGAGACATAATGCAGGAGCAGATGAAGTCTTGCAGTATTCGTCCAGTTCAGCATGTGATAGTGAGATCTTTTACACTGTAGGAGTTTGAGTACAAATGTAGGTGTAGGAACATTTCAATAAAGCGATTCAAGAATGATGAATGTGTATTGCTAAAAAGCTAGGAAATATGTGTCTATTCAGAAACTGACATGGTTTGAAAAGTCAAGGTAAAAATATGAAATATGCAACAATTTTTTAAAGGATAAACAATAGGGCATAAACATTTATGTCCATCAACTGACATGACTGACATAATGGATACAAAGATAGTTTGGAAAAATTATTGTTTTTAAAAGAAAAGCATCAATGTGTAACAATATTTTATTTACTTGTAATGAATTTGCATAGAGTCAAACATTGTCTCATTTTGACCCAATATTCACAGTCTTCTATTTTGGGATAGTTTTTCAGTGGATTCTTTTTGTCTTGGTCATTACTATGGGGAGCAATAGGCAGTAAAATCCATCAATTGACTAATTACAGGAACAATTTGGCCAGTTTGTCTATAGATCTGTAACTTTATCCAGGCGTATCCTTATGGATTTAAAAGTGGTGTAATCTCTCTCCTTTTTTCCCTAGTTTGCACCGTACATGAGGCATTATATCATGACTGAGATCATTACGAATCAGAAAAGTTTACAGATACATTGTACATCCTTTAAACATCAGGAATAACATTGAAAGGTTTGTCAGTTAAATTAAACAGTGCATTTACCTTTAGTCAAAACATGCTAAAAGTTGCTTTGTAAATGTGTGTGTACAGTCATTGCCGATTAATACCACAGTCTAGCACATATAAACATTGTACAAAACTTGTATAATGCACTCTCTACCCAGATTCATATGTGAAATGCAAGAATAAAGTCCCCAATCTCCATGGACAGATAAAGAAATGATCTTTGATCATTAGTAAACAAAATCATACCCGAAGATAACATGCGCAGTGCCTTCTAATCTCATTTATCGTGGCTTTCTTTGTGACCTAGTGCACCAGGGGACAAAGTGTGACATTTCTGGTTGCTGTTGTCTTAGATTCAATGAATTTGCTGTCATGATTCATGTGTATAATATGACTCATATCTGCTAATGTACACTGTACTTAATGTCACTCTAGTATATTTTTCCATGTGTCGTGTAATCAGGTTTTTAAACATGTGTACACCAACAATAGACTACATGTATCAATGACAATTGTGAAGCTTGCTATAGGATATCTGCCAATGTACTTTAGAAAATGTCACTCTAGTATATTTTTCCATGTGTCATGTAATCAGGTTTTTCACATGCACTAACAATACACTCTCAATGACAATTGTGAAGCTTGCTATACATGTAGGATATCTGACAATGTACTTTAAAATACCACTCTAGTATATTTTTCCATGTGTCAGGTTTACAGTCATATTTTACACCAACAATAGACTTTCAGTATTAACTCTGAAGTTTGCTATAGGATTGTTGCCAAACCTAGCAGAAATAAAAGGGAAAAACACATTTATATGTCAACCTACTGTACAATGTAGTATAGAATTTGAATGACAGAACATTTTTGCATGGTTTAGACAGTTTAAAAATGGTTCAAGTTGCTTGTTTCAAGTTTCAAGTTTATTCAAAGTTTCCACAATACAAAAATTACATAAGAGCAATAATATGTTTCACTTGGTAGACATTTTTGTAGTAGCCGATGTTTTGCTGGCAGTGTATGATTTCAGAATTATTAAGCTGTTCTAAACAACATTTGATCTTGTTGGATAATGGACCTCATGTTCTTATTGTCCATATGATCAGTAATAGTAATACTTATGATGGTAATGATGATTATATTGATAATAAAAATATTAGTATTGACAATGGCAGTGATGATGATAAAAGTTGTTATTGTCTGGTTTTAGGTACATGTAATTGTAGGTATGCAAATAATGTTGATACCCTAAATAAGACCAAGGAAAACATGCACACACACCACACAATGCAATCTTTGAGAAAGTTTTTTTTTTTTTTTTTCCTTTTCAAAGTCGAATGCAAGCAGAATGCAGAGCATTGTTGTCTCCACACCATGTGTAAGTCTAGTGCAGAAAAGTGTGACTGATTACCGAGGATGTGCCCCCAAAAAGTATGAATTTGAAGACTACTACCGTATCCACTTCTGATCCCCATCTTCGTTGATGGTATGGGACAAGTCTTCGGTGGGAGCTTAGGAGGGCCACGGGGCAGGAGCCAATGAGAAGGAGGCGGAATTCAGAACATGTTCACCCTACACACATCGGGGAGGATATTCCATTATTAAAGGTGTCCTCAGGACTGCTGGCGACACAATTTCTGCGGAGTGAAGTCGCTAGGATGCCCACGAATACATGTAGATGGATTGGAAGAAGTTTTGTAATTTTCTCATACCATGGTGTATATTTTTTTGTGTGGAGTTGTATGTCACAGTACAGTTGTTTAGAATGAACTTGGTGTAAAATGGGTAAAACCAATGCTTTACATGTACAAGTAGCTACATTTTGACATTCTTAAGAGAATAATGAAGACTAAAGTTTTATCTAAAGATATGAAAAAAATTAAGTTCAGTTTGTAAAATAATGTACATGCAACATTGCATGCTTTGCTATTCTGAAATTTATATTTAGGTATAATATCCAAGTGTATAAATCATAGCTACAGAACTTTACAAATCACAGATTTGTTGCCAAGCTACAGCTGTGCTCACAGGGTGGTAGCAAATGACATTCTTGGCATAGATTTCATTGATAACCATGATCAGAAAATCCCCGACACAGAAATGGATACATGGGGCTGGGCACAACATGCCAGTGTCATACAATGGGGGGGGGGGGGGGGGGGTGCATATGTGCTGTTATTATTTTTTTTTATGATGACTGTTGGTCTGAACCACAGTGAATGTAAACAGAGGGCCATGATGTGAGGGGAAGCCGTCTGATTGGACGCTTCCTTATCCAGGATGAACAGCACATAGGGAATGTTGCAGCGCTAGCCTAGAAATCAGACTCTATCATGCTTGTGTTTTGTTTCTCTTGTCCGTGGTTAGGCTGCAACAGTTAAACCGCTGATACAGTTTGGGGGAAAAGAAACATGATGACTATGACAAATAATTGTTACTTCCTAATACAAATGCCATTATGAAACAAGAAATAATAAAAAATGCTCACTCTTTGGGATATCAAATGTGTATTATTATCATACTGCTATCACCTGTCTATGTCCCCCCCCCCCCCAAAAAAAAAAAAGAAAAAAAAGAAAAAGAAAGGGAAGTTTGAGACTGAACAGGAAGAATAATCATGGCTCAGCCAAGTGATTAATACTTTCACATACAAGTTGCAGAGGAAAGCTGCACATTATTCTATGTGTGCCTCATAAAGATATTTTCCAGTAGAGGGTCAGATTAATCCCAGCCAAAGAGCATTTCATTTCTCATCATAAAAGCCATAAAAGAGTCTGATTATGTGTATGAAGTCTCAAGTTCTTTTGGGTTTGATGAATTTACCCCCCAAAAATGGTTATAAGCATGAATAAAGGTCAGGACTGGCTTTATCACAATTTCCTTTTTCTTTTATGACTCTTCGTAGAGTTGTGTACCTTTCCCCTGTAGCTAACTTTTAATAGTATACAAGTAGGAACGACCCTTTCCTAGTTGGGTACCAGGTGTCATTGTGGGAACGAACTTTTGAAAAAATCAGAAGAGCACTGCAACG
Organism: Diadema setosum; assembly: GCF_964275005.1. Classification (NCBI taxonomy): domain Eukaryota; kingdom Metazoa; phylum Echinodermata; class Echinoidea; order Diadematoida; family Diadematidae; genus Diadema; species Diadema setosum. The sequence continues at coordinate 26,209,406 of NC_092700.1, read as the reverse complement.
GAGAGCCGCCACCCTTAATGAATCTGTGAGAGGCAGCCCCGGTGGTGTGCTTGACCCGTCAACGGGGACGATTCTCTTCCCCTATCCAGGGGCAGTTGTGGGAGAGAGGGCTGTATTCTGAGGTATACCATTCCGCGTAATTCGCTTTGCCGGCCCGAGAAACCCTACACCTAATTGTTTCGGGTCTTGTGAAATCGTCGGGTTTGCTTTCTGACGACGAAGCGTCGTGTTTTAAAAGGAGTCGACTTGTCGCGCTCCCCTCCGCGTCCCTCCCTGTCTCAATTGCCGCACACCTGCACAAACTCTCCTGCGACTCCTCTTCGTGGCAATGCAAATAGAGCTCAGCGGAACACGAGTTCCGGCAGGGCCTTAACGAAGGTATCACATTATTTCTCAGCTCTTTGTGTCTTGTCCTGGGGATTTTTTACCATTTACACTTCTCAGTCGAGCATGACAAGTATTACTGGAGACTATTTTGTGTTGCCAATTTAGAATGAAATCACTGCAGAGATGGGTGTATTCAGTTTGACATGTACCTGTATACAATCGTGTGTACATTGGATGCTTTTTTCATACTTGCCAGCTTCTGTCCTTTTGTGTATAGTAAAAACAGTTCATAAAAGTATTTAGTAATCATATGAGAGTATAGTGTATGTTGCCAATTTGAGTTAAGAAAACCCTTTTAGATATTGCTAATTAAAAAAAAAAAGGAAAATAGAAATGCCTAGAATATTTTAACTGTTGCCTTAAATCATGGCATGCTTGCTTTTACGGGATACCTTTTACGATTTGCACATTGAGGGAACTGTAACCTTTCCTGTAAACATAGTGTGACCTTTTGCGGACTGTATTTTGTTTTCTTTTTTTTTCTCAAAAGTTGAAGAAAACATATCGACTAAAAATTTTCCTTTATTTCCTTCATCAGGTGTAGATGCTGAGAGAATTACACCATTATAAAATCAGGGGTAAGCAGAAGAATCCCTGTAAGAAAAGGAGACAAAATTTGATCAGAATTGCACAAGAATGAAGACAAGTTTTACCATGTGAATGCCATCTTACAGCCCTCCAAGTGGGTGCCCATGAGATACATGTATCTAAAAATTAAAAGAGGAAGAAAAAAAAAGAAGAAAAACACAGACAAAGAAGGGTTTTATTAGTCATGTGCCGTAGCCTTGCTTCATAGAGAAGGATTTGAACAAATCTTGTCTGACACAGACCGCGACTTTCAGGCATTGTTGACAGATTCTTTCTATACTATTGTATAGACATGCCATGGCTGATTGCAATGTCAAAAATTCATAGTGTTATTGATTTTTTTAATTGTCTATTGTATTGTCTGTGACAAAGGACCACCCCCATCCCCTGCCAGAAAGTAACAAATAAAATCTTCCAACGGTGACAAAACATAATTTCTTCACCTTTGCATCGAACTTTTGATGACAAGTTCCACAGCAAACAAGTCTTTACACAATGGCTTGAATAGTTGAAATATTCCAGACTGTACTTCCTTTTATCCTTGTTGTTCAGTGTCATTATTGTTGTTGTTGTTTTACAAGCTGAACAGATGTTTTCCACAGTCCTCATTCATGGCTGACCACGTAAACTCTTTTGTGTTATTTATGAAAGCAAAAAAGTTTGTGTGGATTTATCATGTGGTTTTGTTAAGTGCCTTTGCTCTTTTGATGAGGAAAGGGGCAATATTTTTCTCACTTTTCTTGACGAAAGTGTTTGAAGGATTCCTGAAATTAAAGGCAAATTGTCGACGTTGCAATTATGGACATTCATATACATGCAGGCATGTACTTATTCTGGCTCATATGTATTAGATTGTTTTTGAACACCATGTATGGGAATCACATGCATACTTTATGTCAGAAAGCTATTCCACAGTGGTGCCCTAGCTCTGCATAAGCTTTCTGACGTAACAATATAGACAACGTACCAATCTCACAGGAAAAAAAATGGAAACAAGCATGCTCTTTGTGTTTATATTGATTACGAAGTATCAAAAATGACAGAAAATGAATACTGTAAAAGTGGATATTTTAGTGTGAGTAATTGTTTGCGCTCAGCCGGGTAAGATGAGTTTCGCATGTTTTTAATTCTGTTGAATCAAGATGTCAACTACACAAACATAATATGCCAAGCAAAAATATTTGTGTGCTTTTATTTTCGCGCTAGTTTTTGGGTGCACGAAATGCGCGAAAATTTCAACACTGAAAATTCCCACTGTACAGTATACAACAAATAGCTATGTAAAAAGGTATTCCTGGGGATGAATGTGCAGTGTACACATCGAGTCGTGAAAAAAACAGTTGTGCAGTACAGCTGTAAGCACCCCTACACGGTACAGTGTATGTCTGCGTGTTTACACAATGTACACCATACTTGTGTGTGTGCGCCCCACTATACATGCGGTTGTGCATTTTGTATCATCACAGTTGTAGCTTGGCTTGTGACACATAAAAAGATCTCTACCTAGCATTTATTTATAGCAGATTCTTGTGCAGAGGTTCCTCAAGCCAAATATCCATGTGCCCATAAAAAAGAATGGAAGACCTATCACTGTGAACAAAAAGAATGCTGTAGAGGATCATTACGAGTACATAAAGGACAATGTTGAATGCATAGAATGAAGAGTGGAAAAGAAAGGGATTTTGTTTTGGGGACTTTCAGCAGGTGTATGGTCCCACTGGCTGTATAAAAAGTATTATGCCATTTTTATGTACTTGCACAAAAAGAAATTGCAAGAAAAACAATAAAAACAGTGAGAGAATTCAGTTTCAGTTTCCCACTGCCTGGCGGCTTTTAATAGTAGAGAGCTGCACAAAACTACACAATTGCCTTCTTGTGTGCAGTGGATAGGCCCGATTTCTTTTTATGCTATTTCTCTTTCTTTCTGTAGCTATTGTTAACTTCCTGCCAAACCTGTGCATTGTTGCTACATGTACCATGTTGGTGATTTACATTGTAGAGCTAAAAAGAGAGAGAAAAAAAAAGGGGGGGGGGGTTAATTGTTAGTGAGAATGAAAGAAAAAGGGGAAGAAAAAAATCATTGGTATGAGGAAGGAAGGCTGTTCCTTTTGTCCCTGGCTTCTGCTCCATAGATCGGATAATTACAGCTTTACAGAGCTCCCGGAGAACCTACAATTGTAGGAAGTCATTCTAACTGCAGTCAGCACGTCTTTAAGGTCCTGCTTACAATTGTTGTAACTAGGCCTACCCCCTCAATCCAACACCCTGTTCTCTCTCTCCCCCCCCCCCCCACCTTAAAGAAAAGAGAGAAATAGGCTTGAGAGCAACTGTCAAACTACAGTATTAAAGGATCAGAACCCACACTGACACAGATCATAACACTTACAAGAGTATGCCGTGATCTTCGAACGAGAATTTTAAATCGCCCTGTGCCATTTTGATGAGGAATGTCGGTTTGAAAAAAAAACAAAAAACAAACAAACAAACCAAAACAAAACAAAAACAGTCAGAGCCCAGCTGATGTGAAACAGTCCATTTTCATACCAATATATCTTTAATATAGGCCCTACAGATAGAACTCACATACTACACTTTACAGTATTAAAATACACATTTTGTATGTTATGAGTAAAATCATTCCATATTTTCTTTGTTTGTGTCTCAAAGCCCTTGTGTAGAATGAATGTTTCATTCTGTTCGTCTTTTTTCTTTTTTGCTTTCATAAAATGATCGTGCCCCTCAATTCATGGATATTTCAAGCAAGATCAAGCTGTGTTCTCCAGTGCTCAAATTCCAAGTATTCATTTGATGGCCTGCAAATTGTCAAAGAATGCTGGAAATGTGGTACATATATTCACAGCTTTGGCTTTGATGTGTACGCTTTGAGTATGAAAGAGAATCTCTGGGTATACCAGCACGCCAGTGTTTATTAGTACACATAGTGGATGATGTGATCGATTTGTGTCACGAGAAAGGCAATACGTTTAATACACATATTTTATGACCTGCCCTCATCAATACATCTGTACCACTTGTCATTTCTATGTGCTTGACATGGTTTCAGTGGAGTGTGAATATCAACTCATCATTCCTCTTACCCACATAAATCTTCAAAGTGAAAAGAAATCCACATTTTTCTTCCAGTTGCCCCAGTGCAAGCAAATGCTAAAAAAAACCTGTGGTGATTCCAACTGCCCTCAAATAAGGGGTAAGAATCCTGTGGGTTCGATAGTCATGGTTACTCATTCAAGAATGTATGGAATCTTTGCATTGTACATAGTTATGTGTACATAGAAAGTCATTGAAAACTGAATTAGCAAACTTTTGGCAGGTGGTTTCTGTGGAATGAATTATTGTCCGTACAGCGGTTCTGTGTTGGGATCAGATAGGTGGCGAGAAGACCGCCTTCTTGCGAGGACTTTGAAATGCCGTGCTGCTGCACTGGCTGCATTGAGTTGAATGTCATCATACATGTAGAGCCGCCGTTTCCTTGTCGAATGTTGCAATACGTGCACTACCATCCAACGACCACAATGGAACTACTATACTGTAGTGAAGGATATGAATTTTCAAGGTCATGTGTTGTTGTGAATTTCTGCTTGAACGAATCTCACTGCAGTATGAAAATTTTGCTTGGATAATTGCTTGAAGCACATCAAGTCACAGAATTTTCTGTTATTTTTTTTTTTTCCAGTCATTCAGTCCTATTGTATCATTTATCTCATATTAATAAAGAACAAGTAAAGAAAATCCTTTCTCATATGAGCCCTATATCGATAAAATACAATTTTTTATTTTATTTTTTATTTATTATTATTATTATTTTTTTTTTTTTTCTTGGGGGGGGGGAGGGTAAAGGATTGGGGAATTGTCAGGACTGTATACAAGTCACTGAGTTTGAGCAGATCTAATGAATTTAGCCAGTTCCAGCCATTCTTTGCATGAAAGATAAGATAAACAGTAAAATTAATACATGTAGTAGATAATTTCATGAAGGCAAGATGATTAATTTCTGCAATAAAGTTGCATTGTACATCAAGTCTTGGTACAAAGTAGGTTATAGAATATTCAGACTTGAAGACCAAGTACACTGTATACTGTGTAGAGATAGCAGTTCATTATTTATTCAATTTCCGTTATAATCTAGTGAAAAAGCTGGTATTTTCCTGTACAGATATTTTCACAAATGAGGAGGTCACAGACATTTTAGAAAGATATTGTTCTCGCGATTTCACACCAAGGTCCTCAAGTGCACTAACAACGTAAATGCCTGTTTAAATGTGATATTTTTGCGTGTTGTTAAATTTATGGCCAAACAGGGATTCACAAAACTTGCGAAAAATAAAAGCTTTTTAATACAGTATACGACATTCTAGTGGCACATTACAAACACTGATGTTTGTCTGTGTGATGTTCATACAATATCAGTGCATTATATTCAGTGCAACAACACATTCCTCCGCATACAAGTAGGCTACTGTAGTAAAGTGGCTGTGCAATTGTACCCAGTATTTTGTCTTGTCTTTTGCAGGAACGCGAATCTTAAAGGGGAAGGCTAGTAACTGATCAGTGGGAATCAGTGGGAATGCTGAGGGGTGATTGTTCCAATCCTTGTGGGATTCATTTAAGAGTACGTTATATATCTATTCTTGTGTGAAAATTATTTGCTTCAGAATGGTCTCATATTCAAGTAATGTGCAGTTTAATGTTTCCAGGTAAGCGTCCCTGGTCAGTGACGGGGCATTAATCTGCACATTACTTGAATATGAGACCGTTCTGAAGCAAATAATTTTCACACAACAGTAGATATATAATGTACTCTTAAATGAATCCCACAAGGATTGGAACAATCATCCCTCAGCATTCCCACTGATTCCCACTGATCGGTTACTAGCCATCCCCTTTAAGATATCTTAAGATCTTATACCATCTTTAAGATCTAAAAATAAGTTACAGATAGTGAGCTCTGTAGTGATAATTAAATTAGATGGTTCTATTTTCAAGATGGAATAACAGGGAAACTTGCATTCATTATGGCCAGTATTTCCTTCATTGCCAATCCAATACGATATAATTATCTTTTCTTCTTTTAGATTCAAATGTAATGTTCATGTATATTGATGCACAGTACATATTTGATGCACTATGCAGATTGTGTTTTGGTTTCCCTGCCGTGTCATTAGTGATAGCGTATTGATTTTGCCAGCCGTGTTTGACGAGCCGGTGTCGGGTTGCTAATTACCCTCCATACTGGCACGTACAGTAATCCAATGTGGTGTAATGTAGCAGGCTGCTTTGGCTTCATGTACAGTGGCAATGTTTCGCGAGTATGGCTGTGGATACATGCCAACACAGAGTCGGGTTTCTCCATATTGGAGTGACATTCGAAAACTAGTCTGCAAAAGCAGACCCTGTTGGGAAGTTGTTCTTCGTTTGTTGACAGTGTATGCTGCATACAATCGTACTGTGAAACGAGGAAATATGTTTTACAGTCAGTCATTGTATTAAGTTGGATATTGTTGTATGACAAATTCACAAGTGGTTGAGTTGCAATCAAGAACCACATTGACTGGATGAGAAATATAACATCCATGTTCAGAAGAGTTTTATGATTTCCTGCATGTACAGGCAACATTTTGTTTCGCAAATCATCGCTTTGGCGAATATCAGTTGAGTCACAAAATTAGTGAAAATAAAGATGTCTGTATACAACATCTGTGCAACATTGCAGTCTCTTGTCTTGTTTGAGCACAGTATGAGCCAAGTACTGTACAATATGCCATACTTAGTGAGTCATATTTTTTTGTGAATCGGCACTTCCCGGCAATTTCGCGAGTGGTTAAATTCTCGGTTGTGGAGTACCAAACTGAACGGAGAAATGTATGCTTGCATGTCACATTCATGTTGGGATCAAATTTTCGCATGTTTTTAAATTCACAAATGGTACCTGACTCGCAAAATTAGCAAAAATAAAAACCTTATGAAATATTCGGCATACAGGCCCTACAGTAGTAGCCAAGTATACTGTATACGCCGAATATTTCGCGAATTTCGCGAGTCAGCTGCTATTCGCGAAATTAAAAACACGCGAAAATATTGACTCTAATGCCGATATGAATGTGATGTACGCGTATACATTTCTCTGTTCAAGACAGGATTCCACGATCGCGAATTTAACCACTCGCGAAATTGTCGGGAAGTCCCGATTTCGCGAAAATTTAAGCTCGTGAAATATACATGTATGGCGTATAAAGTAGTTTGTACATTGTCGGAGATCATGAAATAAATAGTAGTGAAGGTCTGGAAGCTGAGGCTATGCTTCTCCCTCTGTTAAACTCTGCCATGCTGGGGAACGAAATGTCTTGATAACCTGATACGGCAGTGTGATGAGATTTAAAGCATTTATGTGCTTGTGTTAACCCTTTCAAGACCGCCACATTTCAATGTTATCGACATCACAGTACAGTCGGGTTGCCAATGGTGACGAAAAGCAGGAATAACGATCTTCGATCAGACTATCAATTGATGATCATGGTGATAGTACCACATGGGCAAGCATGCTCGTCTTGTGACTGTCTACAGCGACGTAGCAATGGTTGCTTTGCAAAATTGTTATTTTTCTTTATACATGATATGGGAGTTTTGAATTAAAAAACATATTCATCAGATTGCTTATTAAGTGATCATTTGTAGGAGAAGAGAAATGCCAACATTGTTCGCATAATATGTGTGTATTGTATGAAAAATATATGATGTGAAAGTTTCTGTTTCGCATTGCTTGTAATGTGTAAATTGACATCGAAAGCTATGTGCGTGTAAATACAGTACTTATTTTGTTGACATTGCACTTGTACAATAACTGTAATATTGACAGTACTCTACATTGTACGTGTACAATGTATTTAACTCATTATAATACTTGGTGAGATTATTGATTTCATTTTGTTAATTTTTGTTGTGAATCCTCAGGAAATTGTTACAAATTATGTAATTATGAGGTTAGGCAGTCTCTTATTATTACCACTTCACTTCCCTTTAAGAGAGATCCCATAATTGCATCAATACAGTCCCACAGCTTGATTTCCCTGTTGGGAGATCACCGTGCCCTCCAAGAAGTTCAGATTGTTGTTTCGTGTGACGTGAGTTTGTCTTGATTTGCTCCTGCGGCCCATGGCGCACACCTGCACATTCCCCGCCCAGAACAGGTCGACTGTGAAATTTCAATCTTATCTGGGGGAATGTCGGGGATAAGTAATTTGAACTTTAAAGGGTTGAATCACAGTGAGCTACGTGTAGCTGCTTGTTTACCGAGTCATATTTTGCTTGAGTATTTGATTCTGCAGATATTGATTTTAGTCCCCCCGTCTTCATTATCATTTTACTTTGTTGTTATACATGTAGTTTATGACCCAAATCCTTGTTTTCTTCCTAATTGTGTTGACAAGTGGCTTAAAGTTGTTATACACATTATAAAAAGGAACATGCTGCAGCTCCTGAACATTGTTCAAAATATGAACAGTATCATAATTTACACACATGTATTGTATAATTGATCTGTAAACCCACAATAAAGAAACAGAATTTGCTCACGCTGTAGCATAGATATTTGAGCAAAACACTTTTACTATAATGTGCACCCCGCTATGTAGACATTACCTCTGCACATGCTGCATGGTATCTTGTTTCATGATGTTGCGAAAGAAAAGTAGCTTTTGATATGTATTTGAAAGTTTCTCTGTACAATAATTGTATATTTCCTTTGATTTTGTGGGGGTGATGATCAATTGAGAACCGAATGAAATGCTTGAATATTTCCCCCCGGCGTGTTTGATTGTTTCCCCCGACGTGTTTGATTGTAAATAGGGTAGTGGCCTCGAAGTGTGACAATTGCATGATTATAATGATAGGATCTAAAAAAGACTTTTGGCTCAACAAATAGCTCACAACCCACACACCCACCTACTGTACCAACCCACATCCCATGTATGCTCTTTTCTTCCTGACATTCTTCAGACTTTGATTGAAATCCTTTTTTTTTTTGTATAAAAGTCAGAAAAATATACTTCAATAAATTTATATAATTTGTATTCTAATGGTAATGTTTCTTCATGAGTACAGTTGCTTAATAGAAGCTTCCAAAACATGCCATAATCTACGTTGTAATATTTAGACTCTGTTTAAAGAGAGGTACCGCCTCCTAAAAGACAATTGAATGAAATCAATCTTATAATGAATAAATCATTCTCAATCTGCTTCACCGTATCTGGAATGAAAATACTGATATTAAGAAGCAATCATTTTGCCTCTTTGATGTGCACTATAAAAAAGCCATTGCTATCAGTGCTAAAGTTAGGAAAACTTTTGTATTATATAATCATCTACAGTGTATACTCTCATACTGTACGTATGCAAAGATATACTAAGTACTATACAACCTTACATTGGCACAATCTTCCCATGATCAGCATTTATATGATGTGCTCCTTATATATACCATGTTAATAGGGAAGCAATTTGTAGATTGCAAAATATCTGCCCCCCACAATCTGTGTAACAGGACATTCCATTAGACCAACTACATTACTGTAGTGCGGCTTAATATGGGCTGTCAAGCCATCTTTTACAGTATGGAAAATGAAAGCAGACAGAATTTATTTTCATCATGATCAGTTGATAGTGACACTGGTGGCATAAACATGTTTGCGTCCCAGTGTATTCAGACTAATTTGATGCAACGATTCATATCAATTTGGCAATTTCTGGTGCAAAGGCCAAACAGGCGTGTAAGCCTTGCTTAATGCCCATTTGCTATTTGATAGAACTTCACCTTGTAATGTACATTATGTATGATTTGGGGTATGCTTGTTGGATTAGATTTGTACGGAATGCACTGATTAAGTCATATCTCCTTAATATGAGACAAAACTATCAAATTTAAAACTTATCAGCAGTAAAGCAGTCTGTCGGTATTTAAGGCGCATAAACATGAGGCTGAAATTACTGGTTTCATGTACACTTAATGCGTATAGTTTGGCGCAATCTATTTAAAGTGATGGGAAATATGACTGCAACTGCGTGCAGATTTCATCAAGATTGACACGCACACAGTACACCCGAGGCCTGTGTTCAGAATGCACACTAGCTCTGTGCACATGAGACATAATTATGTGGCAGAAATGATTCAGCATTTTTTTGCTGTCTCCGCACCCATCATACGTCTCATCTTACCAACTGATTTTCCCCCAAACGTGACGTTTTATGAGTGTCTTTAATCGTTGTGGAAATATTATATTTAGACTACTCAAATCTATTTCGTACTATGGGGGGGGGGGGGGAGAAAAGAAAATGAGCTGATGAGCAATTCAGAATAAAATGTCTGTTTTCATGAGAAACCTGAACTGAAGGGGGATTTTGAATCTAGTGTTTACGGTAAGCGGGGAATATTCTCCCTAATTTGATCATACAATAATAGGCCCTTGTAGCCTAATCTCGATCCGGTAACTTCATCCACTTCCAATCAGTACAGTGGACTGGGCTTATTTTCGTCCATGGGAGGAACATTGTAATTGACTATATACTCTGCATCCATGTGATAGGAAAATACATTTATTTGGAGTGACTGTGTGTCACCCAATAGAGGTATTAAATCAAATCATGGAGGTGGAAACCCAAGAGATTTAGTGCTGTACAGTGTCAGTGAGCTTTATACCCATATATCCTTCGGAATTGCATTGCTTATTAAATAGCTGTCATTATGAGTGTTATTGCTGTTATTCTTCTAGGTTTTTCCTTGTTATTGTTTTTTATATACTTCTATCTTTTTTGAATTGATAATGGCTACATATGTACAGTCTACATTATATTAAAGCACTCATAAGTTTCTGTATGTTAAATGACAAAGATGTTGAATTTTTCCACTAATAAATTATATTCGTTTCTGGTCAGTTTTCTTATGTTTGCATTATCATTTCTATTAAAACTATTATTTCATTCTTTTTGTTATAATCATAGCAGTTTAGGATATTTTATCAGAGTATATATAAATTTAATGTAAAGGAGAATCTTTTCCCATCTATTTTATTCATTTATTTGTTTATTAATCTTCTTTTCTTGGGGGGGAGGGGGGCTTCTTTGTTTTTTAAAATCAAATCTGAATTTGAATTACATGTTTATTGAACTGTAACATTTTTGTTTTGTTTTGTCCCGAGTGATCATTTCTGATAGATCTGAACATGCCTTGAATTGATTCTGTTATGAATCGTAATCCCTTGCTCTCGTGATAAAAAACATGCCCCGCAATATGATGTTAACCAAAGAAGGTCATCTTTCTCACTCATACAGTGTATCATGCATTTTGCAGACTTTGCTGTGGAAGGAATATTGGTATTGGGATACATTACATATGAAGTGTTCCATGACATTTGCTCCTGCTACAATACTGCTCCCATGAAATATCTGCATGCTATTCAAAGCCAAACATAAATTTTACCCACAGACATAACCATAATCCTCGAATCAAACTGAACCTAGAACTCTATCGTAACCCTACCCTGACTCCTAGGAGAAAATAAGACCGGAGCAATTGTTGCAGGAGCAAAAAATGTGTCACTGAAGCAATGTATAGTGTAGTTTGAACTGCTGGAAGCAGTATCAACAATGCTTAATATAAATGATTCTAATGAAGATTTGTTCTCTCATGCTCTGTTTTGTAATGCAGCACTTTTTCCGCCTGACAAATCTCCGCATTCTGGGACTCAGCGACAATGAGCTGGGACGACTTCCGGCCGAGATCGGCAACTTCATGCACCTTATGGAGCTGGATGTTAGCCGCAATGGTGAGTACGCCACCTGTACCGTAGGATGGGGGCACACTGTGTGTAACAGGCAGATTAACTAAATTTCGGAAGGTTCCTAGTTATTTTCCCCCCTGAATGCAGTAATTAGTAGTCCGGGTGCGTCTTTTTCCGCTGACTACATTAAAAACTTTGAATCCAGGAGTCCATTTCATGAAAGTCTTATGAGAGACTCTTGACTGACCATTATTGATTTGTTTTTAACTGAATTAGTGCACGCACTATGCTCTATCATACAGTACACTTGGAGCACGCACAGCGAGTCACCACTCGACTGACCTGCTCGCTGCTTGACCGCGAGCAGAAAATGACGGACAGTTTCTTCTGCTGCTGCTACTTTCATGACTTAATACTGCTAAAGTACTAGGCACATGTTGTATTGGAATACAAACAAACTTTCTTCGATAGCGATAAGTGATGGTGTTGCATCGCAATGCAACCAATAGGGCTTCTTCAAGTAAGTGTTATGACAGTTGTTGAAACTGTGACATTGCTAAACAGATGTTAGTTTTGGGTTTGCGTATGCGTGATTTCATGGGTTTGTTGGAGAGAAAAGGGTGACTTCAAAATTATTTGCTTACCCGATTCGGGCAAGCATTTCCCCCCTCTTGTTCCAAAATGCTCGCCCGACTTTGATTTTCACTTGCCCGGGGCAATCGGGCAAGCGCTTTTGTCGCACCCTGTAGTAGTCCACCTTACCTGTAGCCAGGAAGGTGTTATCTGTCTGTTTAAAGGTTGTTATAGGCTACAGTATATCCTAGGATGGCAGTTTATGCAATAATATAAACATTAGATCTGCTTTATTAACATCACTTGAATTGATATAAGTATCGGCGGGGCTGATTTTTATTCAGTCAGTCCCCATTTATTATTTTCCCCCCAAAACAACAACAACAACAACAATTTATGCAAGGGGCAGCATGTAAAGATTCATTTGCTAGAACCGAGGGCTGACAACTTGTAAAACAGCCACTCAATCTCCAATGGAAGGCTTTTCGTTTGCTCCGCCTGAAAGTTAGTGGGGGGGGGGGGGTGGGGGGAGAGAAGGAATCTTTGAAAAGAATTCGGCTCTCGCTTTTGGTTTGTGAGGAAATTGAATCACAAGCCCAGAAGCCCAGTGGAAAACTGGAAATGTGTGCAAACTGTAGTTTTATTGTGACAGGCAAGACTTAATAAGGATTGTCAGCTACCCCCTATGGGGACGGGTTGATCTATGATCTAGCCAAGCTTCGCGGGGGAATAAAGAAACAGGTACACTTTAGTTATGAGTCACATATGAAAAGAAAATAAAAGAGAGAAAACATTTTGGTCTCTAGCTGTCACCTAGAGAAAGTGTTTTTGTTTTCAAGAGCAAATTACAAAACTCACCCTTTTCAGCTGTGAGTGTATGCAAGGATATTTTTGATATCGTGAGTCACTGGGTGATAAGTTGCATTTTGAAATTGGGAAAGGAATGTTTAGATTCCTTTATTTCATGTCTCCTTAACAGTGAACTTCAGGCCTATAAAAATACCACCATGTTTTGAGTTGGCCAGTTGACGTACAAAACATCACTCAAAACAATTTTATATTGCACAAATTATTCCTCATTGAGACATCACATACAGCCCCTTTCAGCTTTTTTTTTTTCTATGCAAAAGGGAAAAATGAGATTTGAGGGTAATTGAACGTTTTTTGAATTGCATGCATTTTTTTGTTTGTTTATTTTATTGTGTGTGTGTGTGTGTGTGTGTGTGGAGCAATGCTCGTTCAAGACTGCTTTTTTATTTACAATGCAAAAAAGAAGAAAAATAACCCTGAAGTAAAACTTGATGTGTTAGTGTGTTATTTCACTAAATTCTTTTCCTCACATTGAGATATCTTCCCATTAACATACAACACGTAATGGAGGTGTTACTCGTACTGTTGGCCTGTACATCTCGGGGTGCATTTATCAACTCTTTTCTTTTTTTTTCTGTTTTTTTTGTGTGTGCAAAAACAGGTTTTCAAATGGCTTTCAGGGAACTTTTAGAGATGTTAAAATGCAAAGCTGTTTTGAGTATGGGGTTTGGAAAGCCTTTTTGAAAACCACAAATTTGTGCTTTCCGAAGCAGCTTTCAGCCAGAACTAGTTTCTAGAAGCGAGATAAATGCAAAGCCATTTCAAAACAGCTTTGTACTGCACTATATGATGTGACCCCTTCTCCTCGAGTCAAATGGTGCAATGGAGCTGCACAGTGACATGGTCAGTTTTCGTGTTGGTGATAAGTTGATAAATGCAACTTTAGTTTGGAAGGCGTTTGTAAAGGGCTTTGGAAACGACTTTTGATAGTGGGTATGGAAAGTCGTTTCAACTTTAGGAAGGATGATAAACGCAGCTTCAGTGTTTAAAGACTGGATGAAAACCTTTATTAATTATGCATGATGACAAATGCGTAGCGAAAGCTGCCTAACTTACATGAAAGATTTGTTTGAGGTTTACCTTCACTTCTGACCGACGTACGTGGTGCATGTACAAGTAGCTACAGCGCACCCAACTGCACTTTTCAGATTTGGAAAAAGACTGAACATTGCTGTACCTCTGAAACGCTCTATACAGCATAATAAAAACAGGTTTTGAGTGTCATTGACCTTTATTACGGTGGTTGCCAGAGTCACTTGGGTGCTTGAAGAATGGCAAAGAAAAATGGGCAGCTTTGCAAGTACATGCATTTTAACAGTAAACATCTGATTGCTGTATGTCTCTGCGTCTGCATCCACTTCCGATACTTTCTTTCAGATTCTGTCTTGAATTGAGTCACACAAATTTTGTTGCCACGGATGGAAAAAACAATACAAAAACAGATCTCACCAAAGGTTGTTCAACTTCATGCTCAGACATGTTGGCCATGCTTGTGGTAAATTAATTTGTTTTCATTTATACTTTTTGTCAGTAGATATTGACTCTACTACATGGCAAATTTTTGTGACAATTTACCAAGAAATTTGTGAAGCAGTGTCATGAGAAATTATTGTGTCTGTTAGATTGAGACCCTCCTTAGTGTTAGCTGACTTTTTCTTAAAGGTAGTTTTGGCGCAAGAACTGCAGCAACCTCTCCCAGATATTTTGAGAAGGTTTTGATGGATTGGAATGCCATCTCCCCGTCTGAGGACCAGGAGTGTGAATTAATTTTTCGTCCCGTCGTCTCAAGTACAAACTTGGGAGATTACAGATTCAATCATTGATTGGAAGATTTCCCCCGTTTGCCGACGGGAATTCACCGTAAAGGATGACACTGATGATTCTTCCCTGCCCACCTTACCTCAGTCGACTCCCCCGCGGAAACCCAAGTTTACCGAAAAGTCATCGTTTGCGTGAACTGGGTGACGTATGAAGCCGGTATAAACAGGCTTCTGAGAATTTGGGGGTTCAAAATTTAGCCTACGCAAGTATGTTGGGTGTTTGCAAGTCTTTCGTTGTGAATACAATGTACATTCCTCTTGAGGTACCGATTGTGGTGGTGGTGGGTTACGCTTCAGCAGCAGCGGTGCATTATTTGTTTGTCCTGCTGCAGTTTCAATTTTGCCTTGCAATTTTTGTTGCCGAAATGTGACATCTTCCTGGAATATGATCAGACTGACAGGAAAGGGTAATTCCCAACAGAAATTTGCATGATATATGTCCAGTGTGGAAATGATGGCTTATTTAAAAATTGCAGTTTTGATCTTTTTAATGAGAGAGAAGAATGGAAAATATTCAACAGAAGTTTTGATTTTAATAGCAGGAACTTCCTCAAATGCTATTAAAGATAATACAAATGTAACAGGATTAATTAGCAGGGAGAATACATGTACACCACCTGTGAATAAAAAAGTTTGTGCACAAAGGCATATTTGTCTCTTTTACTGTATTCTGATGGACGACCATGGAAATGAAAATAATTTTTAACAGAATTAATAGTCTATGATGGATGTGACTTATGATGAATGTTTGTACTTCAATTACAGATTTTAGATAATTTCTATCAGTGTAAACATGGTAATTTGCGTACTTATAATCCTCATGATATTTGAACTCTTTAAATTACTCTGTTTTATGTGTTTAAGTTTGGATAGTAATTGTGTAATGTTCATTCACAATGTCAAGTTCTTGGTCCGTTCATTTCTATATTTCTGCTAATAATGTTTTCTGGGGAAAAATCCAAAAACAAATGGGCAAACAAACAATGGGTTTTACTCATGGCATGTTTTCTTTGATAAAAGAGTATATTGCATGTTGAACTGTGGTATTATAGAATTACTAGCTTAAAAATTGATAATGAAATTGAAGTCATGTATTGTGTTCAAGATGAAAGATTAAAAGAATTGTAAACCTTTTATATTTAGTTACAGTGATGTGTGTGACTTATGTTGTTTGGAATATTACTATGTACATGTACAGCTTTTACATACCTATAGCTGGAACTCATAATTTGGAACAACACTCTCTTATAAATATTAAACTGATGAGGTAAACAAACACCAATATGAACATGTGGGCCCTGTTTCATAAAGCTGTTCGTAAAGTTACGAACAACTTATGAGCGACTGGTGATCAGTTCTGATGTGCTATACATTATACTTATCAGAATTTCCATAATTCAGCACAAGTACTTATCACCAGTCTCTCGTAAGTTGTTCGTAACTTTACAAACAGCTTTATGAAACACCCCCCTGATATTTGTAATGCCTTGTTGGTAGTAATGGTTGTGCAGGATACTTGTAAAGGCAGAAATGCTAATTCCGACCCCTACCACCAACCACTCCATGCATGGCCATAACATCTTGGAGAGGTGCACCATGTGCGAGTGCTTTCTGCTGCGCTGCATGAAATATTCATCAGGTTATCGTGACTGTTGCACCTTCATGAAGTCAGTCATATTTTTCTCTGTAAACTGCAAGGAAAAGAAAACAATAAAAGAAAAAGAGGTGTGGATAATGTAGAAAGGAATGGCAGCCTGGGGCCACTAAAAATTGATGGTAGGCCACCATATGAAAACAAAGAAACAAAAGCTCTCCTTTGGTAATGCCATTGGGCATCTATATGAAGATTCAAAATAGATTGTTACATTTGGTTTTGTTTCAGACCACCACACTATACCTTTTCCGGGGCCCCAGAAAAAAAAAAAAAAAATAGTGTCCAGCCCTGTATTGGTAAGGAAAAAAGATGGGGAAGAATTCAACCCTTCAAGGACCTCAACTTAAACGAATAAAAATACAAAACAAAACAAAAGCCAAAAACAGAATATCATAATGAAAACAAACACCCAAACTGGAGTTGTTCCGCTCATTCTAGCAACGTACCAACTTTGTCCCATTTGCCGATCTATATTACAAGGAGAGAATGAACTGTCTCTCAGCTCTCAGAATTGAAATGAAACTTGCGATGAACCGACAGAGGAAAAGGAATCTTCGAAAAAATTGAGACCATTGATTCAAATGACAGTCTTGATAAATGACAGGTGTAAGTTTTCTTTGATATTAATGACTCTTTGAGCCTGAATGCTTACTGGATATGATCAATCGAAGGAAAAAAAAAATAAAGCAGTATGAAATCAGTAATGGGAGAGATATGAAACCCAAGGTGTGTGAATGAAGTCCACAGAAACTTTTGGTAGCTCTTTTCAAGACTTTTGCATATTATCTCAGTATGGTTTGTCAATATTTAGATGAAAGACATGAAATAACACAAGGTAAACTGAAAAGGAGAATCACGCTTGTGGTGTGGCTGCAAACTTTTGCCGCAGGGTGTATTGACACCATAATCGGGGCCTTGCCTAGCCAGGCATCTCACATTATTGAATTTCCAAATTTCATTACTCATTTTCTTTAGGGATGATTGATCACATTGCTTCTAGTCTTTCTCCAAGTGATTTCTTTTTCTTTTCTGGAGTATTTCATTCCTGAAAATGTCTGTCAAAGTTGGTAGCATCGTTGTGAGCATCATCATCTTTCTGGAAGAGACAGATTTTAGAAAAACAGCTTTGTAGATAAAGTATTTAATGTCTTTTTCATAAAAAATATATGGATGCTGATCTGTGTTATTGACTTCATTGACATTCCCACATCCCTTTTGGGAGTGCTATGTGAAGAAATAATGCGGGCCACACTGTGTTGGCTCAGTGTGAAGTGATAAATGATTCATTCACAGAGGCTTGAATGAGGCTAGAAAGA
Source organism: Diadema setosum (assembly GCF_964275005.1). NCBI lineage: Eukaryota > Metazoa > Echinodermata > Echinoidea > Diadematoida > Diadematidae > Diadema > Diadema setosum. The sequence continues at coordinate 26,191,408 of NC_092700.1, read as the reverse complement.
TGGGCAGTCAGACGTTCTATTCATTTAGGGGATCATGTACATAAATACTTTATTGGATTTACCTCTTTAACTTCCAGGGGTTTATAGTCTCTGAATCTAGGCCATGAAATGAATACAGAGAGAAGGGAGAAAGGGGGGGGGGGGTGGGATATGAAGGGGGATATGGGGGGGGGGAGGGGGGCAATAGCGATGAAGAGAAAGAGACAACATGCACACCCCCTACAACACAGATCATCACAGCCGTAGGTTTTGCCAGTACACCTTTGACATTTTATGACACCGAAAAATTAGGCCGAATGTCTTCGATCTGGTCTTTACCATTTCGAGAAGGGCTGGTGGAAGATGTGTGAGCACTGGGTGGAACGTGGGCACGCTTGTCTATTATTGACCTAATTAAGACCTAAAGTGACACGATACACACATATAAATATGTATGTAGTGCAAGATGTACCACATGAATGGTTAATCGAGGGGCGATTTTGCAAACATCGCACAGGCAGGCATCCCTTTTTTTTTCCCCAGTGTGTATGAGTGCAGTGGCAGTAGTGTTTGTTTGTTTGTTGTTGTTGTTTTTTTGTCAGTGGTGGGAAGCATGATAGAGAAGTAATGAATTTCTTCATGAAGTGTAGTAATGTATTTACAACTTCATTGGATCTACAGGCAAATGCAGAAACAAAATGGCAGTCCGCAAGCGTTTCAGAATTCTGTCACATTCATCTGCCCCATATATGGCCCAATGCCTTTCCCCCTAAATGTTAGTACTGTTACGTATTTTAAAGTCAAACCAGTTAAGATTTTTGGTTACAGTCAACTTTTGAAAGAAAAGATGCTCAACTTTAAGATAGTATTGCATAATTCATCAGGGCTGGCTAGTCTTAGCCCACCAAAATAAATGATGAAGTCATAAAGAAACAGGAGTATTTTTGGAAACAGGAGCTTTGTTGGTAAGTTTCCCCATTACTATGTGGAACAAAATCTGAATTTGTTATCAAAATCCTTTATTTTTTTTTCTTTGGTGGTGTTGGTAGAGCTTAGATGATGTAGGAGACATTCCAAGTGAAAATGTGTCCCACAGTAACCTACCCTGTAGGTTTCCAGACAAATTGATGCAGTCCCTAAGATGAAACAGCTGACGGGTGTGGCCCTTAAAAACTGTCTGTCACTGTTTTGGTGACATGAAAATGGTCTTTTAATAGTCCTGAATTTTTTAGATTATTGAACAAGATGGATATAGGACCTACTGTGTTACTGTACAGGTGTGTGTGGTAGACAATATTCATAATCTCTCTCTTTCTCTCTCAAATAAAGTGTCTTCAAGAATAAGGAATATCTACATTGCCAAGGAGGGTAATACTGCAGCAAAAAAGGGTAGGAGGGGTATCATACTTTCTCCAGAAACAGCTGGTATTCATCACCAAGAAAAGTGCAATTTTCTTTTCTCTCCATCTACTTTTCCTCAGCCTCAGCTCTGTTCTGTGGACAGAATTGAAAGGGCCAGAGAGGAAGAGAGATGGAAAGAGAGAGAGAGAGAGAGAGAGAAAAAAAAAAAAAAAAGAAGAAGTGATTTATGCTACATTCCTGACGATGATGTCACATTTATTGGGTTTTTGAGGTGAGGAGTTTACTCAGGGGTCAAGAAGTGGAGGACGTACTCTTTTCCACGAGCTTTAACCCCTTGAACACTTCCACTGTGATATGCCATTAACCCTGTTCACAAACGTGCAGCCAGTGGTAGTGGTATAGACTTGCAACATCTTTGTTGAGATCATGTATGAAACCCTTTTCTCATACCCCAAAGTGTACAAAGTTTGCTCAAATTCTTGATATATATAGGCCTATACTTTATATGAGGGCTTCTTTTCATGAATTAAAGGTAAATTGTAGACCTGTTCTGAGGAGCAATTTTGTATGAGTGACCCAATTGTATGATGCAATTACTTTCGTAACTAAAATGTTACAAGATATTTTCTTGGAGAAACTTCACTTCATATTCATCTAAAGTGAAATAGATGGATTTCTAGCGTATGAATATGAAGAATATTTTGGCATTTTAGTGTTGGATGACTTGATGGGCAATGCCCTATGTGAATTGAATGACTGCATAATGTAGGTATGTGGGACTGGATTGTATGGATTATTTTTTCCCCCCCCATGCTAATCACATTCCACCCAACCCACCCTGTCTGAGTTATTTGATGACTAGAATATACATGGGTTCTGAAATGACTTATTTATGGAAATCCTCAATGTGTGCATTGTCATAATTTCTTTATGATTTGCTTCATTGGGATAAATGAAAAGCTTATTCAGAAAAATGCTTCCTCGTGATAGTTTGTAGTGGTTTTTTAGACATCATCACAGGGCATAACATTGTACATCAGGGCGCGACACTAACTTTACTCTCTGGTGGCTGGTTTGGGCCACTAATTTTGATAGCCTGAAATAGAAATGTGGTGGCCCGAAATAAATGGGAATATTAACAATCCATTTTAAATCTTAAAGGGATAGTATAGTTTTGGTTGAGACCCAATTTCAGGTTTCTAACATTTTTTGGTTAGATAATGAGAAGCCTCTTATAAAATATGAGAGAGCATGTAATTCTATGAGGAATTCAACGTTTATTTCATGAAAATTGGTTCTGAAATGGCTGAGATATCCAAAAAAGGGCGATTCTAATAAAGTGTGGGACCCACACTTTATTACGATCGCTTTGTTTTACTTTGTTTTTGGATGTCTCAGTCATTCCAAACCCGATTTTCACCAAATAATCTTTGAATTCCTCTTAAAATGGTATGTTCTGTACTCTATCATAAGTGTTTTCTTGGTATCTCGCAAAAAGTTAAAAGCCCAATTCTCATCTCCACTAATACTGTATCATCCCTTTAAGTGCCAATCAGACCACCAAAAGAAAAATTTGGTGGCCTGACAGTGAATTTTGGTGGCCCTGGGCCACTGGACCACTGCTAATGCCGAGCCCTATACATTATAGACTGTACATGTATGACAAGTCATTAAGTTTGAGACAACATCCAAGAATTTACAACAGCCATCAGAATTTGGGAGATTTATTAACTTTCCACAAAATTGTCCTCCATCATTTTCTCTCTGACATCACTCTATATGGAGTTAAAGGTCCAGTTTACCTTTGGGAGCAGTGATTTCAAAAATGTTCAAGATATCACATTTGATGCATATGTGTAGGTCTGTTGTATCGCAAAACATCCTACCATATAAGCTTTTTGCAATAAAGCCTAAAATATGAGGAGATATCAGCATTTTTCTCAATAAACCATAACTGTATACGGTTTAGTCTGGAAGCATTCTTATTATAACTATTGTTCACATTTTGTGTATTCAACAATACTTAACATCGATTATACGGGTTCAAATTTTTACAGTGGTTGTTTCTATCCCTACCTCACATTTTAGAACTATTTTAAAGCACTAATGTTGGGTTTTTGTTTCATCTGCAAATGGTAAATTATGCCTTTTGTTACGACCAAAATCACTCTGAGAATGGTCGCACAAAAGAAACAATCAACTAATGTTCAGGCGGTTTATTAACAGTGATATTGTGGGTACAGACTGGTAATCGGTTTTCACATCAGTACAATAATGATCAAGAGAAACAATTATAAATCAGTAATACAATCACTTACACGCATTACAGCCCAAATCGTAATCACGATGTTATATAGTCCCTTGGTGATGTCTAACTACGATGTTCGATGCACGGATGAATGGTCCTTGATGCACCGATGAATGATTCCTCCGACGTAAATCCAGAGGCACGGGTTGCAATAATCCACGTTATAGATCCAGGGTAAATTCCACGATAAACAAGGTGTATGTCCACGGCGAAACGTGCAAAATCCAAACGTTATGACGACCACGTCCAGTTGATGCGTTGAATGAGGATTCACTTTATAATGTCCAGCAAGGAATCCAGCCCGTCACAGCTGTGCCGTAATAATGTCCATTGACACTAAAATATGGAGTCTATCTCCAATGTAGGCAAATTAATTCTCTGCAGGCAAAATGTCTCCCAGGCCTTATCTCCACAAACACAGGTTGTATAGCAGGTCAGCAGGTAACACAGGACTGACTATAACAAGTCGCTTCAGAGCCAAAAGTGACGTAACTCTCAGAGCAGAGGTGTTGGGTACTCTGCCTACCTCAGAATTTCTCCTGCTTATATACTATCCATTCACCCCTTTCTAGTACATTCTGTAATTTTCTCCAACCTGGGGCCACATACCTGAACATACTAGCAAGTCCAAATTCCAGGAATCCTGGATGACTCACTGCCTAATATGTGCATAACATCATTGCCAAAATTAACAACCAATCACATTGGGTTACAAGGGCAGTGCCTCACTCAGCCAGCACTTCCTAGAATTTTCTGGAATGGGTTAAATCCTTCTAGATTGAGTGAGCTATAATATATTTCCTGTCACATGCATACATGTACTGTAGCTACATTGTATACCACATAGAAAATTCTCCACTGATCTGGTCAGCCTGTATGTACTATATCTATATCATATAGAATGTTCTCCATTAATCTGGTCACCCTGTGTACATACACATTAAACAACCATGCATACAGCCTTGATACATGTACATAACTACTTGTGTGTACATTTGTGACACCATCCCCCATGGGAAAAAGAAAGCCTTGCCGTAGCAAGGGTTTCTTTTACCTTCACAATTTCTCATTGTTATTTACAACGAATGTGAGGTAAAATCCAACTCAAACAACCATAATCACATACTATCACATGCCTTTTGAAAAGCTGCATTGATTCCATGTTCTCTTTTCATGGATACCAGTTACATTGATATTGCTTGGATTCTCGGAGCTTATACAATCATGTCAAACTGTTTTGCATACATTAATGGATATGCTAAACACATACAATGTACACTGTAAGTGATATGCGGTGAAAACTTTTCACCTTTGATACTCTCTTCATGTTACACTCTTGACAAAGCGTCAGCAATTACATTATTTTTGCCTGCCACATGTTTGATTTTGAGAGCATATGGCTGCGTCATCATGCTCCATCTGAACAGTCTATTGTTCTTCATTTTGAACCGGTCTAAAAAGACCAAGGGGTTGTGGTCAGTATAGACCGTGATCTCCCCTTTGCTATTTGTCAAGTACACTTCATATTGCTGGAGGGCAAGGATGAGACTGAGAGCCTCCTTCTCGATAGTTGAGTATTTCTTTTGGTATGCGTTCAACTTTTTGGAAAAGTAGCTAACCGGTCGTTCAGTGCCTTCTTCATCTTCTTGGAGCAAAACCGCTCCCACTCCTACATCACTAGCATCGATTGCCACTTTGAATGGCTTGTGGAAGTCAGGAGCTGCCAGAACAGGCTCATTAGCAAGGACTGCTTTTAGTTTCTCGAAGGCTCTTTGACACTCATCAGTCCAGGTGTACTTTGCCTTGCCCTTCAGCAGGTTTGTTAGGGGGGTGACTACAGTGCTGAAATTCGGTACAAATTTCCTGTAGAAACCAGCCATGCCCAGAAATCTGAGCAACTCCTTCTTGGATTGGGGAATGGGAAAGCCTAGTATAGCTTCTACCTTGGCTTCTCTTGGCAATACCTGTCCTTGACCGACTACATGCCCGAGATACACCACTTTGGCCTTTGCAAATTCACTCTTTGCCAGATTAATCACCAATCCGGCCTCCTTGAGTCGATCAAAAAGTTGCCGCAAGTGTGTAATGTGCTCTTCCCACGTGTCACTATACACTAGGATGTCATCAATGTATACTACACAGTTGTCAAGTCCGGCAATGATTTGGTTTGTTAGCCGTTGGAAGGTGGCCGGAGCATTTTTCATGCCGAATGGCATTACTTTGCATTGGAACAAGCCATCTGGTGTAGCAAAGGCAGAAATCTCCCTGGCTTTGTCGGTCAAGGGCACTTGCCAGTATCCCTTTAGAAGGTCTATTTTACTGACATATGCAGAATTTCCGACCCTGTCAATGCAGTCTTCTAGTCTGGGAATGGGGAAAGAATCTGTTTTCGTCACGGCATTCACCTTTCTGTAGTCTATACAGAATCTTTGAGACCCATCCGGTTTGGGCACCATGACGATTGGGGAGCTCCAACTGCTTTTACTCGGTTCTATTATGTCATTGTCTAGCATGTATTGAACCTCTTCCCTTACTTTTTGCAGTTTGCTCGGGTTTAACCTGTAAGGGTTTTGCTTGATAGGGTCAGCATCTCCTACATCAACATCATGGACAGCCAGAGGGGTGCAACCTGGTTTGTCTTTACACACTTCTTTGTACTCATGTAACAGACTAGTCACATCTTTCCTCTGATTTTCAGGTAGGTAGTTCAGTGCCTCATCTACTTTCCCTAACATCCCTGAGTTAGACAACCTGGCACTAGAGGGCTCACTTCCATTCTCATCTTGAGCTTCTCCCTCTTCATCTACTTCTTCTTCTATCACCTGAGCTACGCCTACCGGCTGACTAGCCTTTCTCTCATAGTACTCTTTCAGCATGTTTACATGACACACCCTCTGATCTTTTCGTCTGTCTGGCGTACTGATCACATAGTTCACATCATTGAGTTTCTTTTTGACACAGTATGGGCCACTGAACTTGGCTTTCAGTGGTTCACCTTGTATGGGCAGCAGTACAAGAACTTTGTCACCTGGTTTGAAGGTTCGAGCTTTGGCATTTTTGTCTGCCTTTCTCTTCATTGAGTCTTGTGACACTTTCAAGTGTTCCCTAGCTACCTCACAAGCCTTTGAAAGCCTTTCACGAAACTTTGACACATAGTCAAGTAGGTGGACCTCATCATCCTCAGTCATGAATTTCTCTTTGATGAGCTTCAGTGGGCCCCTAACTTCATGACCATACACCAACTCAAATGGGCTGAAACCCGTCGACTCATTTGGGGAGTCCCTCGTTGCGAACAGCAGGAAAGAGATGCCCTTATCCCAATCCTCCGGATACTCCTCACAAAATGCCCTAATCATTGTCTTTAGGGTCTGGTGGTAGCGCTCCAATGCACCTTGGGATTGGGGATGATAAGCTGACGACTTCAGCTGCTTCACACCCAAACGATACATCACCTCTTGAAATATGCCTGACATGAAATTTGACCCTTGGTCAGACTGCACTTCCTTGGGCAACCCATACCTAGTGAAAAACTGCACTAGAGCATCTACCACAGTCTTGGCAGTGATATTTCGCAATGGGATAGCCTCTGGAAACCGTGTAGACATATCCATGATTGTCAAGAGGTACTTATGACCTGACCTAGTCCTAGGCAAAGGTCCAACACAGTCAACTAGAACCCGACTGAATGGTTCTTCAAACGCAGGTATCGGAATCAATGGCGCCGGCTTCACTGAATGCTGTGGTTTACCAGCCACTTGACATGTGTGACAAGTCTTGCAAAACTCAGCCACATCCACATTCAACCCTGGCCAATAGAAATGCCTCATGATCCGATCCTTTGTCTTTCTGACGCCTAAATGGCCGCCAACTGGTAACTCATGAGCAATCCTCAAGATCTCACCGCGGTAACTAGGAGGGACAACAACTTGACGGACCACCGTCCAATCCTCATCAGCTGGCCTATGGGGAGGTCTCCACTTCCTCATCAAAATGCCATCTTTGACATAATAGCACTCAGGGACCTTTTCAGCCTCAGCCTCAGAACACGCCGTCTGAAACAAGCCTTTCAACTCAGAGTCTGCCTGCTGTGCTTCAACCAAGGAAGACTTGCTAAACAGCCCATCACTGTTAGCCTCGGAGCCTAATACAGCAACCCCATCATTCAAATCCTTGAAAAAGGTTTCTGCCAACCAAACACCGGAATTCTCCTCCACATCAACAGAATCCGCATCATCTTGAACAGCTCTACGAGCCTGAGACCTAGTCACAACACAATCTGGGAAAATCCCAGGAAACTCCTCCTGCAACTGCTCAGTTTCAGCAACCACCACTGGTTTATCCGAAACAACTGGAGACGCAACCACCTTGTCCCCAGCCAAGTCATTCCCCAACAAAAAGTCAATGCCTACCATGGGCAACTCAGGAACAACTCCAACAGTGACAGGACCAGAAACTAGGTCACACTTCAAATCCACTCTATACAGTGGTACTGACATATAACTGCCATCAACAGTCTGAATCAAGACTTTTGCATTCACTGCACTATCTGGTGGAAAAGTCATACCACCATCCACCATCAACGACTGAGAGGCCCCCGTATCCCGCAGGATGACCACTGGTTTACCTGCCTCACCAGAAGTACATGGGGTCACCTCACCATCAAAACAAAAAGCTACGATAGCTCTCATCCACCTGCTTAGTCCTATCTTTGAATTTGGGAGATCGACTTTCAATGGCCTGTGCTTCACTGAACGAGACACTATTTTCGGGTAGGACACTTTTTGACATGACAAATCCCATGTCCTTCTTTGTTTTGTTTTGCAACTTCCAACACTGTGACTTTACATGCCCTGTCTTGTTACAGTGAAAACATTTGATGACATTTGCACTTGTACTGGACCCTTTGTCAGATTGAGGCTTTGGTGCCGATGAAGTTTCAGAACTCGTGCCTTTTTCAGAACCAGCATTCTTTGGATTGCTCGACTGATTTTTGTCTCTCTTATTTCCAGAGAAATTCCTGAAAGGTGGTCTGTTGTCATTTCTGTGGGTCAGCTCATACTCATCAGCCATCAAGGCTGCTTTATGCAAACTTGTCACTTTGTGATCATCCAAATGTGACCGCACACTGAAAGCAACACTCTTTTTGAATTCTTCCAAAAGAACAACCTCACGTAGGTTATCAAAATCCTGATCCACTTTCAAGGATCTGTACCACCTATCAAACATCATTTCTTTTTCACGAGCAAACTCAACATGTGTCTGGCCTGGTTTGTGGTACGAATTTCTGAACTTGTGTCTGTATGCCTCTGGCACCAACTCATAAGCATTCAACACTGCCTTCTTGACTGTAGCATAGTCACGTGATTGCTCTTTTGAGAGAGATGAGTACACATCGGCTGCTTTGCCGACAAACACACTTTGAAGGAGCATGGGCCAAAATTCCTGTGGCCAGTTCAAACTGTCAGCCACCTTCTCAAATGACACAAAATATGCATCAACTCTGTTTTCTTCAAACTTTGGCACCAATCGAATGTTCCTAGCCAAATCAAATTCAGGGGGAGCCCTTTCACGATTTCCAACAGTCTGTGCATGAGTCAATTCCATCTCACGCAATTTCACTTGTTGCTCCATTTTCTTCTCTTCAATTTCAAGTTTCTTCATTTCAATTTCTCTTTCTCTTTCCCTTTCCTTCATTTCCATTTCTAATCTCATCTTCTCTTTCTCCATTTCCATTTCTCTTTGTTTTTCCCTTTCCTTCATTTCCATTTCTCTCTCCTTCATTTGCAATTTAGCAAGCTCAAGCCGTGTTTGGTCAGAAATTTGAGCTTGATCTGGAGAGTCAATTTCTTCTTTGAGCTCCATGTGACCAGCTACCAAGTCAAGAATCTCTGCCTTTCTTACACCTTGTGGGACATCTACATTCAAATGCTGTGCAATAGCAGTCAAATCACATTTGCGTAACCTTTGCAAATCTTTGAGGGACAAATCTGTCCTCTGAACAAATGCCTGAACATCCATTGTACTGATTGACATTGTCACATGTATTACACACAATATACAATGGAACAATCAACTCACTGGTATTTTGTCTGTACCAATATTCTGGATTCCGGAATGTTCCAAATTCTAAGTTTTGGCTTTAAATTCACTTCCCGGACAAGCCCCCAATTTTGTTACGACCAAAATCACTCTGAGAATGATCGCACAAAAGAAACAATCAACTAATGTTCAGGCGGTTTATTAACAGTGATATTGTGGGTACAGACTGGTAATCGGTTTTCACATCAGTACAATAATGATCAAGAGAAACAATTATAAATCAGTAATACAATCACTTACATGCATTACAGCCCAAATCGTAATCACGATGTTATATAGTCCCTTGGTGATGTCTAACTACGATGTTCGATGCACGGATGAATGGTCCTTGATGCACCGATGAATGATTCCTCCGACGTAAATCCAGAGGCACGGGTTGCAATAATCCACGTTATAGATCCAGGGTAAATTCCACGATAAACAAGGTGTATGTCCACGGCGAAACGTGCAAAATCCAAACGTTATGACGACCACGTCCAGTTGATGCGTTGAATGAGGATTCACTTTATAATGTCCAGCAAGGAATCCAGCCCGTCACAGCTGTGCCGTAATAATGTCCATTGACACTAAAATATGGAGTCTATCTCCAATGTAGGCAAATTAATTCTCTGCAGGCAAAATGTCTCCCAGGCCTTATCTCCACAAACACAGGTTGTATAGCAGGTCAGCAGGTAACACAGGACTGACTATAACAAGTCGCTTCAGAGCCAAAAGTGACGTAACTCTCAGAGCAGAGGTGTTGGGTACTCTGCCTACCTCAGAATTTCTCCTGCTTATATACTATCCATTCACCCCTTTCTAGTACATTCTGTAATTTTCTCCAACCTGGGGCCACATACCTGAACATACTAGCAAGTCCAAATTCCAGGAATCCTGGATGACTCACTGCCTAATATGTGCATAACATCATTGCCAAAATTAACAACCAATCACATTGGGTTACAAGGGCAGTGCCTCACTCAGCCAGCACTTCCTAGAATTTTCTGGAATGGGTTAAATCCTTCTAGATTGAGTGAGCTATAATATATTTCCTGTCACATGCATACATGTACTGTAGCTACATTGTATACCACATAGAAAATTCTCCACTGATCTGGTCAGCCTGTATGTACTATATCTATATCATATAGAATGTTCTCCATTAATCTGGTCACCCTGTGTACATACACATTAAACAACCATGCATACAGCCTTGATACATGTACATAACTACTTGTGTGTACATTTGTGACACTTTAATGTAGTGAATGAGTTGTTTGTTGACTTTGGTGTTTATGGTCTGTCAGACGCAATGATAGATTGATTGCAGAATACAATGTATGCGGACACAATGGCCCGAATTCACGAAGGTGGTACAAACAAAACCATGGTTTAAACCATGGACAAAAACCATGGAGCGCCAACTGTCGCACGGAATATTTCGTTACGAAATTGGTCATTTAGTCGATAAAATGACAGGTTTCGTTAACGAAATTATCATTCCGTGGACGAAATGTTCATTTAGTTACAAAATGTTGTCATTTTGTTACAAAATAATAATTTCATTGACGAAATGACTGATTTCGTGACGAAATATTCCATGCGACACTTGGCGCTCCATGGTTTTTGACCATGGTTTAAACCATGGTTTCATTTGTACCACCTTCCTGAATTCGGGCCATTGTGTTTCTGTGACCAGTGTTTTTAAACCCTGAAGTTTAAGGTGACATGACTATGATTCTCACATCTTCTGGAGACAGTGGATATGATGTTTCATACTTTGTTTGCTGTTTACTGCCTGCTGTGTGGGAGACCCATTTGAAAGTCTAATGTCTGAAAAGAGGCACACCCGCTGGTCGATGTGACGATCGCAAGCGTTGCGTGAATGCAGAATGCATAAAGACATGCAGAGAGAATAAAAATGCACTTCAATCATATGCAGTGCAGTACTATTGAATGTGGAAACCAAACCCAGTTTTCATGGCCAGTGTACTGTAGTGGTTGATCGTGTTTCTCACATTGCATTCACTTACAAAACACCTACGACCATGTATGGGACTACATGTTATAGGGTTTAAAGGGTGTGTACAGTTCTGGTTGAGGTGAGGATTTAGCTTTTAACGTTTTGCGAGATATTCAGAAACCACTCTATGAGATGTCAAAGAGCATGCAGTTCTAAGGAGTATCAAAAGTTTATTCGATGAAAATCGGTTTTGAAATGGCCGAGATATCCAAAAACAAGGTGAAACAAAGAGATCCTAATAAAGTTGTGGCATGTCGCCTTTTATTATTAGCACTTTTTTGGATATCTCAGCCATTTGAAAACCAATTTTCATCAAATAAACGTTGAATCCTTCTCAAAATTACATGCTCTTTCATATTTCATAAGAGGCTTTTCATTATCTCACTTTAAAGGAATGTTCAAAACATGAATCCCCACCTCAACCATAAACTGTACAGTCCCTTTAAATTACAATGATTAGAATGAAAATCAGAAAGAGTAGAGATTAACTTTTGTTGTCGCGCCCAAAGCTCCTTACAGCATGTAGTATTTACTCTGGTCTTTTTGAATTTGTGAGAGTAGAAGTATCACTGGATATAATCTTTCCATGTTGAATTTTTGGAATGTCCCACGTTGTCCAAGTTCCAATCTTAATTATACAGACACAAATTTGCATAAGTGGGACTAACCGTATCGTGAGCACACAGTGACAATTGAACATTATGCATGTGTAGCACATAGACCGAACTGTTCATGGTAATAAAAGGACAAACTGCCTAGATGTGTAGTTCGATGTCCATTTTTGAACATGTTGTGTAAAGAATGATGCATATTATCAGAAATTGCATCATTTTTGCAGAAGCACTCGCAGACTTGAAGACCCGGTAACATGGGGAGAGAAGGGTAGCCTGATCGAATCAATCTTGATTTGTCGCCCACTGGGGTACATTCGAAAACCATGACTAACGCAGCCTGCTTTTCAACAAATGTGTGCATCAAAGCACGTGTGTACACATCAGTAACATTCGATTCCGGAGTTTAGATTCTGTGGCTGAGTGCGTGCTTTCATAGATATCAGTGGGGGGGGGGGGAGATGAGGGGAAGATTTAAACCTTAGCCAAGGCCACAGGGTCATTAACACCCTGGAATTATGCATACATCCTCGAAAGAGAGAGAAAAAAATCCTGGATCAGGGTCCTGAACTCTATCACCACCAAAAACGGATGACCCATTTCAGACCCAGCTGAAAAGATCATACTTTTCTTTTCCGAGTAATATTGTCAACAGAGAAACAATCAATGGCAAAAGCACAACTTCCTCTTTTAAGGCTATTATTTCATCTCTCTCAGTGACTTACAAGAAACATTTTAGATACTTTGAGTTAAAAAAAAAATGGATAAAAATAAAGATGCAAATGTATGGGATATAATTGCCTCTGCTGCTGCTGTATGGCTACATAGCATAAGTCAAGGAAGGAAAGTCTGTTTCTTTGTTTTTTTTTTTTCCAATACTGTGCATGAATGAAAAGAGTTATTCTGTGAGAAAATTGTATTCACAGATCAGTGTTAATAGAAAGGTTTCTTGTCACAGCATACTGTGTTTTCATTCATCAGTCCTTTCATGTTCTGTCGTATGTTCGTCATTTTATGTGTTGGCTTGGTCTCGTGGGAGCCAGGGTCGGAGGCATGCATGGCTTGAGCTGACTACCCCTGGCTGTTCAGGGGAGTAATCGAGTGGATACTGTAGGCCTATTTAAAGGTGATCACGGCCCACAACCGCGCTCCGTAACAGAGTTATCGCTTTACGCTTATTGCTCATTTCACACGTCGCGCACGTCTGCGGTGAGTGCGCAGATGTGGCGCATTGATCACTGCGGCGGCCCGGTACATGTGCTGCAGCTTGGTGGATGCTGGCACCCGGCCAAGTCGCCTAACGATGGATAAAACAGGTTTTGTTGCCCGATTTAATTTATCGCCATCAATCCATAATCACAAATAAATTGCCGTCGGGCAATTAGGGTAGTAGGCTGAAGCAAGCAGAGGCATGCCATTATCTATGTATTACTGTGCAATGTGCGTTTTTTGCACCATATGCACCAGCATGGATATATACATGTGGGATTGTGACCGCCAGCACACAAGTATTTTTGCAGAGTAATGTTAAATTTTGAACAAAATTATACTCCCGTCCCATCGAATAATGCAAAATTATAAACAGTCAAAGTTCATTGCAGTCGGTCCAGCGTGAGAAGTGAATCATGCGGAAAGTTCAAATGGTAGTAGGTGCACTATCAGCTCTTTCCTTTTATCTCAGGCTGGTATACATGTACCTTTCATGCCAGCTTTCTCTCGGAAGGTTTACAAGCAACCCTTTAATTTCAAGCTGTTCAGTCCAGTGTGCACATGTGTAGCTCATGTCAAGCAAGGCACTAATATGCTTCCCCCCCCCCCTTCTTGCTGGAAAGAATGAATTGAGGCGTGGAAGGGGGGCTGTGATGGGCCTTTCATCACATACTGTCCTCTCTACCGTCGACCGGGCATCTTGTACCATCACGATTTAACAGGGAGCGGTGATAGATCGGTGTGCCGCTCACAACATATGCCACCTCCATCCTGTCTCCGTTACAGGCTAGAGATGGCTGCAAGATGTACGCACATTTGGCAGGGTGAGCGAAAAAGAGAGAAGGGGGGGGGGGGAGGGAAGGAGAGAAGAGAAAAGAAGAGAAACCATTTTCACTGTTTTGCATCCATGAAAGGTTAGCTGAATGAATAATTAATTGCACCCTCCTCTCCCCCACCCCCTCCCTTCTCTCTCATCTACAATGTAATTCGCAGTGAACGGTGGTGATCAATTTGTGATCTCCATAGGCACCCACCCCGTAGGGTTGGGCCCATTACTGCTGTCGTCCTCAGGGCTGTAATAGCTCCCTCGTGTTTGTACCCCGCAAAAATTTGCTGACACGATTGCGTATGAAAGGGACTGCCCGCACCACTTAGTCATGTTTTAAACGCAGACAGTGCAGTGCGTAATGTGTGACAAATTGATATGGAATTCACCCGAGAACTAGCCCATGAATAATTTTGCTGCTGATTGATCAGGACCAGTTGATAGCAGAGGCCAAAATAACAAGCTATTATACTTTTGAAACGTATCTTTAAGAGTTTGATTGGGCTAGTGGCATTTAAAAGCACATTTTACATGTACACATACATGCGCATAGACACACACGTGCACACATACTGTGTACGATGTACATCTTACACACACACACACACACACACACACACACACACACATTCTTTTCTTTTTCGCAGAATTGATAGGTCACTCTCCCTTAGATTAATGGTTAAAGATACTAAGATTAAAACTCCAGATACAGTGTATGCTTACCCTTCAATAACAATGCCTGTTCAGAGCTCTCACTAGGGCAGTTTTATGTGACCAGTGTTTTGTTTTGTATTGATGTTTTGCATGCGACTGTTTTTCCATGTTTTTTCAGTAGCGACATGCTCAGGCCCGCCACCACAACCTGCAATCTATAAATTCCTTCCACAAAATACAGTGCCAGCATTAATAGCTAGATGTCCTTTTGTAGTACCGGTATCCGACAGTTTAAAATTTAAAATGAAATTAAGGGTGGGAAAAGTTTTAATGGGTGCACACACGTAGTCCATCCCCCATTAGTGACTTTCACATCTACGGTAGATAGCACCGAGCCAAGCGCCGCGGGCGTGGACCAAACATTCGATTCGCGACGAGATAGCGCCAGTGGGCAAGAATGGGGGCGCGAAAGATAGCTTCAAGCGAGAAGTACTTTGATGTCTTTATTTATCTCTCTATCTCTTCTCTGATGCACTCCTTTGTGCCATTGGCGACAAACATTTTGTTGTCTCCTAGTTACCCCTTCCCCATCGTTGTCGATAAAGGTTAATAGAAAGGGAAAGAGTGGACAGGGATGTGAAAGAGGCCATAGCGTAGCAAGAGTTAAAGGTCAAAGTTGAACAGTATCGTCCAGTGTATGTTGTAGGTGATGCCTGGCTGCTGTTCGTGAAATTGAGCGCCTCGTGCCTGTAGTTTAGATCACAACACCCGATGTGTTTTCTAAGAATGTATGATTGATTTTGCTTGAGTGCAATCTAGCTCTGTTTCCTATCTAACTCTTGCAGTACTGGGATATAAAAAATGCTGTTGACATTCTGTGGAAATGAGAGATTTAAAGAGTTTGGTGTGATTCTGATACTACTGTAAAAGTGGATATTTTCGTGTGACTAATTTTTCGCGTTCGGCAGGGTTAGAAGAGTTTCGCGTGTTTTTAATTCTGCGGAATCAAGACACCAACTACTGGAACATATGGCAAGCAAATAATATTTGCATGTTTTTATTTTCGTGCTAGTTTCTGGTTGCACGAAATGCATGAAAATTTCAACACTGCGAAAATTTCCACTTTTACAGTACTTCCAAAAGATGAGGGGTCAAGATGGTACTGACTCTTAAGATCAAATAATTAAATTTTCTCTGGTTGCACGTCATGAAATAGTGAAGAAGCTTATGTGCCTGTGGTATGATGTTTGCAGGCGAGGAAATTTGGCAAAAAATCTTGAAATCTTTCCTCTTAGTCAGCCAGTCTGTTTTGAGAAATGTTTATTATTTACATATTTATTTCATTTTTTACAATTGATAATTTTCATGTATTTATTCTATGCTTGTATTGGTGAGATTTTTTTTTTTCTTTGTGGAATGATGTCATCAACATGTTCCATATATTTTGAAAGTCGATGAGTAGATCACATCACACTCTATATCTTGGCTTTTATCGATTAATTTATCTAGTGGATGAAGCTTTAATACATAGCTCCATCTGTATATTAAAGCCAGGACAGTTGAAATAGTTTATTGGAAACTGACAAACATTTTGACCGTCTAATACAAATTTGTTTGTTATTGTTGTTGTTGCTATTTGCATCAAAGAAAAATTATGATAATTTAGGGAAAATTTTGACAACTGTAGAACACAATGCCTGAAGTTGCATGTTTTGACCCAATTTGTTATGCCCGAGAAAAAAAAAGGAAAAAGTTTTGAACAAAGTTTTTGTGAGCAGAATTTGCATGGCCATAACCAGATGACTTGACTTTTCCCTCTTTTACAATTTTTCATTTGTTTATTTATTTGTTTGTCTGTTTGTTTGTCTTTTTGCTAGGATTGTATACTTAAGGCCCCTGCATCCATAACCCTCATGGTGACCCATCCACCAAATGCCAGATCCTACTCCTGACAAGAAGATGAGCTTGTGCTTGAGCTTGTTAGCTTCACATGGCGATTGACATTTTTCTTTGCTATCCTTTTCTTTCCCCCTTTTCTTTTTTGCCATTCTCTTTATCCCGCCATGGGTCAGTGCTGATCCTATCTCGGGGACCGCATGCGCGATCGTAGCGCGCTTTTCACCCCTCAGCGACTTCTCGTGATTTCCAAAGCAGGCATGCATGTCCTAGTCGTCAGAAATGATTAGATCGACACCCATCTCCAAAGAACAGAAAGAAAAAAATCAAGTCCTGTCTCCAAATATTCTAGTCTGAATTCGGCAATGATGTATTGAATGTGAAGGTTTCCTGTAGTCTTTTTGATCAGTGGCAATTAGCAAAATGGAAATGGGATTAGGATGTTCTCATTATTTTAGTCATGTGATCTTATAGAGAATCATAACCAGAGTACTAGGCTATAGAGAGAGAAATCTTGAGGTTATGAGAAAAAATCTTATAGATATGGTTAAAGTAAACAGGAATATTAGACATCATTTGATTGATCTTTTTACTGCCATGTTCAGTCAACAAGATAAATTCATTGACCTCCAAAAGGACGGATAAGCCCTTTCTAGCATTCGAAAGATCTAGAAGAAATCAAGAAACAATTGTACACATTATGGACACATCCTACCGTGTGGCACATGTGCCATTGAAAATTTGACACGCGCCTTTGTTATGAAGAGTGTTACCGTCAAATGCAGTTAGGGAGGTATTAAGTTTTCGTAGGCACGACTTTTGTTGCCTTCATGCCTGTTGTCTTGTATGGAATGTTAGTACCAGGTATATTTATACGATGCAGTAATAGTAAGCTGTTGGTATGGGAAAAATGATATCAATGCTGGTAATAGCAAGATCAGACCAATGCTATTGCCAAGATCGGATAGGATCAGAGAACTGATATCCAATTGTACAATCTTTCTTTCATGTTTGACATTCTACAATCCTGTAATGAGCAGTCTATATCAGCATGACAACATATTAGATTTCAAAGAATATTCTTTTAATTCTTTTTTTTTTTTTTGTAAGACTTCAAGGAGTATGAGACTGAAATAGGAGTGTTGACATTGTCTTACCATTAAACCACAACCTATGCTGGTGGGTGTGATTTTACATGGCCCTCGCAGAAGTTTCTTTGTGATGGTTCTGCTTCTTAATCTGGTAAAAAAGAAAAAAAAAAGGAAAAAAAAGAAAACCCCTCCCCCCCAAAAAAAAAAACCAAGACAAAAAACAAACAAACACCACCCTGATGATCGCTTTCATATTTCATCAGCTTTGATGTATCTCTTGTGAGGTATATTTGTTCTTGCCTTTGTTCTCGCATTATTTTTACTGGCCTTTGAAAGAATGTAACCTGTGGGCTCCCCTGTGCATTTACCTGGGTCGGTTGACCTGGAGAAAATATGGCATCAGTTTTCATGCTGTTGTTGTTGCTTTTTTTTTAAAAAAAGACATATATCTCCGTCCATGATTGCATACGATGCCAGCGGTATGAGAGCTCCCGATTGGAATACCGGGCACCAATTGGAAGAAGAAGAGAGAACTGATAAAAAGATGTCTGGAGTGTCGTGTAGCGAGTAATCTGGGTGGAAAGCAGGGTGGGATCTGTTCTTCAGCCTCCTTTTTTTTTTTTTTTTTTTTTTTGTTTGGCTTGTGTCTTTCTCTGTGCACCCCCCCCCCCCCAAACTGAGGTTTTCTCGATTCCACTGCGATTGGTTACTTTTGTGTTACGAAGGGTTAGACCTGTCACTCATTTGGACACAATCTGTTTGCCTGCAGTACTCGGGTACCCGCAGAAATGATCATCTCTGTCCGTGGCTTGCGTTGCCTCCTCCTCCCCTTCCCCCCCCCCCCCCGATTCAATTTCATTGATGTTTCAATGCAGTATTTGGGTATAATGCTAAATGCATAGTCACTCAGAATTTCAGGTATGATTGGTAATGGTATTGCAGCTTGTTAATTCTCAAAGAGTTTTACAATTGGATTGCGAGAAGTTGTAGTTGTTACCCAAGATCTGCAATCTTTTGGGGGGTGGAGGTGGTTAGGGGTAAGGTTGATCATGGAGGATAAATCTCTAATTAGCCTTATTGAACACTTATCTTAGTCTTAAATTGGCTGTTAGTGCAATATTTACTCTATGAATATTGCCAAAAGTTATGGTCATTACATGATAAAGATATGAATTTGAAATTTGAAAGAGTGTAAAGTTGCATCCTGTTTTTTTCCCCTCTGAAAAGGCTACTCAAACTGTATTATTAATATTATTATTGTTATTATTATCATTATTATTATTATTATTATTATTATTATTATTATTATTATTATTATTATTATTATTATTATTATTATTATTATTATTATCATTATCATTATTATTATTATTATTATTATTATCATTATTATCATTATTATTATTATCATTATTATTATTATTATCATTATTATTATTATTATTATTATTATTATTATTATTATTATTATTATTATTATCATCATTATTATTATCATTATTATCATCATCATATATGACTTGTATTGCTCCAAATCCACTCTGTAGAGTGCTCAAGGTGCATTGTACTATTCATATACTATTTATATAATATTGGATGGCCTTGAGATTAAATACAAGGAAATATTGGACGAGCTATGCACAAATATTGGACGAGTCGAAGACGAGTCCAATATTTTGCTTAGCAAGTCCAATATTTCCTTGTATTAATCGAAATAGGACATCCAATATTATCATTATTATCCTACAGAGGATTTTAGCAAATAATATTTTCACTTACCCTTTCTGTCTTTGAGTGCTGTATGGTCTCCTACTGTACTTGATCTTGACATGGGGTATGGTACACTCTTCAGTGCAAGTTAATCTACTTCATTCCCGGATAAAACAGTGATCTATGTATCCGTGGTAGCCATCATGTTACTGTTAGGCCGAGATCTAGCTAATTTAGACCAGAATATTAGATGTTCTTGTATCCGAGATCTGAGACGCAATTCACATCACATCTACCGTAGATCGTGAAAGATTTACCTCAGTAGTACTGTAGTCCTATGGCCTACTGTACTTAGTAACACATTATGCATGTAAATGCAAGCGGCGGCGGGCCGGCTACATTTTGTATATCGCGCGTGGCTATCTAGCAGTAGCGCTGAGCTGATCAATCGTCGCTTGCACTAAAAATGCAACTTGTTTTCATCAAACCTAAATTTAATTTCCTGGTATGAAAGTGATATTTTGAAAAATTGTATGCAAAACAATTTCAACTAATTGATATATGAAATTTGTTTGTATAAACACAGAATTTTAGAAGAAACGATATTTTAGTTAATTCGTGATTGACCAATCACAGACGTTTTTACTTCATATTTCAGGTCATCGCGTATATATCTCAGCCAATCACGGTGCAGTTTATAAAACTTTGGGGAATCCCCCTCTTGCCATCCAATATTTTACATATTGGTCCCCTCTGCAAAAAATATTGGTCGAGTTCAACAAACTTTCTAAGTGGGTCGGGGGTTATGAGTGTGTCGACAAAATAACACTTGTATTTGGGCTCTAAAAATCCTCTGTATGGATAATAATATATAATATCATACTATCATAGCATTTGCGTGCAAAGAGTCTTTTAGAGACTTTTTCCTCTATGTAATAAAACATTCTGTAGCACCATATATAGTGTGCCTCTACCATGAATCAGGCAGTTGGAAATGTAAACAAGATGAGTCACCTGCTCTTCAAAATTCATATTCTCTTAAAACTGAAAGCAGTTTTTACTGTACATATAGTTGTGCACAGTTTGGTGCCAGAGTCAAACTATCCAGTGGGGGTGTCAGAGGGGCTGCAAATGAAATCCACAGTCTGACAGCGGTGTCCATTGAATTTGTGTCCTGAATTGTCAAATCACTTTGACCACAGGTGTCAATCTGACTGGCAAAACCAAAATGTAGGTCAAAGGGGTGGGGGGGGGGGGGGGGGGGTGGATGATTGATAGTAAACACATTCAGGTCAGTAGGAATGAATGCATTATAAAGAGAAGTTTGTGGATGCAGGTATTGCCCAGTTGTTTGCCAGTGGGGGATTCCACAGGTGTGGGAATAATGCCCTGTTTGAAGGGAGATGGATAGGGGAAAAAAAAAAGACAAACAGTGGTGACCTCAGCTGATTGGAATGTGGTTTGATATTGGTATATTGCCTCATTGTTTGCCTGGTGAGGTTGTAAAGCTGTGCACAGTGTGTAGATGTATATATGTGTGTGTGTGTGTGTGTGTTCTGTGTGTGTATGAGTTTGTTGAGTTTTCTTGTGTGAGCTTGTGTTTATAATTTGCACATACTGCTGAGTGGGAAGATTTGGTAGACTGTTCAATATAATCCATCCACCATACAAATGTATGGCTCTATTTCTAAAATGCAAAAATATTTCAGCTCTTTTTTTTTTTTGTATGTGTGTGTGTGTGTGTGTGTTTGTGTATGAGTGTTTAAAGGTGCAAAGGAGCCTAAATGAACACTGGCATTATTGGAGATTCAGGGGCAAAGTGTAACAATATTAGCAGTCATATAAATTGGCTAATTTGACATGAGTCAACAGCATTATAATCCTGTCTTTTATTGGATTTTGATGAAAATAAAGGATCAAATCTGATAGAGCTGACAAAGTTATAGGATCCAAGTCACTAGTTACATTTGGTCATGAAGAATATTTGCAGATATCGAACAAGAATATATTACATTCTGTGTTTCTGTCGAAACCACTCAGAATTGTGCAAAGCTGGCAATATTATATAATCTGTGTGATTGTAATGTAATCATTGTGTGAATCATTTGATTTATTTCTCTGTTTTTTTAAATAGATTTTGGTGACACCAAAGCAAGGGGGGGGGGGGCAGTTTGAAAGTTTAAGCCATGTTGAGCATGAATTGAATGAAGCTATATGACAATTTCATTGTCGCTAATGGTTGTTTCATATAATATGGATGTGTGATAAGTCTTCGAAGTAGTACAGAGTGATAAGTTTTAGAAGTAGTACAGATTAGAGAGAATATAAACTTATTCTTCGCCCACTCTGTTCCAAGGACTTGACCACTCAGTATTTATTGAACTTTAAAAGAGTTTGCAAGTATGGAATGTCATGACATATGAGCCCATTATCAGTTGTCATCCTCCGGCAGTTTCCTGTTGCCATGGTGATGGGATGCGGTGAAGCTGAGTTAATGTGATGATCAATTCATTGTTCTCCATTTCTTGTCTCCCTTTCTTCCCAAACAGATATCATGGAGGTACCAGACAACATCAAATTCTGTAAAGCATTAACAGTGGTGGATCTCAGCGGCAACCCACTCTCAAGGTACTCATGTCTTTTTTTTTGTTTTGTTTTGTTATGATTTTTCTTCCAAAATCCAGTCCAATTTTCCCAGCCTGATCCAGATTCTTTTAATGGTAGTATGTTACCAATGTCCCTTGAGCCAGGTTGCTACCAACACTATACATGCATTATATGCCTAATAGAGTATTAATGTGGTGTGCTATGAAACAAGAATAGCCATCAAGGACCGAGAGAAGGTATAGTGCTTTAAAAGGATAATGCATTGCGCTCATCTATAGAAGGACAAAGTAGGTAGCCAGAACATCTGAGATGAAAGATTTTTTTATTTCTTTAAATTCAAAAGTGCGGCCAGATGCCTGCAAGGGAGCACTCGATGAGTGTTACACTCCCATTGATGTTGGTCTTCTTGTTTTCTTTTGGCAAATTGATTCGCCCATTAGGCGGCTGTCCTGTTTAAACTCATGTAGGTATTTTCTCCCAAGGAGACCAACTGCTTACCTGTTTCTGTATAACCTTGAATCCATGGAAATGAGTTTGCATGCATCATTTCGCTGCTGTGTCAGACAGGCCGTGGTCAAGTAGTGTAAAGCTTTTGGGTTGCCAATAACAACCTTAATTTATGGAGGAATGCAAGGAGTTGAACGTTTTGGTTACTAGTCTATTCAGGCTGTACCTCATCTCCCCTCCTCTTTATCCTCCTTTCTCTTCTTCCTCTTTTTACTTTTCCTCCTCCCTTTCTCCTCCCTCTTCCCCCTCCTCCTCTTCCTCCTCCTCCCCTCTCCCTCCTCCTCCTCTTCCTCCTCCTCTTCCTTCTTCCTCTTCTTTCTTCTTCTTCCTCCTCCTCCCCCTCTTCTTCCTCTATCTTGTCTTCCTCCTCTTCCCCTCCTTTTCCTCCTCCTCTTCCTCATCTGCCTCTTCTTCCTCTTCTTCCTCCTCCTCATCTTCAACCTCCTCTCTCCTCTTCCTCTTCCTCTTCTTCCTCCTCCTTCCTCTTTCTCCTCATCTTTTTCCTCCCTCATCTTCCTTCTGCTCTCCCTCTCCCTCTTCCTCTTCTTTCTCCTCCTCTTCTTCTTTCTCCTCTTCTTCCTCTTTCTCCTCCTCTTCCTCCTCTCCTTCTTTTTCTTCCTTCTCCTCCTCTTTTTCTTCCTTCTTTTTCTTCTTCCTCCTCTTCCTCTTGTTCCTCCTCTGCCTCCTCTTCCTCCTCCTCTTCCTTCTCCTTGTCCTTCTTTGTCTCCTTCTTCCTCCTGGTTCCCAACTGGCGAAATGTTGGAAGATATCCTGTGCAGAATTGAAACCAAACCTGATGTAGAAAGGGGTCCATGATGTGTAGCTCCTGCCGTCCAGAGTGGAACAAATGGCGCTATGACCAAAATCTTAGATACATTACATAAGGTCACGTGAACCTCACAGCTATGAGAAAGTGGTGCATTGGAGTCAGACAACCGCATATTACAGGATGCAATACCACTAAGCTGTTCATAGAGGTTCATAGAGGAATCATATGAATGTGCCCTTTCTCATGCTCCCTTGCATTCGATTGTGCAGTGGGCAGTTTGCCGTCGCTCCGGAAAATTGTGTGCATCCCTCGGCGACCCCACGGCGCATTGGAGACGAGCAGAACTTGACCCTAAATGCACGCTTTGCCGCGTAACCCAAAACCATAATTCGGTAATATGCAGCATTCGACAGGACGTTGATCTGCTGAAGCGCTTGTGCGAAGAAAGGATTAGCTACATTTCAAATGTAGAGAGATTGAAAGGGAGGGGGGGGGGGGTGGATGGGGGATACAGTGAGAAAAGTGCCTTGATAGATTGATAGATGGATACAGAGGTAGGTACAGTCAGCATATGTATCATATTTAAAGCACATAATACTATGTATGCAGAGAGAGAGAGAGAGAAATAGCTATTAAAATGTATGCATTAGTGATTTTGCAATTCTCATTGCAGTAATGCCAGTTTTGCCATGCTTCTTAAATCAACCATAATAGCCCCTCACAATTAAGACATATTGAAAAGAGATCACGTAAGTAATTCATCTCTCGACAAAAGAATTTGCCCGTTTATGATTGATAACACACGTTTGTACATCTCTTGACCACTTCTTTTAGGAGAGAATACGTGTGTCCCTGTATAATCTCGCGTTCCTTTCATTTTTTTTTTTTTTTTGGTGGGGGGGGGGGCTTTAAGGCTTTGGGATACAAATGCAGCTACAAGAATTCTGGTTGGTTTGAAGAGAAAAGAAGTGGAAAAAGGGGGAGAGTGAGAAAGAGGATACAGGTTGTCAAGGAGACGGGAGGATTGGAAATTGAGCGATGCAGAGGAGCCAGGAATGAAGGGAAGAGGACGGCTCGCATCACTGGTGTCGGTTACGTTTAAGGTGGTGGTGCTGTCTCTCTTAGCGGGGGATCTTAATCGGTAAGAGCTGTAAATTTCTTGCTCACGCGTGATTATACTCAAATTTGCCATTTTACGATCTTCGCGGAACAGCCATGCGAAAAAAATGAGATTACGCTCGTCCCGAGGGGACGGAGAGAAAAGCCGTCAGCACACAAGGAAATTAGAAGTAATTCACAAGAGGGGACTGTTTGTTTTCTTGTAGAAAAAATTGTTGGGAGTTTGATTTTCTCTTTTTTTCAGATCTGATGCATGTTATTGTGAGTTTGATTTGCCATCTGCAGTCAAATACAAACTTTCAAAAAAATTTTATTCACACTGCTTTTAAAGGCAGAAACTTTATTTTTTGCAACATCCCCATCCACCTCTCATACCAAAGTTGTTCCAAGATGGTTGTTGGAATGAAAATAAGCGTAACTTCAGATTAATATTTGTCTATTAATTTTTTTTTGTTTTGTTCGCGCACAGTCATTTATTTTTTCATCAATCAGTGCATTGCTGAACCGAATTTGTAAAAACACATTTTTGGGTGTGTGTGAGCAGGCTTACCATCACATGGACTAGAGCAAAAGCATGGGCAACTATTTATCAGGTGGATCAGTTTCTGGGATATAAATGCATCTTTAACTAGCGAGAGTGACTCTCTAGGGAAGGAGGTGTGACCTTTCTGTAGATTCAGAGACGTGCGAGATTTGATTTTATCCGATCCAGTCCCACTTTCTTTTTCCGTAAGGATCACAGTAGGCAGCCGTGGAGCGTATTTATGCAGCCGAGAAGATGTACAGCCATGAGGATGTTATAGCCATTATTATTAGCTAGGAATAATTTTAAAGGTAAAACCACTTTCGTAAGCTCTTCTAATGTCTACCAAATATTACTGTTGAAGCACACACAGTCAAGAACACACATGTGCTAAATTTCAGATGAATCTAACTCTTGTCTTTGTCGTAAGACCAGGGATGAGATATTTACATGTAAAGGCATTTTTTTTTCTGTCCTACCTTTTTGTTTGTGAATTGGTTCACGAATTTTTATTCTAATTGCTGTAGAAAAAAGTCTTGGAAGAAATGAACCCAAGGTTTCAACTTACAATGTGTGTAGTGTATGTGTACAAGTAAATTTTGTGTAGTATGCATGTCTTACATGTTTTGGTATGTGCTTTATGTGTATATTTGTACTGTCAAGCTTATCTGATGCAACCCATTCCAAATCATATTGTGTGTTGCCAAACATTTCTACGAGCGTTTCCCATAGACTTTATAAAAACAAAACTGCCATTATCGATTGGAAAGCTTAACTGAAGTGTTGGCTCTTGATATGATTCCATTCTAAATGACTAGCTGTGTATGAACCCTACCTCCAAAGAAAGTGGTGACACTCCATTTTTAATTTCTTCGGGCTCACTCATGTCAATCTTAAAGGACAAGTTCACCTTCATTAACATAAGGATTGAGAGAATGTAGCAATATTAGTAGAACACATCGTTGAAAGTTTGAGGAAAATTGGACAATCCATTCAAAAGTTATGAATTTTTGAAGTTTTGTGCCGTCACCGCTGGATGAGAAGACTACTGCAGTGTATGATGTCACATGCGTACAACAATATAAGGAAAATATAGAGAGAATTTCACAAAATTTCATCTTTTGAAAAAGTACACATTCCCTTGCCTTGATACTGACATATGTTATGGGTAATATTATTCCCATTGCCTTTAGAAAGAGGCAAGTCAAGTGCTCTTTATTTATGCGAAAAAAGTGAAAATATGTTGAATTTTCTTTATATTTTCTTTATATAGTTGTACTCATTTGATATCACGAGCCTTAGTAGTCTCCTCATCCAGCGGTTCCAACACAAAAATTTTAAAAATTCAAACTTTTGCATCGATTGTCCAATTTTCCTCAAATTTTCACTAATGTGTACTGCATTCTCTCAATCCTTATGTTAATGAAGGTGAACTTGTCCTTTAATATGCCATACACATTTTTTTGTATGTTTTAAGTAGTACTTCATTACATGAGGGGAAAAAATAATATGAATCAAATTACTGATTATTTTTCCACTATACATATATATGTTGCTCTCTAGAGACTTCAAATATTCAGCTATCACACCTGAACTTCCACCAGTTTTGTCCTCAAAGACTACTCAGAAACTGTTGGGAACGGGCAGAGGAAATTTAAAGGAAATTCAAGGCATACTTTCACGTCCTACTGCCAACAAGTTTTGCTGAACTCTGACACTTGTTATTTCAATGCCAGAATACCAGCTTGGAGTTTAAAAAAAAGGATGAAAAAAATTTTGAAAAAAAACCCCAAGTAATTAGGGAGGCAAAAAAAAAAAAAAAAGACTGTTTTATCAGGTGTGGAGAGTTGCAACACTGGTTATGAAATGACTTTTGACTTAAACTTCATGATGACACTGATGTTCAGGGCTCAATGATAACAACACTAGAAAGTTCATTAAAATTGAAGATCTATATGAAGAAGAAACTTCTTAAATCTGAAGTTTTATGCAGACAATAATGTCATTTTGGACTTTATTCAAATTGGATGAGATGGTGATGCCATGTCGCTACTCACCCTTTGGTTTGCACTTTTTTTCCATTAAACAATGTATGTTGCAAAAATTATTATTTTCATTCAATAATCAGAAACTGCAAGCTTGCTTGTAAAAAGTCACATTGCTATTTTTATCTTGGCTATAATTTGCATGCTAGAGATGAAATGTCATGCTTTCAATGTGGTCTTTTTTTTTTTTTTTTTTTTTACGAGGGAAATTCATTGCAATTCTCTGGAAATAATTCCATGTCAAGGATATAATTTCATTTTGGACATGGGAGACTGATGGAAGACATGTTTACAGGCCAATGGGAGAATTGTCAGATATTGTTTGCATTATTCACGACATTGTGATATCTGAGAACCAGAGTGTCACTTTAGCTGTCAATTTTCCACTAGCATTTGAATTTTCAAGGTTGTCATGGTCTTTCAGGGAAATACGCGTAAATTATATATGTTGCAAACGTTTTACCCATGCAGTATATAAATTATGTATGTAGGTGGGGTGATGATAGATTTCCAGAGACATGTGGTGAATTTTCTGTGCTGTACAACAAGTTATGATCATGTCAAACTGTTTGCGCAGCTCTTAAAGGTACATTTAGTATGCACAAACTGCAGGAACTATTCTATGACTTTGTTTTTGTTTTGTGTTATTTTGTTTTTGTTTTGTGTTATTTTGCTTTTGTTTTGTATTATTTTGTTTTTGTTTTGTGTTATTTTGTTTTTGTTTTGTGTTATTTTGCTTTTATTTTGTATTATTTTGTTTTTGTTTTGTGTTATTTTGTTTTTTGTTTTTTTTTTGTTTCATTGCCATTATCTACATGGATTTGTTATTCTTGATGTATGGATGACAGGAGTTGCTTTGTGTGTCAATCTCCTTTAAATACCCAAACTGGAAAGTGGAAATGTGCGGGCAGGGGGGATTTTCTTGCGGTGATGGAGGAAACTGAGTAATAGCTGTGATCCTGTACATTTGACGGAAGAGAGTTCATCTTTAAAACGCAGAGAGGGAGAAAGAGAAAGGGAGGGAGAGAGAGAGAAAGAATTTTCATGTTTCAGAAGCTCTCTGTACCAACTAAATGTAGGATCAGCAAAGTGGGAAAATAATTTCTGAAATGAAGTATTAATGTACAGAAATACACTGTTCAAGTTCTCTGACACTGGACCAGCATGGGTGTTGGTCTCTCAAACGTTCAAACTTTTACAGAAAGTTCATTGATAGAGAAAAGAAGAAGAATGGGGGGGGGGGCAGTATTGTATTGATTCTAAGACTTGCTTCCTTTCGTAAGTCATTTCCATCCTCATATCCTTGTATGATGTTCTAGTATTGAATTAAAAGTCAGCTAACTTTGAGCTTTACATACTCACAGGCTTTCTAATGACAGATGAAGGCATCCCATTCATTTACATGTATTTTCTGTTTCCATCCTTTTGAAATTAAAGTTTCAGTCACCTCTGTACAAGAAACTTATGAATCATAACCACAAATTTGATGCCGCAATGTATTTACTGCAATAGAGTAATTGAGTCACACATTTGGTTGATAACTGTTTTTATCATCCTTATTTTCTGATTTTAATGAGGATAACCTTCTTACATACGTAGATCCTCTCTTGTACTGCATACAAATGAGGGACACCAATCTTGACGTACCGTACCAGTGGTAAATACAATTTTGAAGCAAATTAGTATCATTTTATAACACATGTTTAGACACATGCTGAAGCAGCTACACTTGTAAAGAGGCTGGTGATATGCGGCAGGTAGGGTTTTTGTTTTGTTTTATTCTGTCATTATTTCTTCTTCTGCGTCATAAGTAGTTCAGACCCTAATTAAAGAAAGATTTGTAATGTATTTGCTCCACCCAACTGAGATGAAGAGCCCTGAATACATCATTTTCAGTTTACAAACGCAATTTGACCTGGGATTATTACTGCAAGTGTTTCAAGTCCTCAGTGCTCCTCTTAAGTACAGCTGAGAGGGCAGTGTTGTATGGAGGTTAATGTCGT